>NC_056726.1:55103760-55106260 GCF_019279795.1 Protopterus annectens
CTTTTCCAGACTGATAGATGTCAATTACATTTTCTCATCTGTTCCGTAATTTCTTTAGATCGTGACATGATTTTCCTTTTTGGGATCTTTTGGCCTACTTCACTTTGTCTGACGGGTTTTGTTTAATTGATCTCTTGATTCAACAGGTCTGGCAGTAATAAGGCCTGGGTGTGGCTAGTGAAATTGAGCTCAGTTTTCCCATAAATATGATTAACCACAATTATTTCATGATTTAACAAGGGGGCAGTTACTTTTTCACATAGGGCCATGTAGGTTTGGATAGTTTTTTTTTCCCTTAATAAATAAAATCATCACTTAAAAACTGCATTTTGTGTTTACCTGCGTTATCTTTGTCTAATATTTAAATTTGTTTGATCTGAAACATATAGGTATGACAAACGTGCAAAAAAATAAGAAATCCAGAAGGGGCAAATACATTTTCATTACACACACACACACACACACACACACACACACACACACACACACACACACACACACACATATCTATTTGTGTGTGTGTGTGTGTGTGTGTGTGTGTATATATGTATATATACAGTGGATATAAAAAGTTTACACACCCCTGTTACAATGCCAGGTTTTATGCTCTAAAAAATGAGATCACAATAAATCATTTCAAAACTTTTTTCAATTGAAAAACAAACAAATCTGTTAGGTGAAAAAAATATAAAAAAATAAAAAATGTACAATACGCTGGTTGCATAAGTATGCACATCCTTAAACTAATTCTTTGTGTGTGCACATCGTTAAACTAATACTTTGTTGAAGTGCCTTTTGATTTAATTACAGCATTCAATCTTCCTGGGTAGGAGTCTATCAGCATGAAGCATCTCGATTTGGCAATATTTGCCCACTCTTCCTTGCAAAAGCACTCCAAATCTGTCAGATTGCACATCCCTCTTCAGCTCACCCCACAGATTTTTATTGGATTTAGGTTTGGGCTCTGGCTGGGCCATTCCAAAACTTTAATTTTTCTTACGGTGAAGCCATTCTTTTGTTGATTTGGATGTATGCCTGGGGCCATTGTCGTGCTGAAAGGTAAAACTCCTTTTCATCTTCAGCTTTCTAGCAGATGCCTGAAGGTTTTGGGCCAAAAGTGACTGGTATTTGGATCTACTCATAATTCCCTCCACCTTAACTAAAGCCCCGTTCCAGCTGAAGAAAAGCAACCTCAAAGCATGATACTGCCACCACTATGCATCACCGTGGGGATGGTGTTCTTTTGGCGATGCAAAGTGTTGTTTTTGCACCAAACGTACCTTTTGGAATTGTTGCCATAAACTTCAGCCTTGGTCTCATCAGACCATCACACATTTTCCCACAGGCTTTTGGGAGACTTGATCGTATTGTTTTGCAAATTGTAGCTGGGCCTTTATGTTTTTCGGTGTAAGAAAAGGCTTCCGTCTTGCACCCCTACCCCATTGGCCATACATATGGAGAATACAGGAGATTGTTGTCACATATAGTACACAACCAGTACTTGTCAGAAATTCCTGCAGCCCCTTCAGTGTTGCTGTAAGTGTCATGGCAGCCTCCCTGATCAGTTTTTATCTTGTCTTTTAATCAATTTTGGTGGGATGTCCAGTTCTTTGCAACGTCACTGTTGTCCCATATTTTCTCCACTTTTTGATGACTGTTTTCACTGTGTTCCTTGGTATATCCAGTGCTGTGGTGGAAATTTTTTTGTACCCTTCTCCTGACTGATACCTTTCAACAATGATATCCCTTTGAAGCTCTCTGTGAACCATGGCTTTTGCTGCAGCAGGCAACTGAGTAAATGTCAAGAAAATCCTACTAGGACAGCTGAACTTTATTTGGGGTTAATCAGAGTCTCTTTAATTGATGGCAGGTGTGCACCCAAGAAGACTGAATGCTGTAATTAAAGCAAAGGGTGCTTCAATAAAGTATTAGTTTAAGGGTGTGCACACTTATGCAACCAGCTTATTGTGCATTTTTTATTTTTTATATTTTTTCCCCTAACAGATTTGTTTGTTTTTAAATTGAGTTGTACAGGTTATAGGTCACGTTAAAGGTGGAAAAAGTTTTGAAATGATTTATTGTGGTCTCATTTTTTTATATCACGAAAACCTGACATTTTAATAGGGGGTGTGTATACTTTTTATATCCACTGTATGTGTATGTGTATTATATATTTTATTTATATATATATATATATGATATGATGGACAGAAGGAAGGTTGGTGTATTGTGTGTGCAAGAGACCAGATGGAAGGGGAGTAAGGCTAGGTGTATCGGAGGTGGGTTCAGATTGTTTTATCATGGTGTGGATGGGAGGAGAAATGGCGTAGGAGTTATTCTGAAGGAACAGTATGCTGAGAGTGTTTTGGAGGTGAAAAGAGTGTCGGATAGAGTGATGTTTATAAAGCTGGAAATTGATGGTGTAATGATGAATGTTGTTAGTGTGTATGCTCCACAAGTTGGGTGTGCAATGGATGAGAGAGAAAAATTTTGGAGTGAA
>NC_056726.1:55111260-55246260 GCF_019279795.1 Protopterus annectens
AGGCAGTATTAAAATCACTTATCGGCTCCATTGGAGCCGACATTCTGAGCAGACCATAAATCTCACTCCTCTAGAGTCCTTGAGCCGGATCACTGACCTTCAGAGGAGGCACTGGCCCAAATGCTTCAGTCGTGCCTGCCCTGTCCATCAATATGTTCCTCCTCCGACTCCGTTGAGCGCTGGAGCCAGGCGTTGGAACCCGAGACTGTGGTAAGCGTCGGAGCGATACAGTATCTTGACTCCGTCGGTAAAACAAATTTCTTCTTCCGAAGAATCTCGGCCCGAACTTCCCTCTGTCAGCTCCGGTGATGTCATCGGACCATATCCGACCCGCTCTTCCTCTCGGAGCTTGAGCGCTGGTGATTCGGCTCCGACGCCGACCTCGAACCATCACTGTCGGTGCGAGGGGGGAGGTTCTCAGGCGGGCGGGGACCTCTGGCTCTGCCTGACAGGGGAATTAGATTCGAGGTCAGCACCGGAGTGTGTTAGAGCTGGCTCTACTCCACAGTCGGCTCAATCCAGCCCCGCTCTCGGTGCCTCAGCCTCAGTGAGAGCTCACTCCCTCATCCTCCGGACCCCCAGAGCCCAGCTCCTCAGAACCCCGTGGGATCATCCTCTTCCGGGGCCTCTCTGATTTGGCAGAAGAGCTCGGAGAGAGTGTAGAAGGAAACACCATCTGACACAGATTTAGGAGGATTCGAGGGTTCCCCGTTCCCCTTCTGAGATGTCTCTTTTTGGACATTCTCAAAATCCTCAAACAGGGGAAATTAGCCAGCCCAGCCCTTCGGAGGATGAATCTGTGTACCTTGAGGTGTTTGGCTCTCGTCCTTCCACCCCTCCTGGGTGTCTCCCAGCCCCCCCCCTCATGCAGGTGAGAAGGTAGCTGCATGGGCTGATTCTCTGATTCCCCCACCCCAGGAGACCAGAGACCCTCCAAAATTCATAAGCAGACAGAAGGAACTAGCTGATCCTTCAGTACCTGTCCATCCACCTACAAGGAATCTGTAGGTCCATGGAGGTGCAGAGCTGGATGTTCTCGTCAGTGACATTTGCTTGCTACGTTCATTGAACTTCCTGCCATTTTTTCGTCTTCAAAGGGACTTGATTAAAGCGGTGACACCACTGCCCCGAGTGTTTACTAAATGCATGGCAGTGGTAGCTTCTCACCTGGGGCGACAAAGTTCCAGGGTGTTCCATATTTAGACTGACTGGCCTCACAGCTCTCTTTACACAATGGCATACCAACAACTTCCAATGTCCACACGACTATATGATCGCGCTGCAGCGTTAGAAATCATCTCATGTGGTGGATGTCTTTCCCGCAGAGATTATTTCACTCCCTTGCAGGCCAACCCAGCAGGCGCTCCTGGTCAAGTTTGGCCCCGGGGACCCCTGTATGCATTTCCTCCTTCCTCACCATCTCTCAGTGATACAGAAAGCTATCGCTCAGAGGCCTGGGTGATCCTCATTTGCTCCTTACTGGCCTCGACAGGTGTGGTTCCACTGGAAGATTATTTGAGAGAAAGGAAACGCTCTTCACATATTGGGCTCAAGGAAGGGGATAGATCCACAGCTATTTCTAACTTCAATGTAGTATTTTCTTTCTGTGCCTTAATGTCACAAGCTTTTGCAAAGCCTTTTTGAAAGGAGTTTTCTTCTTCTGGTAGCTATTACTCAGCTAGAAAGAGTTTCAGAACTTCAAAACTCAGTTAGCCGACCTCCTTATCTATTGTTCCATAAGGACAGGGTATCTCTACGAACCAACCCGTCCTTTTGCCTATGTGTAGTCTTCGCGTCAAACCTAAATCAAGCATTGACCTGTCTTCTTCTTTCCAGAATATTCCAATAGGTCTGAACAAAATTACACTGGCTAGATGTTCGCCGTCAGTTGAGGGTACTATTGGATAAGGGCAAAACAATTCAGAAAATCTGACCAGCTGTTTGTCTCCTATGCAGAAGGCAGAAAGGGACTTTCCGTTCAAAGGTATCATTATCTAGATGGCTAACATCTCTGATTTCCCCTTGTTTGCTAATTAGACACCAAAAGCTGCCCTAAAACTAAGGCCGCTTCTAGGCATAGAGCTAACTTTGGTTCCACTGTTCTCAGTCTGTTCCTTTAGTTAGGCCCACCCGACAAAGTGAGGAGGACGTCCCATCCAGCAGCAGAAATGAGAGGCGAGATATGACAACACTATATGAGTATATTCTTACCGCTTAGTTCCATGTTAGTTGTCTTCTTTCTTCTTCTCTTCTTCTCCCACCCTCTGCCCCCTGGCCTGGACAGACCTAGAGGAGTTGTGGATTGTGACTCTTTCTCTAACCTCTTTTTATTAGGCATGCTGTTGTGCATATTTCCTGGATGAGGATATAGGTCACCCTTCTTTCTCCCTGGTTAGAGGTGGACTTTGTTATAGTTATGCTCATACTATTATAAGCTGGGGTTGGCTTAAACGCGAGATCTGAGGTAACTCAGCCCTAGCATTGTGGGATATAAGGGAGCTCGGGCGGTGGAACCAGGTAAGAACATAACTTCTATTTATTTATGACTAATTATGTAGCCTGGTTATGTGAAATTTATATATGTTTATTTTTTTAATTCTAATTCATCTGCACACACGGATATTTATGTACATGTATGTGTGTGTACATGTATGTGTGTACTAATGTGGAAAATGCTTATTTCACTTTTAGGTTTTTAATTTATGTACTAATATGGTAAAAACTTATTTCACTTTTAGGTTTTTAATTGTTATGTGATTTGTTTGTTCTTGCTATGATAGGCTGACAATTTTATTTATATGTGTATAAATTTGATTGAATGATATGCTAACTCTTTTTAGCATTCAGAAAGAGTCTTTGAATTTGAAAGCTTTGCTGTTTGACAAATTGTTCTATCTGCATGGCTGGATTACACGTTTCTTGTTATGGACTTGTGTAAATTTAAACTAGAATAGTATTTCTTGTATTTGTAATAATTACCATCAGAACAGTTGAAAACAGTTTTTTACTCATTACTTAGGCCATGTTGAGCCTTTCACATCAGCTGGCTGGGTAGCCCCTTTTTTCAATATATATAGCTAACCTTAACTGTACTCCTGGTTATGTATAAATTAAATTTTAAGTGACATTAGTACAATACAGTAATTAAAAATTTTCATTATTATTTTCATGCAGTGTAAGCATGTTTTATTTTTAACACATTTTCATTCACTCCAGCATTACATAAATTGCTTATTTCCTGCCTTCCATTAGATTTTGCTCCTCCTCCTCCTCCTCCAGAACATTGTTCTGCATGCATTGTTCAACCATGTTCTGCTTGTTTCTATGTAATTTCCTCTTCCTTTTCTAAAGATCCTATATCCATTTATTTTATGTCCCTTGCATTATTCAGTACTTTAGTTATGTGTGGTTTAGAGTTTAATATTCATTTTCTAGTAATTGTTTATTTGGCAGCCAGTAGCTTTAAAGTTAGTAAAGCATTAGTAAGTCTAGTAATTTAGACCCTATTTCCTAGCACAAAAGAATCATTTCCTTAGTTACAGTCACTCATTTGACAAAGTACTCTTTTTAAGGATTTTTTTAAAATATGCCAAACTTCTTATATTCCTCAAAAACCTTGTTCCTTCTTTCCCATCACACCTCCAGTATTTTCCATCTCCGAGGAAAAATTCTCTGAAGTCTCTTTGGAGTATACAAATGCTTAAACACTTCGTATACGAAAACTCTAAACTTTGTGGATTTGTGGACTTAGTTGCATAATTGGACCCATACAGATGACCTCCTACTGTTCCTTTTGCAAATTGCATTTTTAGTCTGTCTTCTTAATGTTTTCTAACCTCATTTGATTGATTCTTGTCATGCAGTACTTTTATACGTCTTACTAATGATCTGTTTTTTAACAGCAGCTTCTGTTCTAGATTCAATTAAAAACTCAACTGGAGCTGTTTTTTTCACTTACCGCTTCCTTATCCTCTTGTATTGCTACCCTATCCCTTTCACTTTTCCTGTACTCTACAGTCCCTGGTAGGAAGGGCAGTCTTTCTGAGGGTAAACCTTTTAATAACTTGCGTTAAGAAGCATGCCCATATTACATTCCAGTGTGTGTCATCATATAGAACTTTCCAGTTTATCAGACCAACTTATCTCGAGAATTGCTTGCATAAATATCTGTTTTCAGTCTAATCACACTTGTTTTAACATTTACCCTTTAGTTCTTTAGTGAAGTCATAATCTCTGAATTTAACAGTTTTTGTCCTTTTACTGCATTTGGGATTGTTCAAGTTATAAGGTTAGTTCTTTTATTTTCCCAGTAGCTTTATTAAGGCTATCACAAGTCAACACTTGAATTCAAGAACACTTTCAAACTAGTAGGGAATGGCAACTGAGTTTGTTTTCTTTATTTGAACTCATTTTTACTTCTGCAAATCACAGGTGATATCACAGTGTTAACTTGAAATAATCCCTTTTAAGAAATGGCAACTGAGTTTGTTTTCTTTATTTGAACTCATTTTTACTTCTGCAAATCACAGGTGATATCACAGTGTTAACTTGAAATAATCCCTTTTAAGAAATGGCAACTGAGTTTGTTTTCTTTATTTGAACTCATTTTTACTTCTGCAAATCACAGGTGATATCACAGTGTTAACTTGAAATAATCCCTTTTAAGAAAATACAGATCTCCAAGTCCCTGATAAATTTCTAGCTGTTTGTCCCAGCTTCTAACCTGATTTAATTTATAGCATGTCAAAGATTCTGTCATTATTAGTTTAGGTTTTCCATGTCTGACTTCCAAGTCTGTCAGTAGGTTACATTTGATGAGTACCGTCCTCTGAGTCTTTCACAAACTCAGTCCACTCTGCCATCTTGTTCTTCAAATATGCTATCAATTCCATTCTTTCCTTTCAAAACGTTATACAGTCTTGACTGTCACTTCATCTTCACCTATATTCTAAATAAGTGCTGCTTAGCCTTTCTCTAGATCATTACATCATCTCACCTGCCTTATCCTGAATCTTGTGTATTTTTCTGTGAAGGATGCAGGATACTTGCCTGCTGGGCACCCAGGAACTCCTGCTTCATCAATTGTAGCTATTTCCATATGTTTCATGTCTGTAGTCTTTCAGCTTTTCCCTGTTGGGGGTCATCACAGCGGAACTCAGGTCCGCTAATGATTGGCAGTAGATTTTTACGGTGCCGAGTTGCCAGCCCGATGTACAACCTTCAAAGAAGGCACACCCATTCACGCATGCACCTACCTGCATGTCTTCAACATCACTCAACCGCAGGGAGGACATGCAGACTCTACACAGAAGGCACTCCAGCCAAGAATTGAATGGGAGAACCTCTTGCTGTGAGGCAACAACGCTAACCACTGCACCACCACGCTTCCATATGCTTCATGTACACTTCAAAATCCATACAGGTTCTACAAGTCACTCCATATGGCTTTAAGCATTGCAACCTTAACATTTAGCTTTTAATATTTTTTTTTATTTGTCTGTGCAATGCCTGTGGAGGATCATGGGTGAAAAAATTCTAGATCCCAGCTAAGTTTTCCTTTAAAATACCCAGATTCCACAATAAACTATGTTTAGCCAAGATGTGATACCTTCACTCTTTGCCAAAAAAGTGTTGAATGCTTTACATTTTAATTTCAATATTTAGCAGTTTTAAACAACTGAGCAACCGAAGAGGATATCTGACTTCAGTAGGCACCTTGCTGCATCAAGAATTCATTCTTTAAGTGAAATTATTTGAAAAAAAATATTTCAGCCATTTTGTTGCTGGACTGACATGTCAACCACCTAGTGGCCAGAATTGTCAGTGGTGCCCACCCATTTCCTTTTTCATTATTTTTCAGTTCCAGTTGCTTAGTAGTATTTTATGACAAGAGATTAGACACTCTTAAGTATCAAGATTGCGTTCTATATTCTGTCCACCAGTGCTTAGTCAGCATGTCTTTCCAACAGTCTGCTTTGCGTGGATGTGTCACATTGATGACGCATTTCATCATTTCCCACAAAAAAGATAATTTTTCATGTTTGTCTTTAAGTTCAGCATTAGCAGCATGCATATACTCTCTCTGACTTCAGTTACTATTCCTGCTGTCTCTATGATCTATACTTTCATTATCTTTATTCCTAAGGTCACACAAGCACTGACTACACCAGGGTTTTTATTTCACATTGTATTGTATGTAACCACAGTTGGTTCATTATCCTATCACATGCTACAACTATGCACTGAAGTATTAATGGTTTGAATATTATGTTAGAAAATACCTAATGTTGTGTTAAAGTAGAACTGTTCGACATTTGTTTAACTTTACCCTACATTGCATTGTCTTTTACTCTTACTTGTGTATTGTACCACTGTTTATTTTTCTGTATTTTACTATATTTTTCTATATGGAGCTTTTCTCCCCAGGCCTCTGCTGAAAAAGGACATGTGTCCAGTTGGACTATTCTGATAACAAATGTAAAATAAATACATATTCTTTTGGAAATGCTTCATTTTGGTTTTGATTGTGCATTATTTATTAAAGGCTGAACAGTGCCTACTGTCATTCTTAGAGTTGCATCTGTTACTGAAAACCTGAATTAAAATGAAACTTACTTCTCCATCCTCTTCGCTGTGTATTACTTCATCACAGCTTTCTCTTTCACATTCACGACTTTAACATATTGTGCCATTATTTTGTCAGTGTGCTTCCTTTCCTTCATTATTTTCTTGTGTTCTTTTCAAGTGTCGACCGTTTTAACTGTGTGCAGTTTCTTGTGCTCTGCACATAGCTTTAGATAAGGCCAGGTGTATATTTCTTAAAGCCTGCCCCTTGTTTTATCATTTCTTACATCACAAATTATAATGTTTCTTATTAAAGCATCGTGCAGCTTACCATATTCACTCTTTGGCCATGTTCTTTAGCTAAGTAACATTTGCATTTCTAGTTTTGTAGAAACTTGTATTTTTTTTTAAAGACTGATGTTTAATAGGTAGTAAAAGATTTTCAGAGCTGAGAGAAGTTCTTTAATATATCTTTAAATACTGGTATTTCTCTTTTCTCTTCCTTAAGAAAAGAAAGAGTTAAATTTCTTTGACTTTTCCCCAATAATGTACAGGGATGCTGTACACTGAATGTCAATGGGCATTTCAGCTAACCTACTTGCAATGAGGAATAAATCCATTTCTAGATCTAAAGCTTTCTCTTATAGCTTCCAGTTTTTTTTCTCAGCATGGAATTCCAGGGGTCTATATCAGATAGTTGAACTGTTAATTTATCAAACACCTAATCGCCGAACTACCTATTCACCGAATGACCTTTTCATTGAACTTGAAATCATTGAAATGTTTTAGTTGGCCAATACCACAAAAGGTACACTTTTGTTTTACATTTTTGCAGGGGGGGGGGGGCTGCGCCTCACTGCACTCCCCACACCCCCTGCAAATTAAATAAATATACAAACTCTGACATCGCACTACAATCAGATAATGGGTAAATCACGGCCAGTTGGCATCTCGGTCACACATTTTTTTCAGCATGGGCAAATAAAATCTTTCAGTGATTTCCAGTTCGATGGTTGTCGTTTGGTGAATAGGTAGTTTGATTAGGGTTCGACGATTAAGTGTTTGATAAATTAAGCGTTTCACAATATGATATAGACCCAAATTCCAGGAGGGAGGGGGCTGTAGCTATAGAGCTTTTTTTTTTTCTACCACTGATAATTCTACTTCTGTAGTTGTAAAGGCAAAATGTTGACAGCAGATATGTTCCTTCATTTCTGCAGATGTATGCCTTCTGTTGTGACAGATATTTTTTTCCACTCTGTCACTACCTTTTGTCAGAAGGATTAGCAAGTAACACACACGGACCTATGATACGATCTAAATTCTTTGAGGGGTTTGTTTGTTCCACATGATGTGTCTCCAGCTAGTTCTTTATCATTTAAGTCTGTGTTCCATGTGTAATAGCATGCACATAGTGTGCATTTTTTTAATGTTTGTCAATTTCTTCTTTGAGTTTATCATAAAATAGGTAGGTCTGTATAGCTAGGTCATTAGCAATTAAAGGCATCTAACGAATGATGTGCATTTTCGAAGATCTAATATCAGTAACTGATAGGTTTAACCCAGTCGGCATTAAGACCACCGGGAAAACTAAATTTGCCTGTGCTGGTAACGATCTTATCCCTACCTCATAATGTAGTGTGAAACTTCCATTTGTATTTTTGTTACTGCATGAAGATTTTGGATGAATGTCTAGAAAGGCCATATATTTCTTTTTTCATCTATCATTTATTATTCTGAAAGGGTTGTGAGTAGTTTGTCATTTCTCTCTCTGTCTGTACCACTTTAGTATTTTTGTTTGCAGTTTATTTATGTTTCTTCCTTCTGAGTTTTTTCCAGATAGAAATAGCTTTCTGCCTGTTTTTGGCCTAGTCGAGTTCATATGCTGTGAGTTTGTATTTTAGCTTTTTTTGTACCGTTCAAACTGTTTAAATGTTGTTGCTGAGTAATGTTTACAAATACCTGTTGCAGAAAACCAGTCTTACTGGTTTAGTAAGTTTGACATATTTTATTATATTCATTTTCATGTAATTAACTTGTGTTTTGCTGCATTGATTTTGGGTGGTAGCCCCACGTAATCACAGAGTGAGGCTGTGGTTATAAGAAAATTCTCCCCAGAACAGGCACACTTTCTTTCTTTGCCTTGATGATGGTTCGGCTCCTGTTAACTATTTTATTTGTTTCAGGTTTTTATTCCCATTAGCCACAGGGGAGAAAAAAACTCCAGTCTTCATCTGTTCATGTGTCTCTGGAGTTTGCAGATTCTGTTGAGTTGGATTCTTCTTCCTCAACCTTTTGATACCTTCTGTATTCATGACCTAGAAGCCCTTGAAGAACCCAGCTGTTGAAGTACAGAGGAAGAAACCATAGCTTCCAAAGCATCCACAATTTCTAGTCTTGTATCTTAAATAGCTTCTGAAACCCTGGAGAAGCAGTAAAGAAGGTTCCAATCAGAATAATTGTAAAAGCTGCAGCAAGAGTCAGTACCAGAGAAGGAAATGGCCTTTTTTCTTGATTCTAAACTTCAAGTCTGAACATTTTGATGGTAAGACAAGGCTGTACTCTTTGTTTCTTTTATCTTAATTATAAGTTGTAGAAGCCTTTTTCAAAGGCCATCAGTTTTCCTGTGCCCCTTCCACATATTTGGTAGGGGACAGCAGGTCAATTGCCATTTACTCTGCAATTCTGAAAACACCAGAGGTTTTCTTATTGGTCCCCACATTTGTTGCACCAATTCCAAAAATGTTGTTATATACTGGTGTTATATGGAAGTTAGTTCAGCACCAGCCAAGTTCAGCACCAGCCACTAAGACATTGACTTCAGTGCCAGCCTTGTCTACGTGTTATTGACCTATACCATGCAGCTAATGCCTGATTTCGGACACTGAAATACTCACTCAGTAGTGACCTCAGTTTAGATGCTTGGACCCGAGTCATCAGGCTGACATTGGTCCTCAGTTTCATACCAGTGTCTGCACAGTTGATTTCCGTATTTGAGTTGTTAACTTGGGTCATTTTGAGGTCAGGACAGTTATATCAGCATCAATCTCTATACTGAGCCAGCAACAATCATTAGTTGTAGCGTCCCTGCAAGCCATACTCGTCTTTGTATCAGCATTACCCTCTGCAGGAGAAAGGCTGACTGGTTTATGATGCATACACTTTGAAATCTTTGTTACTGTACATTACTTCCTCATAGCTTCCTGTTTCATATCCATTAGTTTTATAACATGGTGTATCTTATTTGCCTTGTTCCTTATGTTTTCATCTGTGTAAGCATGCCAAGGTACTACTACAGCTCCCTTATAACATTTCAACCCTAAAAAGGTTGCCGTTAGATTCTCTAACTCTGAAGATTCCTGGGAAGGCTGCATGCATGAGGACACATGTAGCTTATTCTGCTTAATCTCCAGAAGCTGACTTGGAGGATAGGGTATGGGAGTCCTCATTCCCTCCTGATGACTCCAAATGTTGTGGAGATGATGTCAGAGAGGAAACTGGTTCACTGACCCTGTATCTTTTACAGAGTGGACATGGTAGAAGGGCTGCAAGTCTACTCACTAGTATTCTTGTGTGGGCTGTTGTTTAAAGAATGCCTCAAACACTACCTGTAAGAACCTAGATGCAGAAATTCCAGTCCCCAAAAAGGCAGATAGTGTCCTGCTCCCTCTCAGTATTGCTCCCTCTCAGATACTGGAGTTTCTGGTTTGACTGTCATACTGTATATGCTGGTATCAGCAACTGCTTTTTAGAGAACATATGCACCACAGGGTGCAGTAGTCCACTCCCATAGGGAGCCCAGGTTTGTGGATTGGCTGAATAAGTGGTTGTATAGATCTTCCACATTCTTTTTGACTATGCTTAGTTACTGGACTTACATTATGGATTTTGAGACAAATATTTTTAATAAAATGTACTCCAGTGTAAAGCAGTTTACAGTGCAGCTGGGTAGTAAAAAACAAGTTACTTTCCTGGTTGGCATTGATGTCCATGTTGGGGAACTCTATGATGCACATCTCATATAATGCTACTGATGTTTCTTGCAATTACCAGTTCAGTGGATTTGATTCCCATCAACCTGAAGCTTTCTTTCTCAAAGAACACCCCAGGACCCCCCCCCCGGAACTCTATAATGCACATCTCATATAATGCTACTGATGTTTCTTGCAATTACCAGTTCAGTGGATTTGATTCCCATCAACCTGAAGCTTTCTTTCTCAAAGAACACCCCAGGACCCCCCCCCAAAAAAAAGGGGCATGAGAATGTTGAGAATATTTTGAGAGCTAGTTTCCAGTTTAGCTGTTAAAACAGCTGTTGGAACCTTCCAGTAGATTTTGAGCTGTAAATAATAAGCTAAGGCAGATAATGGTTAATGTTAACTCCTCTTTCTGCATGGAACACAACATAATAAAAAACATCTCTATCAGTCTCAGTAGCTGAACACAACAAAAAATTACTCTGTCAAGCTCGGCAGGTGAACGCAACAAAAAACATCTCTGTTAAACTTGGCAACTGAATGCAACACGGTGGAAAAGCATCTCTGTCAAGCTCCGCAGCTGGATGTATGCCCCCATTTTGTGGTGCAGGGGAGTTTACATCCAGCTCCTGAGCTTGGTAGAGATGTTTTTTATTGTGTTCTGTCCAGAAGATGAATAAACACAAACCACTGTCTGCAGTGGAAGCACGTAGTCTATGATGTTATGTCTTCTACTGGCTTCCAAATACTTAATGTTTTCTGTTCTTCTTCTTCTTTCGGCTTTTCCTGGTTAGGGGTCGCCACAGCGGAACTCCGGTCCGCTAATGATTGGCAGTATATTTATACGGTGCTGAGGTGCCAGCCCGAAGCCCAACCTTCAACGAAGGCATGCCCATTTACGCATGTCTTTCGAATGCCACTCGACCGCAGGGAGGATATGCAGACTCCACACAGAAGGCACTCCAGCTGAGAGTCGAAAGGGAGAACCTCTTGCTGTGAGGTGACAACGCTACCGCTGCACCACCGCGGCTAATGTTTTCTGTTATTGGGCCTAATTTAAATATCTTGGGCTTGCGTAACTTTGCTGATGGGAACTTTAACCAGAAACTCTAGTGTCCGGGAGGGAGCAGGACACTAACTGCCTTTGATCACCATATTTCAGTTTTGGTTAGTTTCTCTACCTTTCAGAGGTGATCTGTAAGGATATCTCCTCCAGGTTCCATGCAGTTGTGGTCTGTTGCTAGCCTTTCCTGATTCTTAAATACAGTGACCCTTTGGGAATGTACCTGACAAAGCACTCCAGACGTTTCTGACCAAGAAGAATTTTTGACTACATTGTCTGTGCTACATCTAAAGACTAACATCCTTATCCATCTACTCTGTATCATATAGGTTCTAACTCTAAACAAATAGTAATAAGTGCCAATCCTTTATGACTCCTCCATCTTTGCAGAACCAGTTGTCTGTTTAACTCTTCTGCCAACACTTCAGCCTCCACTGCAAGATCAACGTCTGGTGGCATAACAGATTTGTAACCCACTGCATTCTGTGCCTCTGAAATAAACTCTTTCTCTACACATCAAACAAAATAGCACCTTACCTAGTTTCAAAACAAGACTTGACCATTGGATGGGAGATTGTACATTTATGCCTTTGGTGTGGAATAATCTTACCAGGGGTAACAAATATCCCCACAGTACCAAGGGGTGTTGTGGCTAAGCTTCTCATAAATTTAGCTGCGTTTCCAAGGCAGAGTCAGCCCATGGACCATAATCAACCTGCCAGTACCCATCTTCACTGCTCCTCTAACATGTATTATTTATTTGTTTATGGTGATTGAACTCTTTAGTTCAAAAGTGTTTTTGTGGAGTCATTTCTTTTGTTGAGGTATAGGGGATTTGAGGTCAAGGAGGGTTAGATTCTTAACAGCACAGAATTGTGCACATAAATCACTTGTCATTATTCCTGTAGTATTTTAGCTATAACCCTTTATTGCTTTCCAGCTGTGTGGTGACTTATTTGGGTATGTGTGTAATAAAGGGGTTATTATATTCTGTAATTGTTGTGATCACTGAAGAGTAGAGAGGACTGATGACTTGTTTTGACCTAGATGAGGTACTTTTGATAGAAGAATTTCCTGACTACCATTGCTGCATGGTGTTCAAAGATTAGGCAGTATTTACAAAGGTGCTGACGTTAACAGGCATATATGTCTGGAGTTGGGTACTGCATGCATTGTAAGCTGCTGTTGAGATTTGTTTACTAAATGTGACAGTAATGCCTAGATTTAGTTTAAGCCTATTTTTCATATACTATTAATTTGTATGGTTTAGTCCTTGCTGTGATAACATGGTGTCAGATTCAGATGAACGACAATACTCCACTTATAGTCCTCTGCAGATTTAATTAGCCATATCTCTAGGTTAGTGTTTTGGAGATTGGACAAGTAGATGCCGAACAGAAGTGGTCTCAGTTCTGAGGAATGGCAGTAGTCACATTTTGCTTTCTGAGGTGGCATCTGCTCTTTTTAAGAAATGTGGATTTTATCTCTCAGCCAGTTTGCTGTATGTCTTGCAACATGAAGGTCTAAATTTAGGCCTTTAAGCATGAGGAATAGTGTCACAGGCATTGGAGAAATCCATGTATGCTGTACTGTCTACAGCTTTGACTTTCTCAAAAACATTTATTAAACTAGACAAGATCTTGACAAAGAGCGGTAAGTTTTTTTTTTTTTTTTTCTTTATCATCATTTTTTTATATATTGTAATCTATTGAATCTAATATATATCCCGTAATTTTACAAATTAAGCTTGTTAAACCGTTAGTCCCCATGGCAGACCTCAGGAATTATAAACCTGTCATATGGAGAGCCATAATGATAGCACATTCCTGAAGGACAGGAAATGTTAATGTGGCTGTCTTTTAAGTTGAATCCATTTTAGGAGGGGTTGACATAGGGTGTTTTTAGTGCTGTTATGTAAGCAACCAGATGTATTTTTGGGGCCCTTAAATGTGGGGAACTTAGAGTGCATAGGACATTCTCCATAATAATCTTGAGAATAGAGGGGACGCAGGAATTTGTGGAACTTCATTGACCGTTTCTGGCGTGAACTTAATACTAAATTTATCTGCATGGTTCCAAAGGGTTGCAGTGGGTAATACAATTTATGAATTAATCTGGAGTATTGCTGAATGTTAAGTCTTAATTTTTTTCTTTAGCTACATCAAGCAGTTATGATTATTCCTGCCTTCAGATGCTGCTAATTCATGTTCTGCTCTAATTTCCTTTATGGAAGCTTTTAGATTTCTGCTGATCTTTAATGTGGGCACATTTTGATTTAATGTATGCCTTGATTAGCATTTGTAGAGCTTATTAATGCTGGCATTTCAACAAGGCTGGTTAAGTTTGTTTCCCTATATACTTTAGTATGTATTTAACTCTTACCTAAAAAGAACAGTCTAACAAACATAAATAATTTGCATTAAGTGACAGCTGAGGCTACATGTGGGCTAGAAATCTTTCAGTTGAATTTTGAGAGCTCATCGTATAGTTTTTAATAGGTTTGCCTTTTTAAAATTCTTGAATTCATAATGATTTGTTGTGCTTGGTTTAGGTGTCCTAAAGAAGAATATTACTGATTTGTTATCAGACATGACCAGAGCTGAGGATGGGGTCTGGAAGATTTTGACACCTATAATGAAATTAAAGTCTGTGAATCTTAGGGCACAGCCAACCTTGTATAGGTGTTCCATTGATTCTGGCTATCCATCAATTAAATCAAAAAAGTGTTTTTATTTTATGAGTAGATCAGTAAGCATATTTAGAAATCTTTTGTGGTCCTCTAGAGACATGGAAGGTGACCTATACAGGTGGTTTAATTTATATTATACCATGACCCCCCCAAAACATGCACGCTGATTGGCCAGCGCATGTTGTTCAAATGCGAAGTTACTAATGGGAAAAGGTCCGATTTTCGGACTTTTCCATTAGTATCTTAACGTTTTTTTGTAAAACACTTGTGTTAAATGGGTTTAACATTTAACATTTAACAAAAAAAAAAATAAGGAACGAGATCTCATTTAAAATAAGCAACGGAGAACACATATAAACACAGTGGGTATAAAAAAGTAGCAGAAAGCAGAAAGCAAGATTCCTTTTTAGTGTCTAGTTATGTTAAATGTTTAAATGGCTCTGCGCATGAGAAATAAAAAATGGAGATGTCCCGTGATTATAAAATAAACTCGTTATACATATAGCTACACTTTAAAACAGACACTAAAAAAAAGTGCTGTTCAACTTTTTGATTTCTCTGTTGCTTGCATCTGTGCACAGTACTGCTGCCCGCGCGTGACACATCAGCATCTGCGGAAGATGCCAGACATCTGCGAAGGGCATGCCATTGGTTAAAAAGTTATGCTTTCTTTTCTTAAATTCAATAAAATAGTATAATAGCATTAAATAATATAATAATTTATTTATAACCACTTTTGTGTTTGGGGGTCGGCTTTGTTTGGGCCTTTTTTACCAAACCACGCCAACTGCAAACCAATTCCCAAAGCCAACCCATGGCTATAATTTGTCTTGATTAGGGTAATTTGAAGCCATGAATTTTTAATTTGTCTTGCTTAGGGTGATTGAAGTTCAGTAAATTATATTTGTGGGTGATGGGGATATGTCTACAGGTAACTGGGTCTCTGACAAATGTGTATACTCCTCTACAGTTTTTCGCAGGTTTGAATGCATATGTGCAGAAACATATTAAAGTGAGAGCACTCTATTTACACTGAAATCAAATCTTTCATACAACACAGATGTGGATGTGTTCAATTTGCAGGAGAGCTTTGAGAGGCAGAATTTTATTGTTAAGACTTTGTCACTGAGTAGAGCAACTTTGATGTGGTCTGGAATGGAATTTACTGTAAGCTTTTTTCTTATGTTGGAATATTCAGAAGTCAGACTTTGCCTGAAAAAGGCACTATGGGAGCAGCCAGCACTTCTGACAGTATGCAGAATGATGGAACGAATGGTAAAGGCCTTCCCTGGCAAAGCGTGTTCGGTTATACATTATCTCATCCCACACTGACACATATTTGATCCCCTAGAAAAACACCAGGTTCTTAACCAAATGTTACAAAAAGAAGATGATTGTCTTTATCTTTCATCATTCTGGGCTTGGACAGGATCCCATTACCTAGAGTCTTACCTGAATTTAGACACGTGCATTGAAAGCAAGTTTTCAAGTCCTTCTAGGATGAATGTCTCAGGTCATCACATCTAGATGAGTCACCACCTGGTTGTAGTCAAGTTTGTCATGTTTGTGGGACTGAAGGCTTATAGTTTAATGGGAGTTTCAAGGTAATCGAGTCAAAAGACTAATTCCGCCTGTCAACACAGTCTTTTGCTTTACCCTCTATAGCCCCCTTTCAGGAAGGTCAAAGCAGGTCAGTCCAGAGGTGACTTCATGGATCCCCCCGTACAATCATCTAGGTTTTATCCTTTTAACTTGTAGGGGAAGTCTGTATCACAGATGAAGTAAGTGATCAGTAGTAAATTTGTCATTCTGTTGTTTTTTTATCTGTTGATTGAGATTTAGGTCTTTTGTTCTGGTAGTAGTACAGTTCTTTGATTTGCTGAGATGCAGGAGATCAAGAGGATGGGTCTGTAACAGATTGGAATTCAAGGCATAGATTTCTACACAAGAGCCTGTAAGATACTGAGGAAAGGGACAGCCCTTCGATCCTTTCTTGGTAGCTCAGAGTCTTTAGACCAGTAGTGTTCTTGGAAATGAAACATTGGGGCCTCTCCATTTTCTTAATATAACAAGCCAGATAAATCAAGAATGGATATTATATTCTTTATCCAGTCTAATTAGGGCAGTGTACAAGAGTATAATAACCTCTCTTGATCTGGATGATATGCCTTTAGATATTAGTTTTGCTAGACAGAATAACAGGTAGATTGTTAATTTGGATAGCAGTATTAGCTATGCAGTATTTTGTTGGAAGACATTTGCTAAATGAGGGGATACTGTTCTTCTTTGTATTTAATTTTAGACTTTTTTCAATACCCCACTTGTTTACAAGTAGGAGTTCCTGTTTTAATGAAGTGGTATCAAAGGTAATTAATTACAGTAATGCTCAGTTTACAGGTGTCTGTGAACATAATTAACCAAAAATCCTGATTCCCTGTCTGGTGAAGTGAGAGGTAGATGCTGAAGAGGAAGGACCCAGTCCTGGACCCTGGGGAGCACTGCTAGTTCTTTTCATACATACAACAGAGGTGCTTGCCATTCTGAGAATGTGAGTGGTGCCCTTTTAGTAAGTTTGTTGTATACCTTGCCAGATAAGTTTGACATTTAAGGTACTTGGCTTAGTAATGATGCCTCCATGAGGAATAGTGTTGAATGCTTTGGGCAGATCATTACAAGCTTTGTGGACCAGGTGACATCTGTTTACAGCCTGAGTGACTTTGTCAAAGAAGTTGACTAAGTTCTGTAAGTCTGCTCTTCTTTTGGCAAAAGTTTAGACAGTGGGTAGAAAGATGTGAGTAGATAAATTGTGTTGTGGAGGAGATGTACTTAGTATGGTGAAGATGCACTAACACTGATGCGACGAAGGGAAAATTAAGTAATGCAGTCTAATCTGAGTGTAGCATACAGCTAGATTTGGTGTAGCACACAAATTCAGTATAGTAGCAATACTTTGAAGGTTGAAGGGGTAGTGTATATTAAAAAGCAGGAACAGAGAGTAACACAGAACTTTAATTTTGATATAGTGGACAGTTACGGTAGTAAGTAAGCAACCCACGTATTACATATAGTATACTCCAGAGTAGCAGGCTGAGCTATAAGCAGTAGTGGGATTGAAAGCTGACTAGGATACCATGCATCATGCAGTTCAAGGCTTGATGGCTTCCAGTAGAATGAGGAGAGGTTGGCTTGGATGGCATAAAATGCACAATTCAAAGCATCTGTAGGCTCACTTGCTATACAGTGATTGCTTCTAAGATTTGTCAGACTCTGTTGTCATGTGCTTAGATGCATACAGGTATAGATTTTTCTCAATAATCGGCTTAAGTGCAAAGGAAAATGTAGATACTAATCAAACAGCAGAAGCACACAAGTCACTGGAGCTGCATTGGGAGTGACAAGCTGTTCCTGTAAGCAATCATCGACAGTAGCTTGCAGCTAAATTGCAAGACCAGTGGCAACCTTGCAAACTATGCAAAGGATCAAGATGAACATACAGACTATTGGGTGACAGACCAATTTTATCTCTTGTACAACATGCCCCACTCATGTGCTGATTGCAGCAAGGTTGAATGCAGCTAGAACTGGCCAATCCAGTAGCAGTGTGAAATAAAGAAATGCAACACGAGAGACAGCACCAGGTCCTGCTGTGCAGTTTCATTTAAAGGCTACACTTAAATCACAGCCAGTCAAAAAAAACTAAATCTGGAGCAAGCACAAAGCTGAGAATACCAACTGTGTACTACTCTTACTGGGGAAATAAAAGCCAAAAAGTGTCCCAAGCAAAAATCTGGTACAATAAAAGCATTGACAGATTAACAATGCTAACACACTTTAAAGGCACACTGCTGAAATTAGATTAAAAAAAAATGCTCTCCTGATGTGGTTGGGACCAGTAGCAAGGTTAAAGCTGGTTGGGTCAGGTCAGGAGTACTAGTGTAAGCCTGTGAACCTGTCATCATTTCTTCGCACCAAGGATGCTTTAGCACAGAGGAGATGACCTCAGGTTGCTTTTGGTAGTTTTGGGGTTTCTTCTAAGCTGTTGTGGAACACAGAGAGTAAAATACTTTAACAGTCATCTTTCAGTGTAGGTACTTTAAGGATTTTTGACACTCTCTTCAGCTCTTCCCAAGCACTCTTGGGGTTCAAATTCTTTCAGTTTGTCTAAGGACTGCTAAAAGTGGGTTTGTAGCAAACTGATCCCATTCACCTACAGACTTGTCCACTAATACCTCCCGTTGTTCAGTATAAGATTCAGAAGTACCATAAAACATCACTGTAAAAAAAAAAATTGCAGTAGTTTTTGATGACCAAGTCCTCACAGCTTCAAAGCTAGTTGATTTCACTTTGAAAGGACAATGTTTCCTTATACTTCTGGGTATAGCAATAGACCCAAGAAGTAGAGTCCAAACATGGATACTTTAAAAATGAAGCATTTGTTCTTTTTTCTGTAGTAAATAAAAAAAGATTACGGTCAAAAAACACAGCTTCTGAAAAAGCCTAGAGAGAGACCTTTAACCATATACAGATGGGATAAAGATGAAGTAACTGTGGATTCCACTCTACCTTTTCCAAGACTTGTAGGGAAGGAGTTTTTGGAACAAATCTGGGAAGGTCAGGCAGACACCAGTAGAGACAAACTCCACAGTTCATAGATCCTCAAACCTACACTACCCTTTGATCAGCTGGATTAATCTATGCCATAATTTGTGGATGAAATGCTTCCATGCTGCTTGCCCCCCCCCCTCCCAGTTTTGGGGCTCTGAGGGTCTTTACAAAGTTATCCTGTGTCTGCTGGGACTTCTTCATATGTGCCTGACATTGGCATCAGTGCTTCCAGTGCTAGTACAGACTTGTCTAGCAGACCTTAGCCTTTTCACTGGTCACTGGTACTGACTTGTAGTATACTGATGTCCAAGTCTGTTACACTGACTGCAGAGACCTCTTTTCATCTGATGACAGACCCATTGGCATCAGTGTTCCTGACTGGGTGTCTTTAAGCCGGATTCATGGCAATGGACATCTTTGTGATTTTTGGCCCCACTGGCATCAGTATGCCTAATATTGGTTCACCGGACATCATGGAACTTGGCACTGTTATTACTGTCAGTAAAGCTGTTGCCTGTCTGGTCATATTTTTTTCCAACCACCTGTAGTGTATCGGACGTGTTTAAACCTCCTACAATCATCCTGATGTCTGCTTCTTAGCAACAGCAAGCTGGATCCCATGCATATATGTCTGAGTTCACCAGTCAAACAACAATCCATGCCTGATGCATAAATACCAATTTAGCTCCAATTTGTTTGACTAATGGAGGCCCCCACCACCTTTTCTGGTAACTGTTTCACTGTATGTCAAGTTGACTGTCAGTTCATACAAAGAAAAGAGTCCTCAGATGTTGATTCTTTATCTTCCAGACTAATAGCTAAATGTCTGCTGGAGAGAAGGCATGTGGAACCAGAATGGAATCCCATAGAGAAACTGGAAGGCAAAGATGGAGGGGGAATTCTCCCTTTTTCCCACCAGAGGCAGCCATATTTGACGAGATCTTCCAACTTACACAGCCAAACGGGTTGTATTTAAAGCAGAGTGACTATTTATTCATACCCATTGGAGAATGTGCAGTTTGAACAGAAAGTCAAAAACCCAGTGTTTGGTTTCAGCGACAACATTATAGTACAATCCCTTAACAAGGAATCCGGAAGTAGAGCCTAGAGTGATGGATGTCTTTAGGAAGTAGAGCCTAGAGTGATGGATGTCTTTAGGAAGTATGTTTTTTTCCTTTCTCCACTTTTAACAATGAGGCCAATAAACTGCCTAATCTGTATGATGTATTCAACTGGAAATGTCAGATAAAGTGCAGCGTGCAGTAGATGGGTGGCAGTAAGAACCATTAAAGGGCAAACTAGGAATCAAAGTCCAGTTGTAGTACTCTGAACAGCCATGTGTTTTTTGTGGTATGTATTGCTGTGAATGGCACTTTGTGTGCACCAGAATCTGACCGTGTTGTCTGCTGGCAGTCCTGGCTGTGCCTAGCTTCATTCATCAATGGCAGCAAGGCAGTGTTGATTCTTGCTCCTTTTTAATTGCCTTGTGTTGTCTGGACTCAAGATTGTGAACTTTCACCTACTGGCCTTCATGGAAATTGATGACATTTGGAGCGTGACTGCTATAGTCCTATGTTGACATTTTCTACTTCTCATGCATACAAAGTGTGTGTGTGTGTGTGTGTGTGTGTGTGTGTGTGTGTGTGTGTGTGTGTGTGTGTGTGTGTGTGTATACATAATTTAAAGACTGTTTCAAAGGATAAGACAGTTGTAATGGCAGCAAATGGAGGAAATCAGAAGAAACTGACAATTGAGATAGAAGGGGAAAATATGGCAGTGCAGTAGTCTTAAATTTCTTGGATTAACAGTTTGTGGGATTTTGCAGACAGTTCTTAATTGTTCAGTACGCTTTTTATTTTATAGAACCATTAAGCAACATGCTATCAGAAAAATCTTTTTAACAAAATGGTAAAGCTTTTATATTTCGTGTCCAGCAGAATACTTGGATTTTTTCTTTCTTGTTCAGTGCGTCAGATTTAACAATAATTGATAAATCTCTAGTGTTGGACTTGTATATTCTTAAGGAAAAGTACATTTGTGTGTTTGTTTATGCTAGTGTACCTACTGTAGTTTCTCGTGTCAGGCATCTGAATTCCTCTGTCTTGCATCACAGGTCCTCAAATATGTACATTTCTCCTGCTTGAGATTTGATTTTAATGAATGAGAAGATGACAGTGTAGGATGTCATAGTTTCTTTTTATGGCATCTGTCACTTGAAATTCAAAGATCATGTAAAATATCTGTGCATGCCTTTAAATAAGGATACAAGCAAACATGAGTACAGTTATAAATTCCTAGTGGCAACCTTTTTAGCGGAACTAGATTGTTTAGTCATTAGTGAATCAAATTTTTAAAGCTATATAACTTGAGAGTCTTGAGCTGTAATGGTGATGTCTTTTATGTTAGTAGTGGAACTGTCAGTCCTGAAAGTCAGATGCTCATAACTTCACAATTAGTTAAAATTTTCACACCAGGTTCTGTATATCGTCCTCACTTCATGAGCCATGTGTCTGCACTGGCGCAATTCTATGTTAATAATCCATAATTTGAGAAAATTAGATTTTTGGGTACAGTTGTGCAAAAAGTTGCATAGCTCATGAAGAATGGACATGTTGGTATTTTGAAAATGATGCACTGAAAAATAAAATAATGATCTTCCATTATCTAGCTGTTCACTTCAACAATTTTACTATAGCTGCTTTAAGACTAATTACTCACTCCCACAATGCATCTTACCTCTGCTTCCCACCAGAGGTTGTTTACTTTTTGGTAAAATTGGATCTTCAGATGCTCTCACTCTGAGTGTCTATCTTACTTTCTATCACTGTTACAGTTTTTTTTTCCACTTGTCATCCATTAACTTCCTTTTAGATTGTTTTGCCTGTTTGTATTTAGCAGTGAGTTTTTTTGCTTTGTTTCTGCTTAGCGGTTTCCAGTTTGATCTTCCCTCCAGTGATTTCCCCAGCATTTTATGGTGTCAGAATATAAAACTTGCTTCATATATTACTTGCTCGATAGTTACTGCCTAATCTGTCTGTTTTTAACAGGGTTGTGGATTTTTAAGTCAGGCTTTTGACTAGCTTTTGCTGTGTGGTACTTTTTCTGAGTTTCGTATGCATGTATCTCTGTTATTAACCATTCTCTTCTCAGCTGTGTAATTGTGCCTTCAAAGTGGTTATAGAGAAAGTATTTTGAAACTATAAGAAGTCTATCCAGAACCCATTTTCCCATTGTTGCACATGGGTTCAGTGTCACATCAACTGTGCCAATCATCTGGAGTCTGTGCTAGTATTGCACAGTTGTTATTACCACACGTGCATGCACACTTACATCTACAACTCTGAATATAAGGAACATAAAATGTTTTGTAAAAGACAGCAACAAACAAATGTCAAAGGATATCATTGCAAAAGACAAACTAATGTTTTGCTAGAGACAGGTGAGACAGGTGAAAGAAAAGGAAATCAAACTACTCCAGTTGCAAGTTAGTAGAGATATTACCACAGTAAATGTTTATCTCATCACAAGGCACTCTGTATCCCCCTGCAAAATTACATAGGGAGGTGAAAATCTATGAATTCAGCTATAATGGCAGCCTTCCCCATCAGACCATTTTGGGGGTACAGCATATTAGAAAATAACAGTAACCACTTGATGCAAGGAATTTAGTACTGGTGAAGAGATGAGCATATGGTGAGTTTCTGGGTGCAGTTGTCTTTAAATATATTTAAAATGCAATTTTTTTTGCATACTTTTTTGTCCCATATGAGTGCGGTCCAACAGCTGTTCCATATTACTTTAGGTCCAATCTTTCTTCCTTGGGTAAGACCCAATTACAGGAGATAATCACCAGGCAAAGCATGCCCTTGCTTTGCAGTCCATGCAGCAGATGCTGTACAGTACTGTTTCTATGACAAACTCAGCTCCAGTTAAGCACCATAACCTCAGCTAACGCTGCAAGGGCCTACTTGGTAGGCACAGGACCTAGCTATTTCATTTCCCTTTTTATGTGATGCCCATCCTTAATTGGTGTAGCAGGTAAAGCTAACTCCATCACCCCAGGACGTGCAAGCTGATGGCAGCCATTCATTCCCATCCTTCAAAGGAGACAGGTAACTACTTCAAAGGTCAAGCCACAGAGGAAGCTTCAAAGATTGTTATAGATGCTTGCAAGAATCAGTGTCTGGTAGATATGGTGGTTTTGAGGTTAAAAATCACCCTTGACAGTCCTGCCCCTGACAAATACATTCCATATAAGAAAAATGCATAAAGTTCATCAAAGAGATTTAAACACAGTGTTTCCACACTACATGAATCCCATATGATAGAATAATAAAATATCTAGATAAAAATGAACTGGACCAACACAAACTTATAATTGAAACAAAAACTGCTACGCAAGTTAAGGAAGTACGGCACAATTTAAATATTAGCAAATAAACTTTCATATATACTCATAAACGCTTTCGTTCACTTATATTCACATGAACTTCATCAGGTACCAAACAAGTTAAAACACCCGCAGTTAAATCACATGGGTAGATAATTCATTAATTATCAGTGCTAGATAGGCAAAGGGTTTTAGATAAAGATTTTTTTTTTCTGGTGCCAAGAAAGAAGGGATTTTGGAAGGTTGTACTAGACCTCCCCTTTCTCAATCTTTTTTCAAGGTTCCAAAGTTCAAAATGTTATCCTTTCAGATCCTGTTTTCCCTTGTACCCTTATTAGCTTTCATGGTAATGTTATTCTAAAAAGGTGCCTACCGTCACATTCCCATTGATGAGCATTTCAGATTTTCTTTTTAAGATTTTTTGTGTTTGGCTTACACTAGCAGCTGGCTACCTGCTTTCTCCTCTGTCTTGCCAAAAAAATTTTGTAAACATGGAGGAAAATCACCCAATATGCCTTTCAAAATTTGAAAGTTTTTGAAGAGTTATTCTTTGTGATAGAACAAACCTCTTTTTTTTATTGACACTGCCTAGTTTTATGTCTTTTTTTTTTTTTTTGTCAGGGAAGTTTGTTTCCCTTCTCCTCTCTTTGCTAACTGTTTAAGGAGTTCCTTTCCCCCAGAACATCAATTAGCTTAAGTAAGCAATATGGCAGTAGTTTTGTATATTAAGTATGGCGGAACTCTTACTGACCTTTTGCAAAGAAGCTTGGAGAGTCTGACACTGCAAGATTCAGAAGAGCCATTTTGTCTGTGCAGCATAGATTCTAACTGACAAAGTGAGCTATTGTTTTATATATTGTGGTCCAGAGTCGTCCTGTAGCCAAAAGAATTTTCTAAAAGTGGAGTAGTGCTCTTGACCATTGGAGAATGTGGGAGATGCTTCCATCTTCCCATCATGACTCCATTTCCTCATTCAGGTGGAGAAACCAAAATCTTTATTGCTCACTTTTGCCAAGATATACAGTTTCTATTGCGGTTTTCATGGTATGCTTCAGAATGCAGTCTAGATTCTTTTTGCCCCAGTCCAACACATTTTGTAGTACTTGTCTTGAGATTCTTGACTTGTATTGGTTACTTATCTGTTAAAGTTCACTTGGTAACAAACTGCAGTTTCCATTTTGTTTGTTTTTTGTCAAGCTGTCTAAGGTTATTCTTCCTGCTGGGGCCATCAATCAGGAAACCAGTGCTTTCTTCAGACAGTTTGCATATGCTGGAGAAGGTTACTTGTTCTGTCTTCAACACCATAGCTTCTACAGACTTGAATGTAGTGCCTTGGAAAGCTTTATGTCATGTTTTTGTCACGTCTGACAAAAGGATTTCTGAGTTGCAGGCTCTGTCAATCAGACTTCACTGCTTTTGGTCTATAATGCCTTCCATCTTGAATTAGGCGAAGATCATACCTTCCATCTTGCATTAGGTAATTACGGAGTCTAATATTAACCTAAACCAGGTTGTGCATTTGCTAGTCTTTCAGTCTATATACTCTAATCAAGAAGAGTATCTCCTTCACTGTATGGGTAGCTGTGATATTTTAGGTGGTGGTAGCAATGACATTTCAGGTAGTGTGTAGAATGGAAGTGGTCTGCAAGATGGCCAGCTTTGCTAAAATGTGACCGGGTAAGACTGTTATGAAACAATATGGGTGCGTGAGAGGACAATGTAGCAGCTAGATTTTATACTGATGTTAAACTCCCCGTTAGCCTTTCAGCTCTAGTATCAGTCTTGATACACGCAATTCAGTGATGTACCTGCTTCTCTTAATATCTACCATCACTCAGCCATAAATGAGTCTACCTTCAAAGTGGGGGATGTCGAGCAGTGCTTACAGAGGATTTGGTTAGTTTTAGCCATGGCTGAATCTTGTAAAGATGGTGGTGCTCATTATTAAGACTAACACAGATAATGAATATTTTTGTCATACTAGCTTCTTTGCTGAGAATTTTTTTATGAGACTCTCGGCCATATGATTCCACTCTGGATGGATATCTGCCCCATTTCTTTCACCCAAAAAAAAAGCATTCAAGTGCCAATCAGAGGCATGTTATGCAGTCCAGTGTCATCATCCTTTGTTATTTTTGTCATTAAGGATACTAACTTTGCCGTGTTGAGGCACACTCTGGGCCCTCACCACCTAAGAAGGCTGATCACCTCTATTGGCCATCTTTAAATTGTCCTAACTCCTTTGCCATCCTAAGGCAGACTCTTTAGTCATTGTGTCTGCTCAGTATAGATCCCATGACCATGGTATTTGAGCTCTCTGCCCTCTCATTACAGCTGAGTGCTCCTCCAGGCGTCTTCTGCAGTTAACTCCTACTGCTCCTCTAGGCATCAAATATTGATTTTCATATTTGCATTAATAATTCCAAAACCATGTTACTTACAAGGTACCAGAATATTTTGTCATGAAGCATATGTGATGGCAAACACAACTGCATTGATATTTGACCTCTCTCAATGAGTATTTTCTAGAACTGTAAGGTGATAACTTCATTTTTTAAAGGCTTAAGCCACGCCCACTGGGAGTTAAAGGCACAAAAACAGAGTCATGATGTTACTGACAGTAAGCAATGACATCATATCCGAAATCATTTTGGTCACCCTGCTTACTTATTCACAAGTGTTGAAGAAGGCCCTAAATTTATTCCAAGGGTCTTTGTAGCATTAACTTATATTTTTAAAACATTAAAACAATTTTCATGAATTGAATCTCAATCTCATCAGTTTAGTTCATAATTCTGCCTTCATTTACATTTCACTATCTGGGACCGACCCAGGCATGTTTAAAATGTGTTGGAAAAGAACACACCTGTTAAATGTTGTAAAGAAAAGGCACATAATGCTGTAAAACTAGATGTGAATTACTAATCTTAAGCTGCATATCTGTCACATTTCTTCTATTGAATCTATGAAAGAAAGAATATAAGACCAATCTAAGTTATTTTTCATTTATTTTTCACTTAGGCAAATGCAGTAAAATATTGGTTTTATCTGTGCCTTGTAGCTGATTTATCACATTTGCACTGTTTTAAAACAATTTACTGATTAACTGCATTTCATTACTGTTTAACTGTATTTCATGGCTATTTACTGAGATTTATTACTGTTTAACTGCGTTTTACTGTATTTCATTACTGTTTTTGGCAGCCATCGTGTCTTGGTAGGAGCCTATCTTCTCTACTAGTGAGAGTAGCAGGGCTGCCTGGACCTTTGCTGGCACAGGCTGATTGGTAAAGATAGCAGGGGCTAGCAGGATTGGCTATATTTCCGTGTTACTAGAATCTTCTATTTTTTGTGATATATTTAAACCACGTGTTTGAGCTGGTTTGGGCTTGTTTGCATATTGTGCACAGCAGCTGCACTGTTTTTAATCCATTGCGAGGTATTCCAGCTACTAATTTTCCCTTAGTAACACTTGTGTGATCACCTAGTAGTACTCCTTTAAGACCTTCCACCCTTTACCCCCCCCCCCCCCTTAGCTCTTTCTGGCCTCTCTGCTTCAGATTCTGACAAATACGGATGGACAATTTCCATGGTTTCTCCTGCCAGTCTGGTTGATATGGGCATCTTGAGACAGTGTGCCTCATGTACATGGACAACCCTCTACTACTACAACTTGTGAGAGACGAAATTATATTAAGAACCTAGAGTCTATGCTCTGTCCCTCACAAGCCAGTATATCTGGCACTGAGAAGGTTGTCAACACAAACACAACACGCACCCACATATGCAGAGGTCCTCAACAAAACATACCGAAACAAAAGAGACCTCCGAGGCAAAAACACATGGGAACTTCACAGCCCACCACACATAATCCACACACTTGTGTCTCTGAGCCACTAAGGCCTAACTATAAACCCAACATATTAGTCATAAGGAGACTCCATTGTGAGAGACACAGATGTGCCCCTTACCAGGCTGGATAAGGAGAAAGTCACTGTTAGTTGTGTGTAAGGTGACAAAATCTGGCATATCACACATGCACTCAAGTCTTTCAACAGCAGGTACTGTTATGACTCTGTCATAGTCCATGTTGGCGTGAATAACTTAGCTCCCTGGACTATATGAAGAGAGACATGATCAAGTTCGCTGAATATGTGTCCCAGGCAGGTATGTCCCTAGCCTTAAGCAACATTCTACCGTCACCCAGAATGATGCCTCAGTACAAACAGAAAATGACTGACTTTAACAATTGGCTTAGTTTCCTGGTGTTATTCCAATGGGATCCACTACTTGACAGCCTGGGAAGACATGATTGATGGACCACAATGCTTTGCCAGAGATGGCCTGCATCTGTCTCCCTTGGGCTTCAGGCTTCTGGCAAAGGCTCTTGCCTCCCCCATAGTGCCTTTTTTTAGGAAATTCCATGATGTCAAAATTACCAACTTTTGTTCATCAAAATGCAAATTTAAAGGTCATGCTGCTAAACACTAGGAGTCTAAACATGAAACTGCACCAGTTCTTAACCCTAGAAGATGCTGACATTTGTGCAGTCACAGAAGCATGGTTCAAAGCTGCAGAGAGCACTCCAGCCATACCTCCAGGCTGGTCAAAGAGTATGATGTACAGAAGATACTCCAGGTGCAGTTAACCATTTACAAGACCCCTATTCAAATCTTAGCTAGCTACAGGTCCCCAACTTTGACTCAAGATGCCCACTCCACCTATCTGGACCTCTTCTGATGTGTCAAGGTTCAACCATTTACCCTGATCATGGGCTACTTTAACTGTCCAACAATAGATTGGAAGAACTACTCATGCCAAAACACAAATGCCCAGAAATTCCTTAATTTTTTTTGTCTATGCAAATGCCTTGGACCAGTTGGTCGATACCCCACAAGAGGTGATTATATCTTAGACTTGGTATTAAGCAACATGAGTAACCACTGCAGCATCCCTACAGTGTCATCCTCTCTAGTAAGATCTGATCACAAAGCGGTCACTTTCGAAATCACCATCTCACCTGACCCCCACCTTGCTATGGTCAAACATAAAAACTTCTCCAAAGTTGACTACAGTCTCCTGAGAGAAGGTATCAACAGCTTCAGAGCCCCCTCCTTAGGAACTGGCACAAATATCCAAGCCTACACCAAAGTACTATACGAGCATTTATGTAGCTGTCTGTATTTGTCTGGTGGAATCAGGAATACCCGACAGGACAAAATCATCCTCTTCAAGGAAGAGTAAACCTGTCTGGTGGACATCTGCAATAAATAAACTGTATAATAAAAGGAAAAAAATTGCTGTCCAGGACGAAGAAGGAGCAGGTGCCTAATTGGAAGCAATCTCTCCTTAGCCTGAACAAGCAAATAAGAGCACTAATGAAATCCTCCAAAGCAAACCTTGAGTCCAAACTGGCCACATCTGCTAAAGACAATCATAAGGCTTTCTTCACATATGTCTGCAATCTCAAAGGAAACACCCAGATCTGCTCAGAATTGGTGGTCAAGAACACCACATACACAAATGCTGTAGATATAGCCAACCTGCTGGCAGACAGGTTCAGTGAAAACTTCACCCCTCTGTCTCCCCATCAGTAAATCAAGACATCCCCAGCACCTGCCCCCACCCCTTATCTCTAGGGAGCAAGTCTTCACTGCCCACTCAAAGGCAAAAAATACAGCCTCCATGGGACCGGATAACATCCCAGACTGCATTCTACATGAACTTAGGCAGGAACTTGCAGCACCATTAGGCACCCCATTCAACCAAAGCCTGAGTACCAGCTTTGTCCCAGCTGAGTGGAGGACAGCCACTGTTATCCCTTTGCACAAAGGTGGTACGTCCACCAATCCATGTAATTAAAAAAAGAAAAATCAGCCTAACTAGCCTGATCTGCAAGGCTATGGAATGGATTGTCATGGACTTCATTAACAAGGACTTTGTCAACCTCCGAACACTCTGTCCCACACAGTTTGGTTTCGTCAAGGGAAGGTCATGCCTGTTACATTTGGTAGACTTCTTTGAGACCATCACCAAAGCCATGGACGAGGGGAAGACAATGTACACCACCTACCTTGACCTAGCCAAAGCCTTTGATACTGTTCCCCACTTGGGTATAATGGATAAACTCTCTCAACTAGGCATCAATCCATATGTTACCAGATGGGTAGCAAACTGGCTCACTGATAGAAGCCACCTTGTCAAAGTTGGGGAAGCCACCTCAAGCAGTAGACCCGTAATGAGTGGTGTATCACAGGGAATCAGTCTTGGGGCCTCTGTTTGGGATACAGACCTATAGACTGGGATTTCAGGAGAACATCCAAAGGGCTTGCTTGACTCCTTCTCACAGGACTGTTTTCCTGAGGTTGTCTTCTAGACACCTCGGTTCACAGAGCTTTTCCTCCACAGGAAAATGTAGCTCTGTATCTGTATTCCTTCCTAATTTTCCACTCGGACATTTGTCTCAACAGAGGAATTCTTCAGGAAACTAGGTCTCATGGCATCTATGATTCTTATGATTCCTCTAGTAAGACTCCATGTGAGAAAAATTCAGTAGTACCTAAAAATATGAAAGGTCCCAATATCAACATCCCTGATACCAGTTATGGGATTTGTGATAAGGGAGATTCTTTGGTGGAAAGACTGATTTCCTGAGTCCAGGTCTCCCATTTCCCTTTCCAGCTCCAGTACAGTCTGTAGCAACAGATATCTCAGAATTTGAACATCTATGGGTAAAAATGTGCAGGGTCTGTGGAACAGAAAAGACAGGCCAAAACTCAAACATAAAAGAGACGTTGACAGGACCATTACAGGTGTTTACAGACAACACCATAGTGATGTGGTACATAAATATGTGAGCTCTAGATCCTACCTACTCTGCAGACTAGCCATGGTAGCCTGGGATGTAGCTTTTCAACACAGTCTTAATCTGTATGCTCTTACGTGCTGTCAGAGAAAAATTTTGTGGCAGACAAGCTGAGCTGGACCAGGACAGATGCTCACAAATGGAAACTGAATCAGGGGATCTTACAGGAATTGATTCATCAGTGGGGAACATTATAAATTGCTCTAACTGGGAGTAAGAAGATCCATTATTTGGCAAAATTCTGTTCCAGGAATCCATGCAGGAATGCCTGGAAAACAAATGCTTCTACTTTTCCTTGGACGTGAATGTTCCTGCATTTTTTCCTTCCTTTCCATTATTATTCAGAGTCATTCTGAAGATTTAGAGGAATACTCCATAGGTCATTCTGGTGACTCTTTTCTGGCCCAGTCAACCATGCTTCTCTCTTCTATTGGGAAATGGCTAAGGGAGAGTTTTACAAGTTTCCTCACAGACTGGACTTGTACGAAAATGGGGGATGTTGGCTCTCAACTGCTAAGTGCCTGGGTGGTAGAGTTTTAATACCTTTTTGGGCACCTTTCTTATGGAGACGTGCAGAAGGTGCCTAAAAAGAAAACCTGCTACTAGAAAATCATACGTTGGCAAATGACAAAGATTTTCTAGTTGGCTCCAAAACAAGAACAAGGAGGACTCTTTCAAGGTTATCATTTCTCTGGTTCTACATTTTATGCGAGTTACTGTCCTGAGTCCACTCTTATCCTACCATCAAGGTTTCAGTCATTTCAGCATGTCTACCCATGGATCCACATTTTTTCAATGCAATTTCTGAAAAGGGTGTTGCATACCAGGATTCCTAGTAAACTGGTGACTTCTCTTTGGTACCTTAATTTTGTTTTGGAAAAATTGACTTTTGCTCTATTTTAACCAGGCAGTCAGTTGACTTGAGGCTCTTAATATGGACATTTTTTTCTCACTACACCTTTCTAAACATACTGGAAAATAATAAGATACAACCAAACACCCTAATACTGGGTGATTTCAACTACCTTGCCGTTAACTGGGAAAACTACTCTTGTACCAACACTTTTGCCCAACGGTTCTTAGAATTCATAAATTCCAATTCCCTGGGTTAACTAACCCTTAGTCCCACCAGGAGCTCCAATATCATAGACCTGGTCATTACCAACATGGGAAATCGATGCTCCACATGTCTGGTCACCCCCTCATTGGTCAGGTCTAACCATAAGCTAATCACCCTTGACATCCACATCCCACCCCCACCCCCTCTGTAAGGAAACCTCTGTAAAAAAAACTTCTCCAAAGCCAACTTCATGCTACTCAAGTCAGAAGTGACAAACTTCATGACACCCATGCAGACGGGAACTGAAAGTTCGACTGCTGAATCCTACACTAAGGCACTGTACGAGCACATCCACTCGTGCATGAATTGTGCCATCCCCAATAGAACCAAGACGCTCTCCTCCAAAAAAAGGAAGCCAATCTGGTGGTCCCTTGCCATAAACAAACTTTACAACAAAAGAAAGAAACTGTTGCAGAAAAGAGGAAAATCCCAGGATGCAAAAAACTCCCTTACCAGCCTCCGTAAAAAGCTGAGATCCCTCATAAAATCCTCCAAAGCTAGTTACAAAAATAAAATTGCCAAAGTTTCCAAAGACAATCACAAGGCATTCTATAGCTATGTCAAGAATCTAAATGGCAATGCTCAGATCTGCTCTGAGCTACAACAGAATGGCATTAAATATACCGATCCCAAGGATATTGCCAATATCCTGGCAGATCGATTCAGTGTAAACTTAATCCCCCTCTCACCCCCTAAAGGACCCATCTCAATACTGAAAGATTGCCAAATTCCGGTAATAACGGCCACACAGGTAAAAAACGCACTCTCCAAAGCTAAGAATACAGCGTCCATGGGACCAGGCGACATCCCAGGCTGTGTACTACATGAACTGCAAAATGAACTGGCACCTCACCTAAGTGTCATGTTTAATCATAGCCTCACCTCAGGCTTCTTGCCCACTGAGTGGCGCACAGCTACAGTTATCCCACTGCACAAGGGGGGATCCACCTTGGATCCCGGGAACTACCGCCCTATCAGTCTGACGAGCCTGATCTGCAAGGCCATGGAACGTATTATCATGGAACTAAGACATTGGCAACTTTCAAACACTGGACCCCACACAGTTTGGGTTCATGAAGGGCCAATCTTGTCTCCTGAACCTGATTGACTTCTTCGAATCCGTCTCCAGAGCCGTGGACAAGGGTCCACACAACCTATCTGGAGCTCGCCAGAGTCTTCGACACCATCCCCCACTCTGGAATCATAGATAAACTTACTAAGCTGGGCATTAATCCCTACGTCACTCGATGGGTTGCCAACCGGCTTACTGACAGAATCCACACTGTAAAAGTAGCCGACTCCAAATCCAGCTCCAGACAAGTGACAAGTGGAGTACCTCAAGGTTCAGTCCTGGGACCACTCTTGTTTGGCATCTACTTCTCTGAAATACAGGCCATCACTAAAGGACTCTGGCTAACAAAGTTCTTAGATGACTGCAAACTGGGAGCCATTATTGAATTCCCAAATGATGTGGATATTCTACAAAAGGGCCTTACAGAAACAGATGCTTGGTGCCAGAGTCATGGGCTCAAGCTCAATGCCAAGAAATGTATAGTTATCCCCTTTGGGAAAAACATGTACCCGTGAATTACCACATAGATGGCAATACACTAAACACCGAAAGTGTGATAAGAGACTTGGGGACACAGGTGGACAGTGGTCTCACCTTCAATAACCACATCATCACAACAGTCAGGAAATCCTTCTGTGTGGCACACCTCATCACTAAAGGCTCTTCATCCAGAAAAAGCAGGTCATTGTCCCACTGTACTCATCCCTCATTAGACCCATTATAGAATACAATGCCCCGTTTGGTATGTACCTCTCAGGACATCTGCAACAACTGGAAAGGCCGCAGAAATACCTCACTGAAAGAATCACAGGCCTAAAGCAGATGCCCTATGCTGACTGTCTAAAAAAAACTCCACCTATATTCTGTCGCATATCATCTGCTGTGAGGCGATCTCTGCCCATACATGCCAAGCAAAGCACCTCTTTGGCCCTCTTCAAAAGGAACCTTGATGATTGGATAGGAGATAGGAAATTCACCCCGGGGATCACGTCAGTCGCCCTGCTAGACAGAGGTCCAGAGAAGTAAATACAATGGGGGGTGTGGGGGTCAAAGCCCCCTACTTACTTTACTTTTGTTTTACTAAGCAATATTATAGCAAAACTAAACAATTTAATATGAAGTTAAGTGGGGGGGTTTCGCCCCCACACCCCACATTGTGGGAGGCTGTGCCCCCCACACCCCCCAACTATATATTCTAACTCCTGGGTCGCACTACAGTGGGGAAGGGGGAATATCCCATTTTCTTTCCAATAATACTTGTCGGTCAAATGAAGTGTCAGTCAAATGAAGTGTCGGTCATTTGGTCTTGGGCAAATGGGTCTATATATATATATATATATATATATAGGTTCATAGGTAGGTACTAGGCTGTCTGCCTGAGGGCATTTATAAGCCTAGCAAGTGTGTGTCAGCTTTCGCCACCCCATTGATTAATTAACTGAGCCTCTGCCAAGAAGACCCAATGAAGTGATCCCAGGGGTGTATTTTCTGTTGCCCATCCACTTGTCAAGGTTTCTCTTGAAGAGTGTTAGTGAGGGGCTCTGCCTAATGTAGTTAGGAATTTTGTTCCAAAGCATGGGGAGACTCTGTGACAGGAATTTATCCCTCCAGCATGTTCTATTTATTGCTGTGGTGAGGTTTAACTCACTAGAACGAGTGGCTCGCAGTGACTTGGATTTCTTTAAGTGGAGCATGTCCATTAATTCTGAGTTGGACATGGCTTTGTAATTCAGGCAGCGATCACCTCGGAGTAAGCGATATGCCACTGAGTACACCTGGAGGTTTTCCAGTCGGGCTGCATAGGACATATGTTTGAGGCCAGTAATCCTCTTGGTGAGGCACTTTTGTGGTCTTTCCAGCTGTTGGAAGTGTCTTGTGAGATGCATCCCAAATGGGGCATTGTACTCGATGATGAGTCTGATGAGTGACAAGTAGAGGGGCTCTGTAACCTCTTTATTTCTAGATGCAAACCCTTTAGTAATTAGATGGGCTACGTAGAAGGATTTCCTAACTACTTTGGCAATATGATTGTCAAAGTAGAGATTACTGTCTACCTGGGTCCCCAGATCTCTTATTACCTCTTCTGTATTAAGGGGGCTGCCACCTATGTGGTAATTCATGGGTGTTTTGTTTTTTCCAAATGGGATAACTATGCATTTTTTGGCATTTAGCTTGAGACCATGACTTTGACACCAGGTGTCCGTCTAAGTAAGGCCCATTTGGAGAATGTCCGTGTCAGCCGGCGAGTCAGTTATGGCTCCCAGTTTGCAGTCATCAGCAAACTTGGCTAGCTATAGTCCTCTTGTGTTTGCCTGTAATTCTGAGAAGTATATGCCGAACAGTAGGGATCCCAGGACCAAGCCTTGTGGGACACCACTTGTGACTGGTTTAGAGTTGGACCTGGAGCCCGCTATTCTTACTGTGTGATTTCTGTCTATAAGCCAGTTGGCAACCCATCTCGTGACATAGGGGTTTATGTTCAGGCTGGTGAGTTTTTCTATAATTCTCGAGTGGGGAATGGTGTCAAAAGCCTTGGCGAGGTCAAGGTAGGCTGTGTGAACTACCTTCCCCTCATCTATGGCCTTGGTGACTGTCTCGAAGAAGTCAACCAGGTTTAGTAGGCATGATCTGCCCTTAAAGCCAAACTGGGTCGGGTCAAGTGTTTGGAGGTTCCCAATGTCTTTGTTAATGAGTTCCATGTTGATGCGCTCCATAGCCTTGGAGACCAGGCTAGTCAGGCTTATGGGGCAATAGTTACCAGGGTCAGTTGCGGCCCCTCCTTTGAGGAGCGGAATAACCGTTGCTGTGCACCATTCTATGGGCACATAGCCTGTGGAGAGGCTGAGGTTGAACAGTGTGTTTAGGTGGGGGGTTAGTTCGTTCTGTAGTTCATGCAACATACAGCCTGGGACACCGTCTGGCCCCATTGATGCTGTGCTTTTGAAGGGGCTGTTTTCACCTGTGTGTTTGTGATTTCCGGGACACTATACTTTTCCGGTATTGTTGTGGGCCCTTTTGGGGGTGAGAGGGGGGTGAAGTTTGCACTGAATCTATCTGCCAGGATATTGGCAATATCAGTGGGTTCAGTATATTTTGTGCTATTTTGCACTAGCTCAGAGCATATCTGTGAGTTGCCACTTAGATTCTTGACATAGCTAAAGAAGGCTTTGTGGTTATCTTTCGAATCCTTGGTTATTTTTCTTTTGAAGTTAGCCTTGGAGGATTGTATGAGGGACCTTAGTTTCTTACTGATACTGATCAGGGATGTCTTTCCTTCTTGGGATTTGCTTTTTTTCTGAACTAGTTTCCTCCTTCTACTGTATAGCCTGTTTATGGCAGGGGTCCACCAGACTGGTTTCCTTCTCTTAGGGGAGTGAGTCTTGGTTTTGCTAGGGATGGCACGATCCATGCATCCCTGTAGGTGCTCATAGAGTGCATTTGTAAAGGTTCCTGCATCTTGGACACTGTTATCCTTTAGCGTGGGGGCTGTGAAACTTACCACCTCTGTCGTAAGTAAGGTGAAGTTTGCTATAGAAAAGTTTTTCACTGTGGTTTCCTTGGTTGGAGGTGGTGGTGTGGTGCGGACATCCCAGAGTGATTAGTTTATGGTCTGATCTAACCAGTGACGGGTTGACCTCCGGTGTGGAACACCTGTCGCCCATGTTGGTGATGACCAGGTCCAGTATGTTTTCACCTCTGGTAGGGGAGTTTACCAGCTGATCCAGGGCATTTGAGTTGATAAATTCCAGGAAGCGCTGGACCTGGGAGTTTGTACTTGAGTAGTTTTCCCAGTTAAAGGTAGGGTAATTGAAATTGCCCAATGTCAGGGTGTTCGGTAGGACCTTCATGTTTTCCAGTGTCACCAGAAAGGCGGAGTGGTGGTCCTGGGTCATGGGGGGTGATCTGTTCAGGCCACAATTTGCATTGCAGATTTCCCTGATGTTAGTTGCATATGGGTGATCTCAGAGGTATCATGCTGCTCCACTAACCTGGAGATGTAGGTATCCTTGATCAATATGAATACACCCCCTTCTTTTGTGTTTCGGTCCGTGTTCTGTGGCCGAAATGTGTGGTATGAGTTGTAGCCCGGTAGTGCTGGGATGCTCTGTGGAGCCTTGAACCAGGTTTCAGTTACTGCACAGATGCTGACGTTCTCCGTACTGAGGAGTGCTTCGAGCGCTTGCATTTTGAGATTTAAACTCCTGGCGTTGAGTAGCATAACCCTCATTTTTTTATTTGTGCTGTTTACGGAGGTGGGTTTGACTTTTGTGCCTTGCCTAAAAAAGACACTATGGGGGCAGCAAGAGCCTTGGCCAGTATTCGAAAGCCTAGGGGTGACAGGTGCAAGCCGTCTCTTGCGTACAAATATATATGTGAGTTATGGTATATGTGTATCTGTCTTTCTGTATATATCGATATATATACACGTGTGTGTGTGTGTGTGTGTGTGTGTGTGTGTGTGTGTGTATGTGTGTATATCTGTGTATATATATTTGTGTTTGTGTGTATATAATGTGTGTGTGTGTGTGTGTGTGTGTGTGTGTATATATATCTATATATATATATATATATATATATATATATATATATATATATATACACACACACACACACACACACACACACACACGTGTGTGTGTTTGGATTCACTTTATAATCTCGAAATACTGAAACATCGAATTTCAGTATTTCGAGACTATAATGTTTAATCTAAACACAAATTCAAAAACCCACGAAATTTAAAATCACAAAGTACAACACACCACATACCACACTACACAAACACCATATTACCCACAGTATTAAAAAAACACACACACACAGAAAAATAACAACAATACAAACTAAAAACCTACACTACAAATAAGCGGGGGGGGCAAGCTCCCCTGCACCCGCCATGTGCGGGGCTACACCCCCCACACCCACCTACTTATATATTCTAACTCCGAGATCACACCAAACAGAAAAAGACAGCAACCTCACAACCAGACATTCTACACTCCCTTGCGCACACACATAACATATATACAAACACCACCACATTCAACATTTAAACACTCATTCTTTTACCTGCCTGTCCTAACCCACGCATACAACTTCCAAAACACACTCGCATACACTCACACACCTACCCAAAACTGTTATAAATTAGGCACTTACCTTAAATTACACCTAAATCCACATACTAAACTGGAAACCATCCACACGACAATATATATATATTGTGTGCGTATATACTTATATATATGTATGTGTGTGCGCGTGTATACTTATATATGTATGTGTGTGTGTGTGTGTATATACATATGTGTGTGTGTGTGTGTGTATATACATTGGACTGTGCAGTGGTCCAGCGTTAGTGTCACCTCACAGCAAGAGGTTCTCTAGTTCAGTTCTTGGCTGGCATGCCTTTTGTGCAAAGTCTGCATGTCCTCCCTGGGTTCGTGTGGGTTTCCTCCGGGTGCTCTGATTTCCTCCCACGTTACAAAGACATGCATCTGGAGCATTTCTCCCCAGGCCTCCACTGAAAATTGGCTTCATACCAAGTTGGACTTGGATGCCTGGTGATACTTTTGCATTGGCTGAGAGCATTTACTGTATTGTCCTGGTTGCCAGACTGCATTCTTTATATGATTGGATGGTTTTACTAGATAAGATGAGCCTATTGGTTGTTTATCTTACTAAGAATAAGTACATATAAACGATCATGAAATTGCAATGAAAACACTTTTAAATGATGGATTTGTGCCATCTGCTATAAAGAATAGCATGCTGCTGGTTACTAGTTGAGCTGCGATATAACAGGAGTCTTTGGTGTCAATGAGATGCACATATATTAGGTGCATAAATGGAGCAGATATGCATTGATGGTTTGGTGGTCATTTGTTAAGTATATGAGCTTTGCTGTTATGGGAGATACTGATATGTATTGTCATATACCTAAACTTTCAGGTATCTATGTGAGAAAATATGGCATTTGGGCGCAGTTGTTATTACTGCGACTGCTAATAAGGAAGTCATGTACAATGGATCTATTTGAAGTTCAAAATATATACTTTATTCATCTGTTCATACTGTAACTGTCTTAGTTTGCTGTTATCTGTTCAGTTGCTCTTACTCTGCTCTTATTACTGCTTGTTAGTAGCCTTTTAATTTACTGCCTTCTGCCCTTGCTTTTCGTGGTTCCTGGCCCAGAAATTGTAGCTATTGACCGTTTGGGCATTTTTTTTCCATCTCTTTTAATGTTCTGGTTTAAAAGCCGCACTTGCGCTTGTTTCCCACCTTTCCTGTAACTAGCCTAGTCCAGATACAGAGTTGCTGTAGCCAGGACTTTTGGTAAGCTTCTGAGGCCCGCAGGCCTTTCTGTGTTGGAGGAAAGCCTTCTAGCTTATCAGTGGGAGTGGTAAGCACTAGGTAGTCTGTCTACCATGAGAGGAGAGGTTCTTGGCTCAGAAATTGTAGTTTATTGACCATTTGGACAGTTTGTTTGTCTCTTTCAACTTTCTGGTGTAAAAGACCACATCTGCGCTTGTTTCCCATCTTTCCTGTAACTAACCTACCGGGTAGCACTAGAAAGCCTTAAACAGATTTTCCAGCGTTTATTGCGATTTAAAAGCTTGTTTTTTTCACATATTGTACTTATTTGACTGCCTGCACTTTTAAAAAGTTGTTTTTTGTTTAAGTAATTTAACAGTTGTAGGCTACACACTAAAGTGCGATAGCCTTTTCTGATTGTAGTCGTTTAAAGCTGTTTTAAGTATATGTTTTACTGTTTTTGCCTTATCTTTTCAAAAAAACAAAAAAAATCCTTGTTTACCGCCTTTCTAAGCTAGTATAGTCCAGTTTTCAGGCTAGTGCTGAATTCAGGGCTGTAATACTAGTTTCTGAGTTGCCCATACCTTACTTGGATAGAAGGAAGTTTCTCTGTTCACCTAGGAGGGAGGGGAGCTTTGAGCAATCTATCTGTCCCTGGAGTAGTGGTTCCAGCCCAGAAGTTAGAAGTGTATTGGCCATTTTGGGTTAAATTCTCTCTTTCATTTCCCCACTATAAAAACTGCGTTTGCACGGTTTTGCACGCCGGTTAGCTACGTTTAAATTATTCCTAGCTCCACTAAGTCTCCACTTCAGTTTTTCCCTTGAAACTAGTCTATTTCTCAACCTAAGCACTCAGAAAGCATCTTACAGCCTAGCACTTGCTCAGACCTAATAGCAAGCACCAATACACCCTGACACTGATTGCCCAGCAGGGCAAAGCTCTTTATTCACCCCTCACCAACCAAGCGACTAAGCAGCTCACCCTACTATTCAGGCATGACCAAAGGGCAATTTCAGTTGTACTCTCCAGTCCAGCTGGTGAATCTGGGTATCCTGAGGCAATGTTATAACTCCCTCATGTACACAGACAACTCTCACCTCCTACCACAAAACACTAACATATGTGAAAAATGCAATTCTACAGCTTAACTGGAAGCTAAGCTGTCTCCACCCAAGACTGGAACAGACAGTCAAGAGGAGAAGGTTAACACTTGCACCACACCTCCAGCTGCATACAGACCTACTAAAACAGCACTGGCAAAAAATACACATAAATACACAAAATCATACTCGGAGGCTCTAAATAAAAACCTGCAAAAGAATCAGAGACCTCCAAAGCAGACACCCAAACAACCTGCACCTCCCATCACAAACCAGACAATGCATAAAACACAAAATCAGTGTGCCGCACAATCACAGCCCTTAAGGCGAAATAACATACCTAACACACTAGTAATAGGTGACTCGATAGTCTGGCACACTGACGTCCCACTCACTAGGCTGGACAAGCAGAAGGTTACTGTTAGTTGCCTGTTGGGAGCCAGAATCCGCCACATAACACAAGCACTCAGGTCACTCCAGAACAAGTACAGATATGACTCTGTCGTCGTTCATGTTGGTGTGAATGACCTGAGACATACCTCCCTGGCCTACATGAAAAGAGACATGGAAGAGCTCTCTGATCATGTAGCCCAGGCTGGTATGACTCTGACCCTGAGTAGCATCCCGCCCTCACCAAGAATGGTACCTCAGTATAAAGAAAAAATGATCAATTTCAACAACTGGCTAAGCTTCTGGTGTCATTCAAAGGGGATTCCGTGTCTGTCAGCCTGAGACGACATGCTTGACAAGCCGTGTTGCTTCACAAGAGACTGATTGCACCTGTCACCCCTAGGCTTTCGAATATTGGCCAAGGCTCTTGCTGCCTCCATAGTGCCTTTTTTAGGCAAGGTTCAAAAGTCAAACCCACCTCTGTAAACAGCACAATTAAGAAAAAACTGAGGGTTATGCTACTCATCGCCAGGAGTTTAAATCTCAAAATGCACGCGCTCAAAGTGTAGTGTCCGAAAAATCAGACACACAGGTGAAAACATCACTTTCAAAAGCCAAAAACACAGTGTCAATGGGACCAGATGGTGTCCCAGGCTGCGTCTTGCACAAACTACAGAACGAACTAGCCCCACACCTAAACTCGCTGTTCATCCTCAGCCTCTCCACGCTACGTGCCCATAGGATGGCACACAGCAATGGGTATTCCTCTCCACAAAGGAGGGGCCACAATTGACTCTGGTAACTATCGCCCCATAAGCCTGGCTAGCCTGGTCTGCAAGGCTATGGAGCGCATCATCATGGAACTTCTTAACAAAGACATTGGGAATCTCAAAACACTTGACCTGACCCAGTTCGGCTTTGTTAAGGGCAGATCATGCCTACTAAACCTAGTTAACTTCTTCCAGACAGTCTCCAAGCCATAGACGAGGGAAAGGTGGTTCACACAGCCTACCTTGACCTCACCAAGGCTTTCCACACCATTCCCCACTCTGGTATTGCAGAAAAACTCACCAGCCTGAATATAAATCCCTACGTCATGAGATGGGTTGCCAACTGGCTTACAGACAGAACTCACACGGTAAGAATAGTGGGCTCCAGGTCCGGCTCTAAACCATTCACAAGTGGTGTGTCCTGCAAGGCTCGGTCCTGGGACCCCTACTGTTCTCAGAAGTACAGGCAAACACAGGAGGACTATGGCTAACCAAGTTCGCCGATGACTGCAAACTGGGAGCCATTATTGACTCTCCGGCTGACACGGACATCCTCCAAAAGGGCCTTACTGAGACGGACACCTGGTGTCAAAGTCATGTCCTCAAGCTAAATGGCAAAAAATGCATAGTCATCCCGTTTCGGAAAAACAAAACAGCTACGAATTACCACATAGGTGGCAGCCCCCTTAATACAGAAGAGGTAATAAGAGATCTGGGGACCCGGGTAGATAGTAATCTCTCCTTTGACAATCATATTGCCAAAGTAGTTAGGAAATCCTTCTATGTGGCCAATCTAATTACTAAAGGGTTCGCATCTAGAAATAAAGAGGTTATAGTGCCCCACTACCAGTCATTCATTAGACGCATCATAGAGTACAATGCCCCATTTGGGATGTACCTCACAAGACACTTCCAACAGCTGGAAAAAACAGAAAGTACCTCACCAAGAGGATTACTAGCCTTAAACATATGTCCTGTGCAGCCCGACTGAAAAAACTCTGGCTGTACTCAGTGGCATATCGTTTACTCAGAGATGATCTCTGCCTGACTTACAAAGCCATGTCCAACTCAGAATTGATGGACATGCTCCACCTAAAGAAATCCAAGTCACTGCGAGCCACACACTCTAGTGATCTAAACCTCGCCACAACAATAAATAGAACATGCTGGAGGGATAGATTCCTGTCACAGAGATTCCCCATGCTTTGGAACAAAATTCCAAACTACATTAGGCAGAGCCCCTCACTAACACTCTTCAAGAGAAACCTTGATGAGTGGATGGGTAACAGAAAATACACCCCTGGGATCACTTCATTGGCTCTGCTTGACAGAGGATCAGTTAATTAATCAATTGGGCTGCAAAAGCCGGCACACTCTGGCTAGGCTTATAAATGCTCTCAGGCAGATAGCCTAGTACCTACCTATGAATTTCATTTATTTAAACTGTATTTATTGTAATATTGCTAGACACTCAAGTGTGCTAGCGTGCACTCCATTTGAATTGTATTTCCTGCTCTTTTAGCTGCTTTTTTGTGAAAATATATATATATAAATATATGTGTATGTATATGTGTGTGTGTGTACATATATATATATATTCTAAGCTTGTTTCCTGCCTTTCCTGTAACTAGTCTAGTCCAGATACAGATTTGATGTATCCAGGACTGTTTGTAAGCTTCTGAGCCCCCTCCCCCCCCCCCAAGCCTTTCTATGTTGGAGGGAAGCCTTCTAGCTTATCAGTGGGAGTGGTAAGCACTCGGTAGCCTACCCTACCATATAAGGAGTGGTTCTGGCCCAGAAATAGTAGTTATTGGCCGTTTGGGCAATCTTTCCATCTCTTTTACTTTTCTGGTTTAAAAGCCCATGTTTGTGCTTGTTCCCCACCTTTCCTGTAACTAGTCTAGTCCAGGTACAGATTTGCTGTTTCCAGGACTGTATGTAAGCTTCTGAGCCCCCCAAGCCTTTCTGTGCTGGAGGGAATCCTTCTAGTTATCAGTGGGAGTGGTAAGCACCAAGTAGCCTATCTGCCACAAGAGGAGTGGTTTTTGGCCCAGAAATTGTAGTTTATTGACCATTTGGGCAGTTTTTTCATAGCTTTCAACTTTCTGGTTTAAAAGCCCACATCCACGCTTGTTTCCCACCTTTCTTGTAACTAATATAGTCCAGATACAGATTTGCTGTATCCAGGACTGTTTGTAAGCTTCTGAGCGGTGGCAGAGTCTGCTCTTCAATTTTTCTCTTGATCTGTTAGTTCTCTCCTCTCCTGCACTTTTACTAGCTTGTTAGTTTAGCACTTTACCAGACTTCTTGTTAGAAGTTATTGTAGTACACAAAAGTGCTACCAGCACTAAACGTTTTACAAGGAAACAGCTCTCGTACTTTTTAATGCCCACCCCTCCAGGCATGTCTAAAGGTCAGTTCCTGTGCTTTCTCCTATTAACCTGGTGAACTTGGGCATCCTGAGCCAATGTAGCAACTGCATCATGTGCACTGAAAACCCTCTCCTCTTTGCCCCCCAACACTCAAACTTGTGAGAGATGCACTTATATATCCAAATTGGAAGCCACGCACTCTCCAGCCAAGACCGGAATAGCTGGTTAAGACGAGAAGGTCAACACTTGCACCACACCACATGGAATACACAGCCATCCAGAACACACACCAGCATTGCCTTCATATAAAAACACAAACCACACACCCACCTTTGCTGAGGCTGTCAGTAAAAATCTAACCAAACAGCAGAGACCTACAAGGCAGAAACGCAGTCAACCACCACAACACAACACTAATCACAAGACACATAACTCTCCTGAACAGTGTGCCCCTCAACCTAAACTCCTAAGGCAAGATAGCTTGCCCATTACAATAATCATAGGTGACTAAATAGTGAGGCACACTGCTGTCCCACTCACTAGGTTGAATAAGGAGAAGGTAACGGCCAGCTGTCTATCAGGTGCCAGAATCCAACACATAACACATGCACTCAGGTCACTCCACAACAAGTACAAGTATGACTCTGTCATTGTCTGTGTGGGTGTGAATGACCTGAGACGCACCTCCCTGGACTACATGAAGAGAGACATGGTGGAGCTCTTGGATTATGTGGCCCAGGCAGGTATGGCCCTAGCCCTGAGCAGCATCCTACCATTGCCCAGAATGATACCACAGTACAAATAGAAAATGATTGACTTCAACAATTGGCTAAGTTTCTGGTGTCATTCTAAGGTGATCCATTATCTGTTTGCTTGGGATGACATGATTGACAAGACCTTGATGTTTTGCCAGAGATGGCCTGCATCTGTCACCCCTGGGTTTCCGGTACTGGCCAACACTCTTGCCACCCCTGTAGTGCCTTTTTAGACGGTGTTCCAAAGACCAAACCACCACCTTAACAGCTATAAATAAATGCAATTTGATGGTCATACTGCTTGGCGCTAGAAGTCTAAATCTCAAAATGCACTTGCTCGAAGTACTCCTTAAAATGGAGAACATTGACATTTATGCTGTAACAGAGACCTGGTTCAAGGCAGCAGAAAGCACCCCTGCACTACCAGGCTACAACTCATCCCACACCTTTTGGCCCCAGAACTTGGACCGAAGCTCCAAAGGCTTCAGGCGCAGCAAACATTGGGTAAGATGGCAGTTCAGGTCGTAGCCTGCTATAGGTCCCCGACCATGTCCCAAGATTCACACTCCACATTCCTAAGCACCCTGCAAACTATTAAGATTCAACCCAACACTCTCATACTATGTGACTTCAGCTACCCCTCCATCAGCAGCCCTGGATCACCTCATTCTTACCCCCACTAGAGGAAGCAACATCCTTGACCTGGTTATTACTAACATGGGTAACCGTTGCTCTACACCAGTAGTCACTTCCTTCCTGGTTAGCTCCGACCACAAACTAATCACCATGGAAATCCACATCTTACCCATTCACCATGAAAAACTTCTCCAAAGCTGACTTTGGACTCCTAAAAACAGAGGTGGCTAACTTCATGGCATCCGTGCCAATGGAAAGTAGCTGCATGACAGCCGAATCATACACCAATGTGCACTGTATGAACACGTATATAAATGAATGGAGCTAGTCATATCCAACAGAACCAAGATGCTCTTCTCCAAAAAAAAGTAAGCCAAACTGGTGGTCCCCTGCCATTAATAAACTCTACAACAGAAAGAAGAAACTGTTGTAGGAAAAAGTGAAGTTTCCGAGACTGGAAAAATTCTCTTATTAGCCTCAACAAAAAGTTGAGATCCCTCAACAAAACCTCCAAAGCCAGCTATGAAGGCAGAATTGCGGCAGACTCTAAAAACAACCACAACACCTTTTATAATTATATCAGGAATCTCCAGATTTACTCTGAGTTGCTGCACAATGGTACCTCCTGTACTGAGCCAACAGATATTGCCAACATACTGGCTGACAGATTCAGTGCCAACTTTACCCCTCTCCCCCCCAAAGGACCAATCTCAATACCGGAAGAATGCCAGGCACCCAACATTATTGCAGCACAGGTTAAAGCTGCATTGTCTAAGGCCAAGAATACAGCTTCCATGGGACCCAACAATATCCCTAGCTGTGCTCTAAATAATTACAAAGTGAACTGGCACCACATCTGTGTGCTCTGTTCACTCACAGCCTCACCTCGGGCTTTGTCCCTACCGAATGGCGCACTGCTACAGTCATCCCTCTCCAGAAAGGAGGAGTGACTACAGACCCTGGAAATTATCACCCCATTAGCCTGATGAGTCTGATATGTAAGGCTATGGAGTGCATCATCATGAACCTAATTAACAAGGATATAGGGAATCTCCAAACTTTAGATCCCATGCAATTTGGTTTTGTGAAGGGCAGATCATCCCTGGTCAACCTGGTTGACTTCTGTGAGTCAGTCACCAGAGCAGTGGATGAAGGTAAGGCAGTTCATGCAGCCTACCTCAATCTGGCCAAGGCCTTTGATACCATTCCTCACGCAGGAATTATTGATAAACTCTGCAAACTAGGCATCAACCCCTATATCGTTAGGTGAGTTGCAAATTGGCTCACAGAACCCACAGTGTGAAAGTAGCGGATTCCATGTCAGACCAGTCGCAAATGGAGTCCCACAGGGATCGATCCTGGGTCCTTTCCTGTTTGACATTTACTTCTCAGACATCTAGGCCACACGGTGGAACTCTGGCTGACCAAATTCCCAGACGACTGCAAGCTGAGAGCCATTATTAACTCCCCAAGTGATGCAGACATCCTACAGAAAGGCCTCACTGAGACCAATGACAGGTGTCAAAACCATGGCCTTAAGCTTAATGCCAAAAAATGCGTCATCATCCCCTTTGGGAAAAACTCAGTTCCCACTAATTACCACATCGATGGGAGCCCACTGAACACTGAAGGTGTTATAAGATATCTGAGGATACAGGTTGAGGGCAACCTCTCCTTTGACCACCACATTGCCACTGTGGTCAGAAAGTCCTTCTATGTGGCACATCTCATTACCAAGGGTTTTGCATCCAGGAAGAAAGAGGTCATCATTTCTTTCTGCTCTTCCCTGATTAGACCAATCATAGTATAATGCGCCATTTGGCATGTACTTCACTAGACACCTGCAACAGCTGGAGAGGCCACAAAAGTACCCCATGAAGAGGATCCTAGGCCTTAAACACATGTTCTACTTGGACAGACAAAAAACTCCAGCTATTCACTGTCTCATATTGTCAACTAAGAGGTGATCTCTGCTTGACCTACAAAGCCATGTCTGACCCAACTCTTGTTAGAAATGCTACATCTAAAGAAATCACAATCCCTCCACACCACATGTTCCAGAGACCTCAGCCTCATTACCACAATCACAAAACATGCTGGAGGGACAGGTTTATAACCCAGAGACTACCCATGCTCTGGAATAGATTTCCCATACATGTCAAGCAGAGCACCTCACTAGCCCTGTTCAAGCGAAATCTTGATGAGTGGATGGGAAATAGAAAGTTCACCCTGGGGATCACTCCAGTAGCTCTACTTGATAGAGGCACTGGGAACTAATGATGGGTGGCACAATGCCAGGGCACTTCTATGGGCTAGGCTTGAAAACCCCAGGGCCATTAGCCTAGTACACACTTATGAACCTATGAATAAGGCATGCTGGTGTGATAGATTCATGTCCCAACATTTCCCCCACTTCTGGAACAAACCGCCACTACTTGTCAAGCTTCTGTCCTGTTCTGTCATTTCTTGTCCTCTGTGAGGCAGGAGGGAACTTCTGAACAAGATATTTTTGGCTAGGCTTGTAATGGTCTGCTGACTGAATGCCCAGTACTTGCATATAAAGCCAAGCAAGCTACTTGCTGCTCAGCAGATGTTTATTTAGGTTTATTGGTAATTACTAGGCTATTAATCCAGGAGGATCTTTCGAAGCCTAGCCATACATTCCCATGAAGTTTTTGCCCTTATATGTTAAGTGTAAATAACTCTGAAATGAGCAGAAGATGTCCCTGTTGTCGCACCCTGTGAGATACAAGAGTGGTAAACAAAGGGTGAGTTTGCAGTTACCCACATACCTCTCAACTTCTTAGTGCAAGAAATCTGGACAAACCCTAAAGTAATAGAGGGACAAAGGCCCCAAAATAAGGATGGATTTTAAATATTGCTCTTTTAAGCTTAGAAAGTTGCTAGACTAACAGAATTTGTGTTAACATGCATTTTTCTGAAGGATATGAAGTCTGAAACTGAAATGTATACCATTATTTAGTGTTATCAGTCCTCTGTGATTTGCCAGAAAACCACACAGAAGGCCACAGAAATACCTCACTAAAAGAATCACAGGCCTAAAGCAGATGCCATATGCTGACCGTCTAAAAAAAACCTCCAGCTATACTGTGTGGCATGTCGTCTACTCAGAGGCAATCTCTGCTTAACATACAAGGCCATGTCAAACCCTGAGCTGTTGGACATGCTCCACTTAAAGAAATCCCAATCCCTCAGAGCCACACGCTCCAGGGATCTAAACCTTGCCATCACAATGAACAAAACATGCTGGAGGGATAGTTTCCTGACCCAGAGACTCCCCATACTCTGGAATAGACTGCCCATAGATGTCAAGCAGAGCACCTCCTTGGCCCACTTCAAAAGGAACCTTGATGATTGGATGGGAGATGAGAAATTCACCCTGGGGATCATGTCAGTCTCCCTGCTAGACAGGAGTCCAGGGAAGTAAATATTGTGGGAAGAAATATCCAGGGAATTGTTATGGGTAGGCTTGTATAGGCCCTAGGGCTGATAGCCTAGTACCAACCTATGAACATTTTATCAAGAGCAGACCAAAAGTGTGAGGCAAAAGTCTGGACTTTCTGTGAAAATCTAGGCAGATGAGAGGTATATTCACCCATCCTTTCATCTAGGTTACATATGAATAGTGTATGAGAAGTACATCTGCTTTGTGTGGAGAGGAAGCCAGTGCCAAAGAATTGGTATTGTCTGTGATACATATCTATCCCACTAACATATTCTGTTTATGCTGCAGTAGAAATTGACATGTTTTGAATTTTATGCCCTACTGAGCTTACAAATGTACAGTAGGTCTGCCAAGATGGGGTCTGTTGAGGCTGTACATGTAAGGCAAAGATCACCTCTTAGTAGATTGTATTGACACCAAGAGGAAGGAAAAGGCTTTGAGATGTCTGCACAGTGTTTGATTTAGACCCTCTATTTTCTTAGTAACAAAGCCTTGTAAGCATTCAGGTAGTGTCAGATGTGTGGTCAGATGCATACCAAAGAGAGTATTGTACTCAAGTGATCGATTTGATTAGTGTTGAGTACAGTGGAATGATCACATACCCAGATGTCACACCCTTAGTAATAAGCTGTGCAGTTAAAATATGCTTTCAGTTGTGTGGTGAATAACTAACTGGTTGTCTGATAGAATACACGTTGTTAGAGTGGATATGCGATGATCAAAGGACACTTTGTTGTCTACGTAGGTTCCAAGGTGCTTAACTACTGGATTTGATATTAGCTTTCTTGATTCCTGAGCATCAAATCATGTAACTGACTTTAGCATTCATGTTAACTCTGGAATTAATTCTGAGATAATGGAAGATGAGGCCCTGTACTCAGAGATGCCTGCATTAATTAACTTAGTTGTAAAACATTAATAGATAAGATGAGGAGTCATAGGGAAAAAATGTGTGTATAGGCTGCAATACATAGCTGGTCTTACAAAATAAAAAGTTGTACTCTCACTCCACTATCTGTCAATAAGTAATACTGTTTGCAGCTCTAAGCTGTTTAACTGGAGTTTGACACATCCACTTTTGCTATACTGATGATCTCAAACAATGGTGAAACATGTCTGCAGGTAGTGAAGCCTGACTTATTGGTCTCTGCTCATTAAAGAACAGCATGCCATTGTGTATTATAGAAACAGTATGCTGAAACCCTTGTTTTTTTCTGTGAAAATTTGAATCTTGATGTTTCTGATAAATGGAGGTTTACAAATAATTTGACAGCTCAACACAGTACTACTGAAATGTGCAAGTAAACAATAGCCTTTTTAATGTGTTTAAAGACGCCCTAGGCAGTCTGCCTAGCTTACATCCCAAAATGCAAAGCCATGCCCTTACATCTTCATAATGCTCCTTCCTAGAACAACACACCTATCCATATGTCTGATCCTCCAGTGAAATTCTTTAAAAATGTTTTACCCCATCTTAGCCAGCAGCAGTTTTGGCTGTTTAGAAAGGCTGATGAAGGAAGGATTGGAAGGTTGTTCTCAAACATTTTGACAGTTTGAAGGGGTCTTCAGCCAGTACAGGTGAGCTCTGGATATCATTGTGTCACAAACAAAAGCTTTCTCCTGAACTTTTTGACTATCTCCTGTCTTGATATCATTTGATAGACTAGAAAGTGTCGGAGTTTATGTTGTAGATTTAATCTCTTTTGGACATAAAAGAGACTTGAGTTTTTTTGCCAGGGAAACTGGGAATAGCATTCTGGTGTGTGTCTGAGTGTTTGAAGGAGGAAATTTGATGGAAAGTGCTCTGATCCAAGATCAGTCATCATATCAGTTCTCAGAAAGTTTGCATGCTCTGGGCACTGTATTTGATCTTTGCAGCTCTTGGATTTTTTTGATGGTGTCACTAGATATGGCCATGCTTTTTGGCACATCACTATATGCGAGCCATCCGTAGGTTTTCTGGATTTTGCCATTTTGTGCCACATTTTCTGTACAACGTGCTACCATTTGGCCTTTTCTGGTTTTCTAATGTTCATCAAGGTGTTAGCCATGGTTAGTGAAGTTTACAGCAGGTATGATATTGTAGAGTTTTTGCTGCAAGAATGGTTAAGGGTTAATTTGCCGGAGTTGAGAAATCTTGGCTTGTAGAATTTTTCTTGGCTGCTGTCATGTCCTTGTGTAATTCACTGCATTCTTCTGATTCTCCAGTTCTTTCCCAACACGAAATTGTGCAACTGCCGCAGAATTGCATCAGGCTGCTTGGTTGTAATTTCATTTTAATCTGTATTGTGCCGATATCATTTCTTTCTTAATATCCTCCTCCTCCTTTTTAGATGTTTTCTGTTTTTTTTTTTTTTTGATTTGAGTAATAATTGTTTTACTTAAAAGAAATCATTAGATTTCAGAGGTATAGTTTGATTTTTTTTCAGTCTCCCCTTTTGTACATTAAACTCTGGACTCCTAGCACATTTTGCAGTTTTTATTAGTGTTTGAATTTTTTGAAACCATGCTGCAGAAGTTCTGGCTTTCTCCATGGGACTTTTTTTTTTTTTAGCTAGTGCACACTTTGATGTTCTTCGTGTTTCACTGTTGCAGTAGCCCTCAGTCAGCCTGATTTATCAAAGTCTTGGGTCCTGCGTCAGTTGCTGTCTCATCTTCCATGACATCAGGTAGTCAGGGGTATAAAGCATGCAGCCGACGCCATTACATCAGTCTTTTTTGCCGTGCGGTGCCCGAAGCAGAAGCAGTCGCAAGTGCCGGTCGGCCACTCCTGAAATTTTCGTTTTCGAGTTTCAAATCTGAAGTCTTCAATTAAGCTAAGTACCCCATTGTGGATCCTTTTTCTTGCTCTTAACTGATGTCAGTAAAAGTTAAGAATTTTATTTCTTGTGGAAAGCAAATACCTCATAAAGATTTTCATTCATACTGCATTCCTTGCTTAGGCCCAGACCACAACGTACCTCGCTGTCGGTTTTGTGCCTTATTCAAACCTCGTGCTATTCGTCTTCGGTTCATTTTCGCATCTAAATATTTTGGTACTCTGTTCAGTTATCCAGAAATGGCTTTGGTAAGCCAGCAGACTACCGACATTCCGAAAAAATGCAAAGATAAAGACAGAGACAGACCGCATAGGTCCAAAGCTGCCGATGGCGCTTCTCCTAAGCTAGTCGCCAGTTTGCCGGTACTCAGTGAGGCGCTTTCACTGAGACCCATTCAGAGTATGCTGCGAGATGCTTCTTTGACTGTGGAACCTGCAGATGTCTCTACCTTGGATGGGTCTGGAGCCACTGTGCAGGCACCGGCTTCTGCGGGTGTATTCAGACCTGCTGACTTGCATATTAAACCAATGCCATCTTCTTCTTTAAGGCCTAAAACTCGATCCATGCCCAGAAAACCGATGCCCAGACCGCATGATCAGGCCCCTATGCCTAAAAAAACAAATTATAAGAATGGCTGAAGACCTTATTACTCTAATCAGGGGAAGCCACCCTTCTCCCTCTAAGAGACCTAGAACTGATTTTCCTTCTGATTCTTCTGATCAGGATTCTGAAATTTCTATTTTTTTCTGATGACCAGGATTTGCCCTTATCTACCTATGAGGATTCTGATGCAGATTACTCCATTCCCTCTGCCTTCCCTCCAGAGGATTTCTCTTTTGTTGAAACCTTACATACTCTTAGGGAGCATTTCCGCTGGGAAAGCCAGGATAAGTCTGACTCCAAAAAGAGACTTGGGGAATTCTTACTTCTGCCTCAACACAGGCCTTTAGCTATCCCTTCTGTACTGGACATTGTAGATGATGCCTTCTCAGAATCTAGCCTGGCCCCTGACATTTTACCTCCTGCTCCCATAAAACCTGATAGGTATTACAGGGTACCTGACTCTCCCAAGTTCCTCTTTAAAAATCCTACTGCGGATCCTGAGAAAATTTCACAGGGCCCCAAGGGCATTAAGGCTACTACTGCCAAAAATCCTACCCTCTCTGATGGAGATTCCAGGCTGCTGGATAGATTGGGTAAGAAGGTATACACTTCTGCAACTTTGGCCATTAGGGCCTTAAACTGCCACTTTCATATGTTAAAAGTATCAGCAGCATATTATTGGATTGCTTAAACAGAAAATGATGTTGATTCCTGACTGCTGAAAATAAAGAATTACATGATTTAATGCATTCTGCTGAACAAGTTGGAAAACATACTTTGCAATGTGGTTTTGATTCATTAGAGGCATCTTGCAGGGCTGCTGTCACTGGGTCTGTACTTAGAAGGCATGCTTGGCTTAAGGAGCAATCTTTGCCAGTTCATGTTAAAGCTAAATTACTGGATGCTCCCTTAAACCAAGACCGCCTGTTTGGCAACAGAGCAGAAGTAGTACTTAAAAAGATGGAGGAAAAAGCTAAATCTGTGCAAACTGTTACAGATTTCCTGCAAGTACAGCCTTCCAGATTTAGGAGGCATTGGCCCTCTAAGAATTGGTCCTTTCCTGCCTCTTCCAGGCCTTCTCAGTCCAAACCCTGAACCAGCAGAACACCCAGGCTTCAGTCCCAAGTTACTCACAGGCTTAAGCAGTGGGGGGCTCCCACTTCCAAAGCAGGGAGTAGTAAGACACCCCCCTATGGTAAACTGTCTCAGTGACTTAACTTTAAACCTTTCAAGCCCTGCTCAACTGACTGTTGCTTTAGGGGGAAAGATTGCCCTGCATGCAAAAAATTAGGAACTCATTACCCAGGACAAATGTTTTTTAAATATAGTTTCCCAAGGATACACATTCCACTTCCACTCCTTACCAGCCCCAAACGGTTGGCCAGACCTACCCCTAAATCAGTGGGCAGAGGCTCAAAAGCAAGATGTTCATCGTGTTTTACTGTTGCAGTCATTACACTTGGGTTATCCTGCTGGCAGGCGACCTGTAGTCGGCCCGAGTTCCAAAGTCTTGGTTCGGCGTCGGTTGCTGTCGTATCTTCCCTGATGTCAGTGCGCCAGGGGGTATAAAAGTTGCAACCAATGCCATTTTCTTCTGTCTTTCTTGCCGCACGGTGCCCGAAGCAAAAGCATTTTGCAAGTGCCGGTCGGCCGACTCCCGAGATTTTCAAAGTTGAATTTCAGAACCGAAGTCTTTAATAAAGCTAAGTACCCCATTGGGGAAACTTTTTCTTGCACCAGACCGATGTCAGTAAAAGTTAATAATTGTATTTCTTGTGGGAATCAAATACCTCGTAAGGACTTTCACTCTTAACTGCATTCCTTGCCTAGGCCCTGACCATGATGTTACTAGTTGTTGGTTTTGTACTAGATTCAATAAACGCACTGTTAAATGTCAGTTTGATTTTGCCTTACATTATTTTGGACAACGATTTAATTATATAATGCCGTCATTACAACCAACGACCGGAATGCATAAAAAACGCAAAGACTAAGAAAAAGACAGGCATCCAAGGTCCAAAACCGACGACAAAGCCTCTTCTAGGCCAGTCGCCGGTTCACTGGTTCTCAGGCGCTTTCGCAGCCCCTGACATCCGCTACCTCAGAGCCACAAGCCGTAAACATCAGCCACGTGGAGACACTGAGGCCTGTGGAAACTCAAGGTATTGGGCCTGCGGAAACTATACCCTCAGATGGGTCCGGAGCCGCTGAGCAGGCACTGGCTTCTGAGGGTGTTTTCAGACCTTCACAGCTTACAATTAAGGCTACTACAGAAACAAAGGCAAAGTCCAAAACACCACTAAAGACAAGGAAACAAGTGCAGCATTCTCCAGAACAGTCATCCATGCCAAAGAAACAGATGCTTAAAAGGGCCGAAGACCTTATTACTTTAATCAGGGGCTCCCATCCCCCTCCTGACAAAAGGCCTAGGCAAGACACTGATTCTGATTCCTCTGATCCGGTTTCCATTTCCTCTGATTCTTCTTCTGAACAGGGCTATTCTCTTCTTCCTTATGAGGATTCTGATGCTGAAGAGTCCATTCCTTCAGCCTCACCGCCTGAGGATTATTCTTTCGGGGAAACCCTGCACACCATGTGGGAGCATTTCCATTGGGAGAGCCAGGATTACTCAGAATCCAAGAAAAGCCTCAGAGATTTCCTTTTATTACCTCAGCACAGGCCCCTGGCTGTTCCCCCTGTGTTTGATATTGTAGATGATGTTTTTTCTGAATCCAGTCTGTCTCCAGATTCTTTACCTCCTGCACTAGTAAAGCCAGACAGGTACTACAGGATCCCTGACTCATAAATTTCTTTACAAAACCCCCGCTGCAGACCCAGAAACAATTTCTCAGGGTCCTAAAGGGGTTAAGGCTTCCACTGCCAAAAATCCTGTCCCGTCAGATAGGGATTCCAGATCTCTGGACAGATGGGGAAAAAAGTTTACACTTCTGCTACTTTAGCTGTAAGAGCTTTAAACTGTCCGTTTCACATGCTTAAATATTTACAGTATCTTATGTTATTGTTAAAGCAGAAAATGGTTACAAATATAGAAAGTCCTGACAGTAAAGAAATGCAGGACTTATTGCATGCGGTTGAACAAGTGGGAAAGCATGCTCTGCAATGTGGTTTTGATTCATTAGAGGCTTCTTGTAGAGCCGCAGTTACAGGCTCAGTTATTCGAAGACATGCTTGGTTGAAAGAACAAAGTTTACATGCCCATGTTAAAGTAAAATTATTGGATGCTCCACTACAGCATGATACTTTGTTTGGTGTTAAGGCAGAAGAGGTGTTAAAGAAAATGGAGGATAAAGCAAAGTCAATGCAAAAGGTGAAAGATTTCTTACAGGTTCAACCACCTAGATTTATCAGAAACTGACCTTCAAAAAATTGGTCCTTTCCAGTGTCAGGCCACACAGAGGCAGATACAGACGCCCAAGAGGCAGATCTCAGCCCCAAGGCTCCTACAGACCTAAACAATGGGGTGCTTCAGCCCCACAAAGGAGGAGAAGACAAATCACAGCCTTATAAAAAACTGTTCAAATGACTTCCCTCTGCAAATGCCAAGCTCTTACCAGTTGACAGCACCCCTAGGAGGAAAGTTAGCACTTTTCTCAAAAAATTGGCACATGATCACCCAAGACCAATGGGTGCTGAATATAGTTTCTTAGGGGTACAGGTTCCACTTCCACACGCTTCCAAAACCAAAAGGTATGCCAAACCTGCCACAAAACCAATGGGCAGAGGCACAAAAACGGATTGCTGCTCTTATGGATATGGGAGCTGTTCAAAAAGTTCCACAAGAAGAACAGGGACAAGGATTTTACTCAAGACTTTTCTTAGTACCCAGAAAAGACAAAGCCTGGAGACCAATACTGGACCTGTCAATACTAAATACCTTCCTGGATGTTCCAAAATTCAAAATGTTAACATTTCAACAACTTCTGCCCATGCTGAGCAAGGGGGCTTGGCTAGTTACTTTGGATCTCAAGGAGGCATACCTGCACGTCCCAATCAGGCAATCGTGCAGAAGATACCTCAGATTTATAGCGGGCTCAATGCATTACCAATTCTCTGCACTGTCCTTTGGCTTATCTACTGCGCCCAGGGTCTTCACAAAATGCCTGGCACCAGTAATTGCATTTTGCAGACGAAAAGGAATTCAAATATATCCCTACTTGGACGACTGCTTTATTCAAGCAGAGAGCAAGGACATTCTTCTACAGCACCTGGCATTTGTAAAAAGATTGCTAATTTGCCTAGGGTACACAGTAAACGAAAAGAAATCAAAACTAGTGCCCTCTCGAGAGATAATATTCTTGGGTGCAAGCTTAAATACAACTGCCCAGATGGCTTATCTCACGCCAGACAAAGACCCTGCTCCCTGCAAGAAAAATTCTGCAGGCCCTGGGTTTCATGGCGTCCTGCATTCTACTAATTCCATATGCAAAACTGCATATGAGGAAACTACTATGGTATCTAAAAAGTGTTTGGACTCAGCATTGTCACAGCCTAGAGACAATCATAACCTTGATTCCCTGCCTACAACAGGAGTTTTGATGGTGGTCCCAGGCCTGTCACCACAACAAGGGACAGCCTTTCACCTTACCTACAGCCAGGCAGACAATAACAACAGATGCATCGGATTATGCCTGGGGAGCACATATGGCAGGAAAATGTATTCAGGGCACGTGGCCCAAGGAACAAATGCATCTTCACATCAATCAAAAAGAGATGCTAGCTGTACAGAATGCCCTGACAGCCTTCAAGGACCTATTACATCCAGGACAACTATTAATAAAGATGGACAATACCACAGTTATGTGGTACATAAACAAGCAAGGGGGCACACATTCCTACCCCTTATGCAGACAAGCCATGACTTTGTGGAACACTGCACTGACCTACCAGGTACATCTGCAAGCACAATTCCTGGCAGGAACAAAAAATACACTGGCAGATGAACTAAGCAGAAATCTCATGGATCCTCACGAATGGAAGCTAAATCCACAGATGTTCCACATGATAACAAGGGAATGGGGATGCCCAGACATAGATCTTTTTGCCTCCCCCCACAATTGCCAAGTACAGAAATTTTGCACAAGGACTTATCACTCTCAAGCATGGAAAGTGAATGCTCTATCATTCAGCTGGAAAAACCTGACAGTCTATGCCTTCCCTCCGATGCCTCTTCTCACCAACGTGCTTCTAAAAGTCAGACAAGAGAGGCCAAAAATGATCCTGATTGCACCAGACTGGCCACGCCAGCACTGGTACCCAATCCTAAAGACTTTGTCCCAAGGACCACCTTGGCCTCTACCTCAAATCCCTCATCTTCTGACACAGCAAAACAATCAGATTCTGCACAGTCAACTCAGAACCTTAAACCTGGCAGCATGGCAGATAATGTAGCCACTCAGACTGCACCTCTCCCTAAAGCTGTTATGAATGTATTTTTCGAAGCCAGGAGGCCCAGCACTAGGAAATCTTATGCAGAAAAATGGAAGAGATTCTGTGCTTGGAACCAGTCACAAGGGCTCGACCCACTGGTCCCTAATATACCTCAGATTTTGCAATACCTGACTAAGATGTTGGACAAAGGCCTATCTTTTTCATCTGTTAAAATCCATGCCTCTGCCATTTCAGCTCATTACAGTACGGATTCTCCTCTTTTCTCACATCCTCTACTACGACAGTACCTCAGAGGGGCAAAGAATATAAGACACCTAGGAGAGCACCAGTACCTACTTGGGACCTCAATTTTGTTTTAGAAAAACTAACACTGCCTCCATTTGAACCAGCCAGCACAACTGATCTAAAATACTTGTCATGGAAAACTGCTCTGCTCCTAGCAATAACTTCAGCAAGAAGAGTCTCAGAGTTACAGGCATTGATGGCTGTGGAACCTTTCCTCATCTTTCATCAGGACAGGGTTTCTCTCAGGACAAACCCAACATTCATGCAAAAAGTGGTTTCCAATGTGGCCTTAAATCAAACCATTCATTTGCCTACTTTCTACCCAAATCCCCAAAATAAAGGGGAAAGACTTCTGCATGCTTTGGATATACACAGGCAGCTACAATTCTACTTGGACAAAACAAAAGCTTTCAGAAAAACTGAGCAACTGTTTGTAGCACTGCATCCGCTTCTGTTATGCACAACATGGCAAATCTGTGCCTAAGGGCATTAGGCCTCATTCTACCAGAGCAGCAGCCACTTCAGCAGCTTTCCTCAGAGGGGTACCAACCAAAGACATATTAGAAGCTGCAACCTGGAGCTCAGTGCACACTTTCACCAAGCACTACCACTTACCTCTCTACTCTAAATCCAGAGCAGGCTTTGCCACTGCAGTTCTGCAGGGCTTGTTAGCCTCGCCAAATCCAATCTAGATCTAGCCACCCAACCTCAGCTTTAGGATTCTACCCAAGTGTAATGACTGCAACAGTGAAACACGATGAACATAGTACAGTTGTGTACCTACCATAAATGTAGATGTTCGAGTGTATTCACTGTTGCAGTCCAGGTTACCCACCCACCATCCCCCTCTTTGCTGGGACTGTTCTGTACTTCTCAACTCTATGCAACCTATGTGGTGTATTTGCTTGTAGATGAAGGAAATGTTTATAGTATTTTATGCATGGTTGTTTGGCATATTTTATCTTTTCAGCCTTCCTATCTGGGGCAAGAAAAACTGAAGAAAATGGTGTCGGTTGCAACTTTTATACCCCTGACGCCAGACCAAGACTTTGGAACTCGGGCCGACTACGGGTCGCCTGCCAGCAGGATAACCCAAGTGTAATGATTGCAATAGTGAATACACTCGAACGTCTACATTTATGGCAGGTACACAACTGTACTTTTCTCTCTCCTTTAAGCATCAGGGCTATTCAGCTTGTCCCAGAAGAAGAATTGGGGGCAAGGTTTCTACTCAAGACTTTTCCTGGTACCCAGAAAAGATAACTCCTGGCGTCCTATCCTGGACCTGTCTATCCTAAACACATTTTTGGTAATCCCAAAGTTCAAGATGCTAACTCTTCATCAGCTGCTTCCCATGCTAGCCAAAGATGCCTGGTTGGCAACACTGGATTTAAAGGAAGCCTACCTGCACATCCCAATAAGGAAATCTTGCAAAAGATAGCTACGCTTCAGAACAAGCTACATGCACTGTTAGTTCTCTGCACTGCCCTTTGGCTTATCTACTGAGCCCAGGGTATTCACAAAGTGCCTAGCTCTAGTCATTGCATTTTGCAGGCAAAGAAATATTTAAATATACCCATACCTGGATGATTGTCTAATTCAGGCAGAAAGCCAGGACATGCTATTAAATCATCTGGCATTTGTAAAGAAATTGCTAACTTCTCTGGGGTACACCATAAACGAAAAGAAATCACATCTTGTACTCTGCCAAAAAATTGTATTCCTGGGAGCAAGCTTGAATACAACTTCCCAGATGGCCTACCTCACGCCAGAGAAACAAGTTCATTTGACATCCTACTTCAAACTACTGGCCACAAAGACCCAGCTATCTGCAAGGAAAATACTGCAAGCCCTGGGGTTCATGGCCTCTTGCATTCTACTGATTCCATATGCAAGACAGCATATGAGGAAACTACAATGGTATCTAAAAAGCCTATGGTGTCAACATTCTCAGGATCTGCTTATTGCAGAGGGGATTTCTTGTGTTGGTGTTATGCCGTTCTTTATCTACACCCACAGTTTGGATCAGCAGATCAATAGATCGATTGTTCTGCTGGCCAAAAGTGCTAAGCTTCTCTCTTTTTTCTATATCACTTTGTATTTCTTATGGATGACAGCTGCAGATACCCAACTGTCTTGTTGGCTTTTGCATCTTTCCTTGTTAAGCAAGTTCTGACTTCTTCTTAATTAGGTTTTTATCTTGGCATCTGGCTTTCTAACTCTTGCTAAATCTGGGCAGCGGTTCCTGGTATTTTAATTCATGTGCAGTCCATGCTTTATTTATTTATTTTCTTTCTTTATAAGAGTGAGTCTAGATTCTGCTGGAGAACCAGTTTATGGGTTCTGTCTTTCTCCATTTTATTTTGTGGTCCATATGATCCATTGCACAGCTGAAACTTTTTATTCTGAGACTACCTTTTATCTTTTAAGAGACACCTTGGATTTCTTGTTAATGGAAGTCAGACTATTTTTACCAGGTAACACAACCCTTAGTATCTACCTTTTTCAGTCTTACTTTTACTTGGGTACTCAGTGCCTACTTAGCCCTCAGTGTGTGGCTTCACTGGACAGTCGTCAGTCCCTGATGCCTGTTCTGCAACAACGCATCCTTGCAGGGGCAGTAGAGAACCCTCATGAAGGTTATCCATCTCGGGCACCTTTTATGATGGATGTTAAAACAAGATGTCTGTTTACCTCTGTAAACATTGGTCTGGGTGTAGCATTATACTGTAGATTCCCCCATGCGCTTTAGATTATTGCATATAGCAACTGTCTTAAGTTATCTGTCAGCACATGGGCGTTGTTCTTTGTAAGTCTGTCTCATTCAAAGTTTCTGTCCTGCCCATCTCCCCCCCCCCCCCCCCAAGCTGTAACTAGGCTAAAAAACTTCTCGAAAGCTGACTACAATCTCCTAAAGGAGGGTATCAGTAGCTTCACACCACTGCCCCACTCAGATGATGCAGACAACTATGCTGAACAGTTCGCCAGTGCAGTATACAAGCACCTGTGCAACTGCATGGACCCAGTCATACCCAACAGAACTAAAACCTGCTCCTCAAGGAAACAAACCTGTCTGTTGGACATCCTCTATCAACAGGCTTTACAACAAAAGGAAGAAACTTTTGTCCAAGGGTAAAAAGGCACAAATTCCCAATTCGACAAACTCCTTCCTTAGCCTCAACAAGCAAATTAGATCACTAGTGAAATCCTCCAAAGCCAGTTATGAATCAAAACTAGCCTCTGAAACAAAGGGTAACCAGAAAGCCTTCAGTTACATCAGGGACTTCCATGACAAAGCCCAGGTTTGCTCCGAATTAGTACTTAATGGTGCCACTTGCACTGAATCTGTTGACTTAGCCAACCTGCAAGCAGATAAGTTCAGCCCAAACTTCATCCCATTGTCCCCCCCAAAGGCCCATTTGACATCCCTGATACTTGTCCCACACCTCACATCTCAGTAGATCAAGTGTTGGCAAAGAACACAGGTTCCATGGGACTTGATAGTATCTCAGGCTGCATTCTGCACCATCTCCAGCAAGAACTAGCTTCACCATTGAGCAGCCTGTTATAGGTTCATAGGTGTTTACTAGGCTAACAACCACAAGGGACTTTTTAAGTCTAGCCATGCATCCCAAATCTTTGACAAGTTCTGATACCCTTGATAAGTGTAAGCTTGGGCTTGGGAGATGAACCATTTACAGGTTACCTGTTTGCATCAGAGACATAGGTGCCAAACCAGGGATGAATTTCTGGTTTCCCAACCAATTGTCCAAGTTGCACTTCAGTTGAATTAGGGAGGAACTCTGCTTCACATGGATGAGGAGCCTGTTCCATAGACTGGGTAGTCTTTGGGATACATACTTATCTCTCCAACAGGTCCTATTTATATCACAGGCAAAGTTTAGGTCTTTAGAATGGGTAGTTCTGGTGCTGCTGTTTTGTGGCTATGCAGGAGGTTCATCCAGAGTGGAGTCTGACAATGCCCTGTATGCCAGCCATAGATCTCCCCTCAAAAGCCTGTAGGAGACAGAATACAGGGATAGGCCCTTGAGGCAGTCTTCATAGGACATAATACTTACGCCCTGTATTCTTTTACTGTGGAACCTCTGTGGACGTTCCAGTTGTTGGATATGCATGGTTAGGTACATACTAAAAGGGGCATTGTACTCAGTGATAGGTCTGATGAATGCTGAATACAGTGGAACAATGACTTCCTTGGACTTATGCCATATCTTTGTTTACAAGTTGTGCAACATAGAATGATTTCCTCACCACTGTAGACACATGATGTTCAAAGGCTAGATTACTATCTATGTGTTTCCCTAAGTCCCTGCCTACTGGGTCAACTCTAAGGGGTGTGTTGTCAGTATGATAAGTTACCATGGATGGATGACTTCCCAAAAGATACGATTATGCATTTCTTGGCATTTAGATTTAGTCCATGACTCTTAACACCAGTTGTTTGTCTGTGTCAATGTGAGATCTATGACCCCTCCTAATTTGCAATCATCTGCAGATGTAGTCAGCCAGAGACCACTTACATTAGCCTTGACTTCTGAGAAGTAAATGCCAAAAAAGAACAGTCCAAGGACACCACTTGTGACTGGTCTCTCTGTAGAGGTGGACTTCCCAATTGTAACTTCCTTAGTCCTGTCTGTGAACCAATTGGCTATCCACCTGGTGACATATGGGTTTATACCTAACCTCTTGAGTTTGTCAACAGTGCCATTGTGGGGTATTGTCTCAAATACCTTGGCCAGGTCAAGGTAGGCAGTGTGCATGATTTTGCCCTCATCCAGTGCTTTGGTGACCTTCTCAAAGAAGTCCACCAGGTTGAGTAGGCATGATCTGTCCTTGACATAACCAAACTGAGTTGGGTCCAGTGTCTGGAGGTTTACTATATCTCTGTTGGTCATCTCTGTGATAATGCTTTCCATGGCTTTACATATAAGACTAGTGAGACTTATGGGTCTGTAGATGGCCCACTTTTGTGCAAAGGGATGACTGCTGTCTTTCTCCATTCAAGAGGCACGAAGCCTGTTTGGAGGCTGCAGTTAAATAGTAATTCCAGAGGCCCTGATAGGTCATGTTTCATGCTGTTTAGAAGGCACCCTGGGATATTGTTTGGGCCCATTGATACAGTGTTCTTGGTCTTAGTGAGAGCATTAAGGACCTGTTCCCTAGTGATAGTAGGGGGAGTTATATTTGATGATATTTCTTGAGAGAAGGTTGAGAGGGAGAGAGGAGTAATGTTGGAGCTGAATTTATCAGCCAGGATGTTTGCTATATCTTCTGGCTCAGTATAGGTGGCTCCATTTACAATGAGTTCTGCACACAATTGTGTATTGCCTTTGAGGTTGCGGATATAGCTAAAGAATGCTTTGAGGTTGTCCTTGGGCTGGGAGGCCAAACTTACCTAATATTTGGCTTTGGTAGACTTATTTTGTCATGTGAGTTGTTTGTTTAGTTTAATGATATTGTTTGAATCCTGCTTGGGTGCTGCACCTCCTAATTTTTGCGGTGATTTTCTTCCTTCTGTTATACATCCGATTGATTTTGTGATTCCACCAGGATGGCTTGTTTTTTGAGTTAGTTCTGTACTTCTTCCTGGTGGGTACAGCTGCCTCTGTGCAGCTATTAACATGCTTGTACAGGGTTTCTTGTCAACAGTTCTACATAGGCAGAAGTGTTCTCAGGGTTTATAGGGGCTTGAAGTTTTACCAGGTTCTAACTTAATAGCAGGAGGTTAGCCTTAGAATAGTTCCTGAATATTTCCAGTTTAGCTAGGGGTCCAGGTTTTATTTTTACTTCAGTGGAGACCATTTTGTGGTCTGACCTTACCAGAGAAGACATTACAGTAGGGGATGTGCAGCACTCTCCCATATTAGTGAGGACCAGATCCAGTATGGTTGGACCCCTGGTTGGTGTATTGACTATCTGGTCCAGGGAGTTTGTGTTTACAAAATCCAGGAATCTCTGTGCATGTATGTTTGATGTCGTATAGGATTCCTAGTTAATAGTGAGGTAATTAAAGTCACACATGAATAAGGTATTGGGTTGGATAGTTAGCGTTTCTAATAAGTTTAAATTCATGGTATGGGTTTCCTGGGTCATAGAGAGGGACCTATAGCTTGCAAGGAAATGGTATTGCATTTTACCTATGGTGATTTGAACTTGAAGCAGCTCAAGTCCTGTTTGATCAGCCTTGAAGTACATTGGATATAAAAAAGTGTACACACCCCTGTTAAAATGCCAGGTTTTGGTGATATAAAAAATTAGACAGCAGTAAATCATTTCAAAACTTTTCTCACCTTTAATGTGACCTATAACCTGTACAATTCAATTGAAAAACAAATATTTTAGGGGGAAAAGTATAAAAAATAAAAAAAATAAAACGTACAATAAGCTGGTTGCATAAGTGTGCACACCCTTAAACTAATACTTCGTTGAAGCACCTTTTGATTTAATTACAATATTCAGTCTTCTTGGGTACACACCTGCCATCAATTAAAGAGACTCTGATTAACCCCAAATATATTCAGCTGTCCTAGTAGGATTTTCCTAACATTAATTCAGTTGCCTGCTACAGTAAAAGCCATGGTTCGCAGAGAGCTTACAAAGCATCAAAGGGATCTCCTTGTTGAAGGGTGTCAGTCAGGAGAAGGGTAAAAAAATTTTTCCACAGCATTGGATATACCATGGAACACAGTGAAGACAGTCATCAAAAAGTGGAGAAAATATGGGACAGTGACATTGAAAAGAACTGAACGTCCCTCCAGAATTGATGAAAAGGCCAGACGAAAACTGGTCAGGGAGGCTGCCAAGAGACATACAGCAGCACTGAAGGAACTGCAGGAATTTCTGGCAAGTACTGGTTGTGTACTACATGTGACAACAATCTCCAGTGTTCTCCATATGTCTGGACTGTGGGGTAGGGTAGCAAGACAAAAGCCTTTTTTTACACCGAAAAACATCCAGGCCCAGCTAAAATTTGCAAAACAATATATCAAGTCTCCCTAAAGCATGTGGGAAAATGTGTCATGGTCTGATGAGACCAAGGTTGAACTTTTTGGCCACATTTCCAAATGGTACGTTTGGCGCAAAAACAACACATCGCATCACCAAAAGAATACCATTCTCACAGTGGAGGCTCTAACAAAAAACTTACCAAAACAGAGGCTCCCAAAGCAGACACCCAAAAATCCGCCACCTCAAAACATAACACATGCAACACATACTTCAATAAATCAGTGTGTCAAACAATCACAGCTCTTAAGGCCAAACACCATGCCTGATGCACTAGTAATAGGTGACTCTATAGTCAGACACACTGACGTTCCGCTTACCAGGCTGAACAAGGAGAGGGTAACGGTGAGCTGCTTATCGGGAGCTAGGATCCGCCACATAACACACGCACTCAGGTCACTCCAAAGCAAGTACAAATTTGACTCCGTCATTGTCCATGCCGGCATGAATGACCTGAGACGTACCTCTCTGGACTACATGAAAAGAGACATAGAGGAGCTCTCTGATTATGTAGCCCAGGCTGGTATGACCCTGACCCTGAGCAGCATCTTGCCCTCACCAAGAATGATGCCACAATACAAAGACAAGATGATCAGCTTTAATAATTGGCTCAAATACTGGTGTCATTCTAGGGGGATCCAATGTCTGTCTGCTTGGGATGACATGCTGGACAAGCCACGCTGCTTTACAAGGGACGGCTTGCATCTGTCACCACTGGGCTTCCGGATATTGGCTAAGGCTCTTGCCTCCCCCATAGTGCCTTTTTTAGGCAAGGCTCAAAAGACAAACCCACCTCCTTAGAAAATAAAAATGGAAAAAAATTAAGGGTAATACTGCTCAATGCCAGAAGTCTAAATCTCAAGATGCAGGCTCTCGAAGCACTCCTCAGTATGGAGAACTTCGATGTCTGTGCAGTAACTGAAACCTGGTTCAAGGCTCCTGAGAGCACCCCAGCGCTACCAGGCTATACCTCGTATCATGCTTTTCGGCCCCAAAACTCGGGCCAAACCAAAATGGGAGGGGGAGTGTCCATATTCATCAAGGACACCCACACCTCCAGGTTAGTGGCAACACATGAAGCATCAGAGACCATCCAGGTGCAACTAACCATAGGCAAAACTGCTGTACAACTGGTAGCATGTTACAGACCACCCTCCCAATCTCAGGAACCCCACTCAGCCTTCCTGAAGGCATTGGAGGATATGAATGTCTCATCAAACACCATCATATTGGGAGACTTCAACTACCCTAACATAGACTGGGTGCATTATTCTAGCCTAAACACCCTAGCCCAAAGGTTCCTGGAATTCATAAATTCAAATGCATTGGAACAGCTAGTCACCTCTCCCACAAGGGGAGATAATATACTAGACCTGATCATCACAAACATGGGGACAAAGTGCTCCACACCGGAAGTATACCCCTCACTAGTGAGATCTGACCACAAACTAATTACCCTGGATATACATATCCCACCTCCACCCCCAACACAAAAGACTACAGTGAAAAACTTCTCAAAAGCCGACTTTACACTTCTTAAAACTGAGATGGTATCCTTTAAGCCCACTGGGTCAGTGGAAACCGTATCCCACAACGCAGAATCCTTCACAAATGCTTTCTATGGACATCTCCAAGAATGCATGGATCATGCAATCCCAAATAAAACCAAGACCCTCTCCACCAAGGGCAGGCGTCCTGTCTGGTGGACCCCAGCCATAAACAAATTGTATAACAAAAGAAGGAAGCTACTGCACGACAGAGCAAAATCCCATAAAGAGAAGGCATCTCTGATCAGCACTAGTAGAAATCTACGTTCTCTCATAAAAACATCCAAGGCCAACTTTGAGAGAAAAATCGCTATGGACACTAAAGATAACCACAAGGCCTTCTTCAGCTATGTTAGAAACCTGGGCGAAAACCCTCAGATATGTTCAGAGTTAGTTCACAATGACAAAAAATACACTGAACCCACAGATATTGCCAACATTCTGGCAGACAGGTTCAGTGCAAATTTCTCCCCTCCCTCACTTTTGGGGGGATAAACTCTTGGCTAGGCTTGTAAGGGCCACATGGCCATTAGCCTAGTAACCTCCTGTGGCTATATGATCCTGTGAGTCAAAGAAACTTTGTCATTTAGGAAACACAAGTGCTAGCTAAACGAAATTTCGAGTATTCGCTCTTTTACAGGAAAAAACAAACACAAAAAGGCAGACATGATGGGTATTAAAGAATAAACAGCAACTATAGTACAAAAGTAAATATCTAAGTAGCTGACACACATGCTTGTACAACATTTATCTGTACTGGGCAACACTGACTACTAGATGATTAACACATGAAAAGAAAAGTACACTATACACAGAGGTGAGATTGGGTGATATTGCACATAAGGAAGTGATTGGAATCACACTTGAATGAGAGTGTATTAATTTTAGTATGCAGTAAATAGTATTATTGTATGGTAAAAAAAAAGAATGAGAGTGTAACAGTCTATTATAGTTTTGATACATTCAGATTTACGTCTGCATTAATGAGTCTTATTGCAGTTGGATAAAAATTGTTCATGAATCTGGAGGTCCTGCAGCGGATACTCCGTAACCTTCGACCAGATGGCAAGTTTTGTGAACCAGCCATATGCTGGATAAGAAGGTATCGCACAGTATTTTGCGGGACCTCTTTTTACATCTCATTGCAGAGTTCCTGTAAGGTAGGAAGACTCGTGCCCCCACAATCTTTTCTGCTGTTCGTATTATTCTTTGTAGCTTTTTCTTTTCGGCCATTTTGCTGTTACCGAACCATACATTGCAGTTACTGGTGATAATGCTGTCAATGGCTGCTCTGTAGAAGGTATTTAGAGCATTCATAGAAAGCTTTGCTTTTCTAAGCCTTCTTAGGAAGTGTAGTCGCTGGTGGGCTTTTTTAATTAGCTGGCCTGTGTTTGTTCTCCAAGAAAGATCCTCTGATATATGTACCCCCAGGAACTTTGTAGTTTGGACTCTCCACTTCTTCACCATTGATCTTGAGGGCCAGGTGGATGGCAGAGCTCTTTCTGCAGTCAATAATGATTTCTTTTGTTTTATTGACGTTCAAGTCCAAGCTGTTATTGCACCATTCATTCAGGGAGTTGCCTCATTCCTATACCCATTCTCGTCCTCACCACTTATGAGTCCCACCACTGTAATGTCATCTGCGAACTTGATGATCTGGTTGTTGCTAGCTTTCACACAGAAGTCATGGGTAAGGAGGAACAGTAGAGGTCTCTGCACACAACACTGGGGTGCTCTGGTGTTGATTGTAATACTCCTTGGAGTGTTGTTACCAGCACAGCTCTTTTGTGGTCTTCCAGTCAGGAAATTGAGGATCCAGTTCCACAGCCCTTTGTTTATGCCAAGGATAGTAGATTTGCACATGAATTCTTGTTTATTTTCATTGCTATGGGTATGTCTTTTGCATGCACTCTCCTGTTCTTGTATACATGTTTGTATGTAGGTGTTTGGCCTTCTTTCTCTTGTTTATTGATAAATACATCTCTGCTGTGTGTATATACTCTTATGTGTGCATATTCGTTTTGTGGTCATAAAGGTATGCATTTAATAAGATGCTGTTAAGTAGCTGTAACTGTTTCAGTTTTTTATTTCTATACAGTTAGTGATTAGGGTTGTTGATTGTTTTTCTATTGTTCCTCTCTACCTGCCAAATGGCTCTACTAATGTCACCCAATTTATTTTGCTGGGGTGTGAGAGCCGGGCATCCCTAGGCTAGGTGACAGGCCTGTGACCCATTCATTCCTTTTCGGGTTGCCTTGTCAGCCCAGTTGTTAACCCCGTGACAATAGTCTGGTGGTAGGGAATGGTCCAGTTTTACTGCTCCTTGGAGACTCCTCCTCCCTTGCAGTGGCTCATTGCTCCTCTGCACTCTGCCTGTGCATACTTGTATGCAGATATGCAGCCCTCCTTACATGCTAATGATCCAGTGGTGGAACACGTACTGCTTTTACTAAGTGTCATGTAAGTGATGAGTCAGAGCCACCTAATTAAGTACATGGAGTATGATTTGTAAATGAAATATGTTCACTGTAGGATTCAAGAATTTGGTTCAGGATTGTTTTCCCCTAAAATACACCTTGTATTCCAGTTTCTTGGTTTTGTACTTGTACCCCACACTCCCACAGTGGCTGTCATAGGCATTCATTTTGATGGGTGCTGGTTATTATTCTGGAGAAACATAGAAGGAATGCCGAGAAGAAGCAGGCCAAGTTTTATTTTACAGTCAAGCTAGGCTTCATTTATCAGCAAGGTGCTAAGATCTCGCTGACATATGCCAGTCTTTGTCATGTTTCAAATCAGCCATTATGCATGGCATGCTCTGACCCTATCAGTCATCATCAAGCTATTTTTGTCAGGGATTTTGATATGTTTCTGTAGCTTTAGAATTCAGTGGACCTTAGGCCTGTCCCAGACTATAGCAGGCCCAGCAAAGCTCATCCTTAGTGCTGAAGACAAAGTAAAGGCAGAGACTTAGTGATGAATGACAAAGTTGGTGGTAAGGGCAAATCTGAAGAGAGGGATAAGAGCGACAAAGAGGGCATAATGAAAGGAAGTACAAAACCACTTCACCGACATGATGGTCTCCAGGAGTGTGTGGCAGGGAATAAAAGCCATTACCAAATATCAACCGACACTAGCGCAATGTGAGGACAGCACAGAATTCCTGGATAGGCAGAACACTTTCTACAACAGATTTGAGGAAAAGAACTGCTCCAAGGCAATGTTACTCCCCTACAGACACCTTCTTTCTTCTCTGTTTTCACCAATAATCTAGCCTCTGCCACCAAGCATGGCACACTCATACAATACGCAGATGACTCAGCCATCATCTGCTCAGCCCAGTCCCTACCCAAACTGCAATAAGTCACACAGGAAGCCTTTTCCTCTGTTGAAACTTGGTTAGCCGATGCCCAATTAATACTTAACCCGAACAAAACTAAACTACTCATCTTCTAACCCACCAAACATACTCAAAATAACTCTCACTTTAACATCACAGCAAAAGACAACACCACTATAATACCCAACTGAACACACCAAATTGCTAGGAGTGGAAATAGACAATAAACTAAAATTTGACATTCACATATCCTTGACCATAAAAAAAGTCCACAAAAAACTAGGAGCGCTATACAGAAATAAGCAACTTCTCACCAAAGCACCCTACTTTATGCCTGTCCAATATATACCAACCTAAGGCAATGCGATCTAAACAAGCTAGAGACCTGCTACAACAAAATCGCCAAATTCGCCACAGGGGCATCCTACCGCAGTCACCACTGTCTCTCACTTGCTGAACTGGGCTGGCTTGAACTCCCTCACCTCCTTCAGTGGTATCAACTCTCACTGGCCCACAAACTAGTAATTCATCCACTAAATGTCCCATCCCTCCAGAATCTACTCCAACCCTATCGCACCACCAGACCACTAAGATCCAGCAGAAAAAATCACTTGCATATCACTAAAGCCAATAACTCTGCTGATGAAGCACTATTCTCTTGCACCATAGCCAAATTATGGAACTCCCTCCCACCCACAATTACTTCCATACCATCATGCACCCACTTCAAAACTTTACTGAAAGCACACCTAAAAACATGCTGGCTATGCCCTTGCAACTCCAACTCTAATATCACCCTCCCCATCCAACCACTACCTTTCTTTCCACTCCACTAACTACCTTGATTATAGCAAGCTCAGATGCTCATAAGCCTAGTACTTATTATGCAGCAGGAACTTCTTCTTGTAACATTTGTTAATGTCTGTTATGTACTTCACAGAGAAAGATTCTAGTTGTCTACTGATGTACTATGTTCTTCATCTGTAAATATGTTGTAAGTAATTGCTATGTAAATTGTTAATCGCTATGTAATCCAATGTAACTACTGTCTGTTTATTTTAATTGTGGAGCTTTTCTCCCCGGGCCTACATCCAGTCAGACACTCCCAGTCAACAAATATAAATAAATAAATAAATACAGACACAGGCGATGAAGTGCTCATTCTAAACCAAGCTGAGCTGAAAAAGACCCTGTGTCATGTGAATCCAAGAAAGGCTGCTGGGCTGGACAACATCTTGGCTAAGGTGTTAAAGGACTGCACTGAACAACTAAGCACTTTACTGATGGATATATGTAATATCTCCCTCAGCCAAGCAAAGGTACTAAAGTGCTTTAAAAACACAAGCATTATACCATTACCGAAGAAAGCCAGTCCCTCTAGGCTTAATGATTATAGACGAATGGCCCTCATGTCCATCATCATGTAAACTTGAAAGGTTGGTTAAAAACACCTGACAGCAAATCTTCCAATAGCACTTGATCCACTGTAGTTTGCATACCGTGCAAACTGCTCTATGGCAGACGCCATCTCTGTTGCACTGCATCTCACAGTGACACACCTAGAAAATAAGGACAGTTATGTCAGAATGCTGTTTATTGATTTCAGTTCAGCATTCAGTACAGTGATCCCACAACAGCTAACAGAAAAACTTATCCACCTAAGTGTTAATAACCACATGTGCAACTGGAACCTGGACTTCCTGACTGGAAGACCCCAAAGAGTATATGTGGGCAAGAATTCCTCAAAGAGCATCACTATCAACACAGGGGTACCTCGAGGCTGTGTGCCAAGCCTGCTGCTATTTACTGTCTTGACTCATAACTGTAAAGCTGGATTTAACACCAACCATATCATTAAGTTTGCGGATGACACTACAATTGCAGGCCTCATCAGCAAAGGAGAAGAAAAAGCTTATAGGGAAGAAGTGAGTTCTCTGAGTGGTGCGCCAAATAATCTTGACCTCAATGTCAGCAAAACTAAGGAGATCATAATAGGCTTCAGGAGAGTACAACAATTTCACTCTTCTCTCATGATAAATTTGGAGGTAGTGGAAAGGGTAAGGAACACTAAATTCCTGGGGTCTATATAGCAGAGGATCTTTCTTGGTCAACCAGTACCAGTCACATAGTAAAGAAGGCCCATCAACGCCTGCACTTCCTGAGGAGACTGAGGAAAGTCAAGCCTACCTCCCTCTATCCTCTCCACCTTCAACAGAGGTACCATAGAAAATATCCTAATGTGCAACTTCAGGGTGTGGTATAAATTCATAGGTGTGTACTAGGCTAATGGCCCTGGAGCCTTTACAAGCCTAGCCCATAGGATTACCCTGGCATCGTGCCACCCGACCTTAGTTTCCAGTGCCTCTGTCGAGTAGACCCACTGGAGTGATCTCTGGGGTGAATTTTTTATTTCCCATCCACTCATCAAGATTTCTCTTGAAGAGAGCCAGTGAGGTGCTCTGTTTGACATGTATGGGAAGTATATTCCATAGCATGGGTAGTCTCTGGGTTATGAACCTGTCCCTCCAGCATGTTCTGTTGATTGTGGCAATGAGGTTGAGGTCTCTGGTGTGTGTGGTGTGGAGGGATTGGGATTTCTTTAGATGTAGCATTTCTAACAGAGCTGGGTCAGACATGGCTTTATAAGTCAAGCAGAGATTGCCTCTAAGTAGATGATAAGAGACAGAGAATAGTTGGAGATTTTTTAGTCTGTCCATATAGGACAAGTGTTTAAAGTCTATTATCCTCTTTGTGAGGTACTTTTGTGGCCTCTCCAGTTGTTGCAGGTGTCTAGTGAGGTACATGCCAAATGGGGCATTGTACTCTATGATTGGCCTAATGAGGGAAGAGTAGGAGACAATGACCTCTTTCTTCCTGGATGCAAAATTCTTAGTAATGAGATGTGTCACATAGAATAACTTTCTGACCACAGTGGCAGTGTGGTGGTTAAAAGAGAGAAAAGAGAGGTTGCTGTCAACCTGTGTTGCCAGATCTCTTATAACGCCTTCTGTGTTCAGTGGACTACCATTGATGTGGTAGTTCATGGGAACTGGGTTTTTTCCAAATGGGATGACTACACATTTTTTGGCATTGAGCTTAAGGCCATGGTTCTGACACCAGTTATTGGTCTCAGTGAGGCCTTTCTGTAAAATGTCTACATCACTTGGGGAGTTAATAATGGCTCCCAACTTGTAATCATCTGTGAATTTTGTCAGCCAGAGTCCCTTCGTGTTGGACTGGACTTCTGAGAAGTGATTACCAAACAGGAGAGGACCCAGGACTGATCCCTGTGGGACTCCACTCATGACTGGTCGGCAGTCTGACTTGGAGTCAGCTACACCGTGGGTTCCATCTGTGAGCCAGTTTGCAACCCACCTAGTGATATAGGGGTTGATGCCTAGCTTAGTGAGTTTTTCTATGATTCCAGAGTGGGGAATGGTATCAAAGGCCTTGGCCAGATCAAGGTAGGCTGTATGAACCACCTTGCCTTCATCCACGGCTCTGGTGACTGACCCAAAGAAGTCTACCAAGTTGAGCAGGCATGATCTACCCTTCACTGAACCAAATTGTGTGGAATCCACAGTTTGGATATTCCCTATATCGTAGTTTATTCGGTCCATGATGATGCGTTCCATACCTTTGCATATCAGACTTGTCAGGCTAATGAGGCGATGGTTTCTGGGGTAGGTAGTCGCTCCTCTTTTTGTGGAGAGGGATTACTATAGTAGTGCGCCATTCAGTATGGACAAAGCCTGAGGTGAGGCTGTACCATTGTGCAGAAGCTCAGAGCATATCTGGGTATTGTCATGGGATTTCGTTACATAACTATAGAAGGCCTTGTGGTTGTCTTTACTTTCTGCTGCAATTCTGTTTTCATAGCTAGCTTTAGAGGATTTGATAAGGGATCTCAACTTTTTGTTGAGGCTGATAAGGGAGTTTTTCCAGTCTTGGCACTTCACCTTATTCCGCATCAGTTTCCTCTTTCTCTTGTAGAGTTTGTTTATGGCGAGGGACCACCAGTCTGGCTTCCTTTTTTTGTAGGAGAGCGTCTTGGTTCTATTGGGTATGGCGAGATCCATGCATTTGTGTATGTGTTCATACACTGCATTGGTGTATGATTCAGCGGTCATGCAACTGTTCTCCATTTGCATGGGTGCCGTGAAGTTAGCCACCTCAGTTCTTAGGAGCCCAAAGTTAGCTTTGGAGAAGTATTTCATGGTGGTTACTTTTGCGGTGGGTGGGTGGGGGGTGGATTTCCAAGGTGATTAGTTTGTGGTCTGATCCAACCAGGGAGGAGTTGACTATTGGTGTAGAGCAACTTTCGCCTATGATAGTAATGACCAGGTCAAGGATGTTGTTACCTGTAGTGGGGGTAAGAATGAGCTGGTCCAGGGCATTGGAATTAATGAATTCCAGGAAATGTTGGGCAAGTGCATTGGTACATGAGTAGTTTTCCCAGTTAATGGAGGGGTAGTTGAAGTTGCCCAGTATGAGTGTGTTAGGTTGGACCCTAATATTTTCCAGGGTGCTTAGGAATGCTGTATGGAACCTGTTCAGTTGCAGATCAAAAAAGCCTACAAAGATAGCCAGAGTTGTGGAGAAAATAACGGGATCCAAACTTCCAGTGATAAAAGATCTATACACGACACATTATTATGAGAGAGCAACAAAAATAACAAGTGATCCTACACACCCTGCTTTTGAACTGTTCACATGCCTGTCATCTGGCAGAAGATACAGCAGCATATGCTGTAAAACAATCAGGTTCAAGAACATTTTTTTTTCCCTGAAGCGATTAGACTGTTGAACTGTGGTATTAATCTCAGGGATGTGAGATGCTAACAAGTCTTTGGATAACCAAACAATAGTGCAATAACAATAAGACATTGCAACCAACTTATCAGTTTACAAGAAAATTATGTGCAATACAAACTGCTAGATATTCCCATAATATAGAGAACATGAAAATTACATTGTGTAATAAGTACAGACGTAATAAAGAACCAATCAGCTGCTATAGTTGTGTATAGAATAATTGTAGTAACAAGTAATAATATAACTGTCTAATGGAAAGGTAAATGTTAGGTTTGATACACGTGTAACTGTATGTATGTACATTTCTCTTTTCTAAGCATGTGTAATTGCATGTATGTATTTGTCTTCTCAATTTGAGCAAGATGCATGCAGTTTCATTTAGACTTCACTTGTGGTGTCTAAATGACAGTTAAGTTTACTTTGATTTTGAAGGGTGACCATATGAAAATATTCTATTTTCATGTCTAGCTGGAAGAGACTATATGTGGTCAATGAGCTTCCAAATTTGCTTACATGTTGGTATCAAAGCAGTTGCTAATATTCCTATGCTTCTGTCCAAGACAGTTTTTGTTAGCTTCATATTCTGTATTGGGCTTTAGGAGTGTAACAGAGGATCTTTTAAATGCATGTCAGCAGTAGCCATGTATTTCAAGCTCAGTGTCTACATATGTTCCATATTTAGGTGACTGACCTTTAGCCACCTATAATGGAAGTTGTCTTGCATGGTGATAGGAGGGTCTGCTTTTTATCACTTCCATCTCATGTTGCTTTAACTTTTCATTGCATGTGCTGTTCTTTACATAACTAGGTGTGTGTGTTGCATTTTTATACTTGGAGAATCTTGTGGAAACTTTATTAGTGGTCTCACTTATTGCTGTCCTCAACACAGACCATTCTATGTCTCAAGAGCATAAGCATCAGTGATTACTCCAGATGTCTGTGGGACCCCTAGGTATGAAGATTATCTTGTTAGCAGGAAAAAGACCCTAGAGAAGGCCCCTTCTGGATTATTAAGATGTTTCTGATATATGCCAACATTTCAGCCATTTTTTGACCAAGTAAGCCACTCCTGCTTTCCTTTTGTTGAATATCATTCATTTCATGGATGTTGACCTTGGGATGTGGGTGGGACAGTGTATGGGCTGACCATCAGAACCTCTGGTCTGTTCAGGAGTCAGCTATTCACATTAATGTTTTTGTGAAAAATTATTTTTCACAAGCCGAGTTTCATCCAGAAGACTATTTTCCATTTCTTCAAGCAATTTGGTAGTAGTCTGGTACAGCAACAGTGCATCATGGTCATCAGGTCACTAAAGCTACAAGTGGGTTTCATAAAACTTCTGCTCTTTTTATATTGCAACCCTCACCCAGGCAAAACCAACTTTTTATACAGCAAAGTTAGTCAGTATGTCCTGAAACCTGTGGAGTGGGCAGCGTCTGCTTTGTCTTTCCAAAAGTGTGGTTGTCCATTTCTTGATATCTTTTACTCTCAGTCCTTTACCAGATGCTATAGATTCTGGTCTGTTTATTCATTCTCCTAACTGCTGAACTTGCAGTCTTGGGTAAGCAGCTTCCACCCAGGTCTTCTGCATGTCCATTCCTTGTTTCCTGGTTTGGATTTGATGGCTGCCACAGTGATTTCCACCACCCATGCAGTGCCAAGCTATTTAGGACTAAAGTGATTCTGGTGGATGTTGTCTCACCATACAGATATGGTAGCCTGTATGTAAATAGTTCCTTCTAATAACTCTGTTTCATCTGCTCATTTATGACTGTTTCTTGGCCACTGTGCCAGGAAAGTAATTCCAGGTCTCCATTGCTCCAAAAGTGACAGTACAGTCCCCCATTGTTTCATATTTCCGATTCTGCTTTAAGCAGTCTTCCCCTGTGGCTCTACTCTGGCCTTTTTATTCTGCCCCTAACTGTTCTTTCAACAAAGTCTAATTGCTAGTTATTTCTAATCTACCTGTGTGGACCAAGACTCAAACTTATTGGCTGTTATATTATATATTTCATTTTGATAACCAGGTAGGTTGTATGGCCCAGGCCAAGTGGCAAGTCAGAATTTGTATCGGACATGGAGTGCACATAGTAAAACTTGAACGTCACAAAATGAAGAAAAACACATGGAATGGAAAAATTTGTTAAAAGTAATATATATTTTTGATATATGAAAAAATAACAATAGTTTACTTAAGAACTAAAACAGCTGTATAGAAATGACAAGAAACTGAATCTTGTAACTAATGATGCAGAGTACAGCCAGTGGCACTGGGATAATTCAAATTTAACGATCATCTCAAAAACAAGAAATGGCTGCATACTTTGCTAGGTGTTCCTTTTAGTTTTTTTTTTTTTTCTGAAGAGCTATAAGGTCATTTGCTGCTTTACATCAGGTGTGAGACTATTGCATATAAATGAGCAATTTTTAGAGAAGGCCTTTTCCCCAGTAGAGGTTTTAGCGCTTGGTCTGACAAGGAATATATTTTCTTCATTACTTTCCCTAAGAGTGCAAGTCTGCAGCCTTATTTGTAGCTTTAATTTCAAGGTCGGTCACTGGCCCTGCTTTTACAGTTTTGTAAACAAGTGAGCTAAGAAGAGCAGAGCTTTTAAATAGGTTAGAGTGATAACTGCAGGGATCGGTGAGTAAAACAAATCTGATAAGTTTTGTTGACAGTGGTGTGCAGTTTCTGTGTGTTGGAGCTAGACTGTAAGGATAACAGTGAGAAGCCATATATTCAATTTTAGGCAAAATACTATGATTCTGGCAAGGGTATGCTGAGCAGTTGGTGATGGCAGATGTGCAATCGAGAAAAGGGCTGTACTAACGACCTATGTTTGTAGAAGGTAAGTGAGGGGTCCAGTGTTAGCCCAAGATACTTTTGTTCTGTACTGGTTATTCATTAACATTAGTATCTAGAATTCTAAGAGGAGAGAGGTTATGTAACCTGTGAATGGTGGCAAATACCATAACATTGGATTTTGAGATTTACTGTATGTTTTATAGATTTAATTGTCGAGTAAATGACCATCAGGCCTTCAGGAAGCTTGATTGCTGTAATCCATGTTGATATTTTCTACTTCCCATACAGGTATATCAAATGTACATTTGAAGAAAGTTGCGTGACTTCACTTAATAAAGGGAGATTTGTTCCACAATCTGGGAAGGGCTTTTTGCATTCTTCTGTATCACTTCTATTTTTTTGTATTAATTCCCTCTGTACAGCATTCCAGTTATAGGTGTTGAAATTGTACCTGATCAGGTCTTGCCTTATAGAGCAGGCAAAGGTCACCTCTCGTAACATGAAAGAGAGAACATAATGATGATTTGTGAAACCTCTTAGAGTAGTTAGTTTTCCAGATAAGGGATTTTTCTACTAAGCATTTCTGAAATAAACTTCTGGGCATACAGTTACTGCATTTATCCTGTGCTAACGAGGCCTTGAGCTTTTGTCAATCATTTACTTTGCCAGGTAATGAAAGACCCATAAGAGGCATGCTTGCATCCTAGTAGGACAGGGTTACACTGGTTGGTGTTGGCACCCCTCAGTCCCTGGCTGATCAGCCAGAATGGTCTGGTTGAGGGTAGTGACCTCTTGAGTTGTTTAGCCAGAGATACTTCATCAGTCTCTCTCTTCAGACCCTGCAGGATTTGTCAGTACTGGTTGATAGAGGCTGCTGGGTCATCCCACACCGGGGCATAGGGGCTTCTGGGTCATCCCACAACAAAGCATAGGGGCTGCTGGGTCATCCCACACCAGTGCTTGATAATGGCCCAGATATTAAGCAGATGTTTGTCTAGTGGGAACTTGTGTCTGAAGTGCAGGGGTATACATTTGGGGAATAAGCCCCGTTGACATTGGTGACCCTGGCCTGACTAATCTCCCAGAGTCCTGCATTAAGAGTGTGGGTGGGATCTATGTTGCCTCATGTTTGGAAGTAGCAGTTGTGTGCTTGAAGGTGACAGGGTCTTATGAGAAATTTGAAGATTCATAGGTCATCATCTCTAAGAAGGAGAAGGACTCTAGGTCCTCTACTGAATTTAGCCCTCCCCATGTTCCCCTCCTTTGGAGAGACGTGATGTCCAACATGGATTTGCCTAGAACTTCCAGTCTTTTTCAGAAATAACTGTGTACTTGGAGAAGACTGGAGTGCCCTGGGTTATTCCACCTTTGGAGCCTCTAATCAGAGATGCTATTTTGGAAGTACTGGCACACCCTTACACTGCTCCATAAGCCCACAAGAAAGTGGACACTTTTTACAAGGTGACAGATAAATGGCGTGATGTCCTCACCAAGTATACTCAGCTATATTCATGTGTGCTGTCTTTAGTCCATTGCAGATCCCAGAGACCACACTGTTTCACCATCCTACCTCCATTCAGAAAGTTTGTATATATGTAGTAAGAGAGTGTGCTGTTCTTCACTGAACTGGTTATCTCCCCTGTCCAAATGCCAGGCTTCCTTTATGGACCAGGCAAAAAAGAAGCTTGAAGAACTCCCTTAGGTCTTGATTTAAGAAGTGTATAGTCCTTACTCTGGCATTTTGCACAGAAGGTTAAGGCTGTAAGCTGTAATTCATGTAGCAAAGGGTTTGATACCCTTAACCCTCCTTTACCTTATTGTATGACATTGAGTAAGTCACTTAACCAAACATTGCTCTTAGGTTGCCCTTTAAAAAAAGGATTGTGTGTTCAGTGGACCCATCTAATTAATGAATGTGTCATAATTGCCATCTTCATCCCACCCACATCTGTGGCTTCTGAGATGAGTTGTCATGTAGCCCACTGTAATTTTAACTAACTTTTCCTGTAGCCGAGAGCCACAGGCCTAGACATGTGACAATGCAGGATGGAGTGGATGAGGTTATCCATCCGCGAGATGAAATATAAGAACACTATGCTGGATGCCCATTTTAATGAAAATGTGCACTGTGACCAAGTCTTCCAAGAGACTGTTAATTTACTGAAGGAAAACAAGCCCATATTATTGTAGCAAATCTTTCATTCACCTTTGTCATTTTTTTTCTGAGCTGTGCAACCCAAAAAAGAAGCTTCACTGCTTGTAGAAGATGCCAAAACTTTACACAGTCTTGCCTCCTCTACTGCTGGCCAAGTTTTTCAACAGGATAACTCTCCACTGACTGTGGTCCAGGGCTATTAGTTGTTTGGGGAGAGGGGGCTGCTGGTTACAACTCATTGTCTTAAAGCTTATTAGTCCTCTTTCAGAAAGAGACTTACTGAGACTAGTCCACCTCCGTAGAGCTATTGGCACAGACCCAGACTCTAAAGTTAAGAGGCCATACAGGTTATATCATATTTAGAATATGGACTGGAGTTTTACTTTTGCCTTTTTTTGTTTCAAAGGCAAAAGATGGTTTCCCATTGCATTCTCTGCCTCAGAAACATCATCCAGTATATCTGAACAGTGACCCTCCAGATTGTTAAACCCTACTGTTGCACAATGCATGTATGGTTTTGTTAGGATGCTTTTGGTACATCAGTTTATGGACACCCAGGAGATTCCTTCTGGCTGCTCTAGGTGGGCACCAGTTCTAGTACTAAATATTGCCATTGGGCTTTCTTCAGCATCCACCATATTTACCAAGGTATCAGACCTGGTGGCTGAAGCCATGCAAGAGAATGTCCTCCCATGTGGTCTTCTAGCTAGAAGACTGAAATTTGTGTGGTCTTGCCTCTGGGCAGAGTTGACAGTTGGACTGAAAATGGTATCAGGCTAATACAAAAAGTGCAACATAGCTGCATTCTACAAAAAAGCTGTAAACAGTACTCCTCTTCATACAGTTGTAAGGGGGCTTGAGAACTTGTATGGGAAACACTCTCTCTCTCTCTCTCTCTCTCTCGATCTTCATGGCTCCCATGGAGAGAAGGTGTTCTTAAAGGAGTACTGCATCTGTATCCTCCTTTTAAAGGATTGCGGGACCATCCAGAGCTGGGCCACAATCCTGGGACAGAAACGGATGACATATGTACTAACTCGGGCCAAGATTGCACAGTTGCCAAACATAGGTCAAGTTCTCCTGCAAGCTGACTGACTGGGGTCGTAGACATGCCACTCTCCTCAAAATGAGAACTGTTAGTCTATTTGGTATATTTAGTCCCTTAAGTAATAATTCCCAATAGTTTTAATTAGCCAATGGGATTGAGCTGGGAGATTGAGAGTCTGCAAAATGAGACAGGTCGTTAGGCGAAGTAGACTGCAACCTACTCATGAGACACGTTCTTGGTTAGGCAATCGCCCTATACTGCCAATGATGAGTTGCTGATGCAATGTCTTTTTTTCAGCAACAAGAAGGCAAAAAAATTTAGTTCTGGACTTTCATTCCTGAGCTATGCACTGAGGCACAGAAAACTAAATAATAAAAGGAAAATCATTTAATTTCATTTTCTCCAGACAGAGGAAGACTCACGGTTGCCAAATTTCTTTCTAGGAGGGCTGCCTACTACATCACTTTTGCTGTCAGGTAGTTAAACACCTGATGGAAACAACTGTGTGGTCAAAGCTGCTTCACAGTGGGAGTAGATGCCTAAAGTTTTTTTTCCTTCAGGAATATATTGACTGCAGACTTCCGCATTGCTGTATTTTTTTTCCTTTCGTATACACTGTCACCAAGTGTCCCTATGCCATAGGAAAGAAAACATGTTTATTGCCAATCTCCTTGCTCTGATGCAGCAAGTAGCCTGAGGGAGGAATGTGTCCTTTTGATCGCCATGTGTAAGGAAGACTTATTTCAAATCATGTTTATGAATCCACAGCTCCAGTTGAGGAACAGATCAACTCACCAAGTCCACTAGCCTATTCTCTTCCAACGACATGGGAGCTGCTGAGAAACTGATATCCTTGCTATGTCCCACTGTCAGGTATGTACAGCGTCTTTTGAAAATGTGAACAATCATGCCTTCTTGCTTATTTAATTATTTCATAATGGACTAAAAGAGGAGTGATCCCACCCTAGAAAATGTTTCTACTCCAAGGTCTTTACACTCAGTAATACATTCTGCAGCTACATCTTTTTACTTTGAAATTCCCTTTCTGAGAAGGCCACACTGTTTGCACTGGGTAAGAGGATATGGTTGCATGAATGGGAGGGGCCACCAAAAGTTAAGTAGAAAATGTTGAACATCAAGTCTGAAACCTACACAAGACTAGGGCAAGTGGTGGCTGTGCAGTCACAAATGCATCACAGTCCACTGCAATACCCATGCCCTCAGAGGAGCATAAGTCACCAGGAAAACTGTGGCATCCATCAAATCCAAATCAGGCCTAGTTCTAGCACTGTGTTGCCACCCTAGACACCAAGCACCTTTCCCAAAGAAGAAATGACCAGCATGAAAGAGCAATTGGCTTCATGCCAATGACAGCTGTCTTTTGCAGAGAAGTCAGACATCACTTTTTCTGTGTTATGGTCACTTGGACAGATTGCAGCCAACAGTATGCCCACTACAGGGATGCTTCTAGATGGTCACTGGACTGGATCTCCATGAAAACATGAAAAATGCTAGATATGTGATCACAAGAGACTGTAAGATGCTTAGCCATATCATTTTTAAGCAGATGTTCTTAAAATTTTTGCCATCCTTTATCAGCACCTCCAAAATCAAGCAGGTCTGTATGTGACCACCCCAGTGTAAATGTATATCTACTTATTCAGTTGCCTAGAGTGGCCTTAAAGGCAGACAAAACAGTACGTTGCTTGAGTTGTAGTGGTAAGTTATTCCATAGACTGGGAATGTTTTGAGTTAGGAACCTATCCCTACCAGTGAGTTTTGATTATGCTTAGTGTAAAGCTAGTTCAGGGGTTTATAGAGCCACTGGTCTTGTGAAGAAATTGGCGGGCAAGTAGTACTGAGTCTTTTATGGCTTGAAAAGTGAGACATAGGCCATCTTGTAGCAGCCAGTATACTACTGAGTATAAAGAGAGTTAGACGTCTGATGATTACACAAATCTAAAAAGAATGTACCTAAATTCAATAGTTCGATCAGTTTCATACTCTGTTTAGCACATGGAAAGCTCCAGTGGAAGTCTTGTGATTGAGGTAGAGGGGAAGAGAAGCCAAATACTCCATTCAACTTAAATTGATGATTAGGTTTAAAGGACCCCATCCAGCCCCAAGAGAAGCTCATGTCCCTAGTGTGCATTATAGGTTATAATATATCCCAAGACAAGGTCATGCCCCTGGTATGTATTACGGATCACAACACACCCCAAGAGAAGGTCATGTCCCTGGCATGTATTCCATATTATAACACGTCCCAAGAGAAGGTCATGTCCCTGGTATATATTATAGATTATAACACATGTACTGTGCATATTTTCTTGTATTCGGCTGTACATCTCTAAGCTAACTTTACATATGCACACACTGAGTATATTTTATGCTGTTAGCCAAGTGTGCCTATCACATATGCAAAATCAGAAACTGTAGGTCCCCATAACTGAAAGAGTTTATTTAACCCCTTTCAGCCATGGAGGTACTGTGTTTAGAAGTAGGGGGTGTGGGGGTGAATTCCCATAGGAGATGGGCCATAGCCCCTCTGCAAAAAAAAAAAAAAAAAAAATGTTTATAAAAAATATTTTTGCTGTTTAAGAATTTGTAGTTCTAGTGGGATGGCATTAGCCAATGCGTAGAATGTGATGGCAGTTGCATTATTTACTTACTTATTCCAGCCCTGCCTTTATCTGGATTTTGTCTCTATTGTCAGGTCATTCCTTCTCATACCAAGTTCACAGTGCACCCCCCACCCCCACCCACCACAATGTGATCTCTGCAGAGTGTGCATCTCCTTTTTTTGTCCACAGAGACATGGTTGTGCCTGGTGCAATGACGGTAAAGGTGTCCACACTTTTTGGAGCACTTATTTCAGCCTTTCTGTATCACTGAATTTGAAAACTACATTTTTTTTGTCTTTTGTTGCCCTCCAGCACATAAGTACACCTTCCTCTGGGAACAGAAAATGGAGTTTTGGATCATTTATCTGTATACTGTGCTGGTCTCCAGATGAACAATAGTTCTCTCTAATTGTGTCTTCATCTTTGGCATTATTCGGTGCTCCCACTGTCATCATCTGCTTGGATTGAGAAAGTCTTGATTTACTGTGGAGCAAAGATTCCTTCTTGCAGGTTTCACATTGTTCCCATTGCTGTACATCTGGTTATCCTTCCCACAACTTAAAAATGTTACAGCTTGCATATTGTTCGTGTTCATGAATTTGCAAATTGTCATTTCTTTCTTTGAAACTTGTAGCTGCTTATTTGTGTGTGTCCCATGCTTTTTTTCCCTTCCTTTCAAGCCCTGCAGTGATGTGATCATCCGCCATCTCTGGTGTGGGAGTGAGATGCCATGCATCCACCATCCAGACAGCCTTGAGGAGTTTTCCATGTTCTTGTCCTAGCCACATCACGAGCAGAAGATATGCAGCCTTGTAGATATAAGCATTTACTGTTCCTTCCCCGCGTGCACGTATGTTCTCCCATGTAATGAAGGCTGCTGTGCAGATGTGACTTGGCAGAGTCATGCACATACCTCTGGCCCATACTGTGCATGCCACACATCTTTCTGCTCGATAGATGCTGGCATTACAGTGCATTGGTCAGCCTTCCTTCTTTCAGGATGGAGAGGCTGTTCTCACATGCTCATTCCCACTTCCCCCTCCCTAGATTGTTAGCTGATCACAGGACGTCTGGACTGCAGTCAGGACATTATCTGTCTGTGTCATGGAAAAGGCTTTGTGCTGTGCTTTTTTATCCCTGTCATTGCACCTCTGTATATCAGACGTACTTAGAAGTACATGTTTTAAATGCAGAGAGTTGCAAAAATAATAGAAAAACATATAAGCACATTGTCATAGAGACTGTGTAAAAGCTGTAGACTTTAATGAACTGTATGGCAAAATTCTGCCAAACAAGGTAATTTATTTTTGCTTCAGATAAAGGGAGTTGTGTCCTCTTTCTTTAAATTATTGATGATCTTCGTGTTTCACTGTTGCAGTCATTACATTTGGGTTATTCTCCTGGCAGGTTGCCCTCAGTTGGCCTGAATTCCAAAGTCTTGGGTCCGGCGTCAGTTGCTGTCACCTCTTCCCTGATGTCAGGTCATCAGGGGTATAAAAGATGCAGCTGACGCCATTTTATTCAGTCTTTCATGCCGTGCGGTGCCCGAAGCAGAAGCAGTTTGCAAGTGCTGGTCGGCCGACTCCTGAGATTTTCGTGTTCGAGTTTCAGATCCGAAGTCTTCATTAAAAGCTAAGTACCCTGTTGGGGAAACTTTTTTCTTGCTCCAGACCGATGTCAGAAAAAGTTAATAATTGTATTTCTTGTGGGAAGCAAATACCTCATAAGGACTTTCATTCTTACTGTATTCCTTGCCTAGGCCCTGACCATGACGTTGCTAGTTGTCGGTTTTGTGCTAGATTTAACCAACGCACTATTAAGCATCGGTACGATTTTGCATTAAGCTATTTTGGGTGAAGATTTAATTATACAATGTCGTCGGATAGCCATCCAACTACCGGAGTTCACAAAAAACGCAAAGAAAAAGAAAAAGACAGGCAACCGAGGTCCAAAACTGACGACGAAGCTTCTCCTAAGCAAGTCGCCGGTTTGCCGGTTCTCAGTGAGGCGCTTTCGCAGCCCCTGACGCCTGCTACTTTAGAGTCTCAGGCCGCTACTGACTCCCACGTGGAGTCGGCCAGGCCACAGGAAACTCAAGGTATTGGAGCCTCGGAGATTATTCCCTAAGATGGGTCCAGAGCCGCTGAGCAGGCTTTGGCCTCTGAGTGTGTATTCAGACCTAAACAATTATATATTAAACCGACTTCAAAGACTATAAAACACCTTTAAAGACAAAGAAACAAGTCCTCCAGCCACGAGGACAGGCCTCCATGCCCAAAAAACAGATGCTGAAAATGCCCAAAGACTTGATTACCTTGACCAGGGGTTACCATCCCCCTCCTGATAAGAGACCTAGGCAAGAGACAGACTATGAATCTTCAGATCAGGTTTCCATTTCTTCTGATTCCTCTTCTGATCAGGAATATTCTCTTCCCCCCTATGAGGATTCTGATGCTGAAGAATCAATTCCTTTAGGTTCTCCTCCTGAGGACTACTCTTTTGGAGAAAACTTGCATACCATGAAGGAGCACTACCACTGGGAGAGACAGGATTTTTCAGAATCTAAGAAAAGGCTCAGAGATTTCCTTTTACTTCCTCAGCACAGGCCTCTAGCTATTTCACCTGTGTTGGACATTGTAGATGATGTGTTCTTGGAGTCCAGTCTGACCCCTGACTCTTTACCTCCAGCTCTTGTTAAGCCGGACAGATACTACAGGGTCCCTGACTCTTATAAATTCCTTTTCAAAAACCCTACTGCAGACCCAGAAACTATTTCTCAGGGTCCAAAAGGGGTCAATGCTTCTACTGCAAAAAACCCTACCTCCTCTGACAGGGATTCTAGGGCACTGGTTAGATGGGGGAAAAAGATTTACACATCTGCTACTTTGGCTATAAGGGCCTTAAACTGCCAGTTTCATATGCTCAAATATCAGCAATATATCATGACACTGCTTAAACAGAAAATGATGGCAAATTCTGAATGTGCAGAAAACAAAGAAATGCAGGATTTATTGCATGCAGCTGAACAAGTTGGAAAGCGTACTTTGCAATGTGGTTTTGATTCTCTGGAGACCTCCTGCAGGGCCGCTGTTACTGGTTCTGTCATTAGGAGGCATGCTTGGTTAAAGGAACAAAATCTGCCTGATCATGTTAAAGCAAAATTATTAGATGCTCCTTTACAACATGATACCTTGTTAGGTGTTAAGGCAGAAGAGGTGCTAAAGAAAATGGAAGACAAAGCTAAATCTAGGCAAACGGTCAATGATTTCTTACAGGTACAGCCACCTAGATTTAGCAGACACTGGCCTACAAAGAATTGGTCCATTCCAGTCTCAGACAGACCTCAAAGGAGCAGATCAGGACTCCCTAGAGGCAGATCACAGCCGCAAGGATCCTACAGGTCTAAGCAGTGGAGTGCTTCTACCTCCAAAGGTGGAGAGGACAAATCACAATCATACAGGAAACAGTCCCAATGACTTCCCCCTGCCTACACCAAGCACTTGTCTTCTGGCAGCACCCTTAGGGGGAAAACTAGCACTTTTTTCTCAAAATTGGTACGTTATAACCCAGGACAAATGGGTTCTAGACAGTGTCACAAGGCTACAAGTTTCATTTCCATACCCTACCAAGGGCAAACGGTTGGCCAGACCTGCTAAAACATCAATGGGCAGAGGCTCAAAAACAAGTCGCAGCTCTCATGGATATGAGGGCTATTCAACAAGTGCCACAGCAAGAGCAGGGACAAGGATTTTACTCAAGACTGTTCTTGGTACCCAGAAAGGACAAAGCATGGAGACCAATACTGGACCTATCTATTCTAAACACTTTCCTGAATATACCAAAATTCAAGATGTTGACCTTACAGCAGCTTCTGCCCATGCTGGGCAGCAAGGCTTGGCTCGTGACTTTAGACCTAAAAGAGGCATACCTGCATGTCCCAAACAGACAATCATGCAGAAGATACCTCAGATTCAAGGCTGGCTCAAAGCATTACCAATTCTCTGCACTGCCCTTTGGCTTATCTACTGTGCCCAGGGTCTTCACAAAGTGCCTGGCACCAGTAATTGCTTACTGCAGACAAAGAGGAATACAAATATATCCTTACTTGGACGACTGCCTCATACAAGCAGAGAACAAGGACATTCTGCTACAGCATCTGACGTTTGTAATAAGACTTTTAACATGCCTAGGGTACACAGTCAACAAAAAGCAATCAAAATTAGTACCCTCACAAGAGATAATATTCCTGGGTGCAAGCTTAAATACAACTGCCCAGATGGCTTATCTCACTCCAGACAAGCAAAGGCAACTGACTACCTATTTCAAGGAAATGGCAACAAAGGCCCAGTTATCTGCAAGAAAAATTCTGCAGGCTTTGGGCTTCATGGCATCCTGCATCTTACTAATTCCATATGCAAGACTGCATATGAGGAAAATACAATGGTACCTAAAAAGTGTCTGGACACAACATTGCCACAGTCTGGAAACAATGATTACTGTAATTCCCTGCCTGCAACAGGAGTTTCGATGGTGGGCAAAGGCTTGTCACCAAAACAAGGGGCAGCCATTCTCACTACCCCCAACCAGGCAGAGCCTAACGACGGATGCATCAGATTATGCCTGGGGTGCACACATGGCAGGAAGAGGCATTCAGGGCACCTGGTCCACAAACCAAAAGCATCTACATATCAATCAAAAAGTGATGCTAGCTGTTAAATGCCCTGACAGCCTTCAAGGACCTACTTCATCCGGGACAACTACTGATAAAGACAGACAACACCACGGTCATGTGGTACATAAACAAGCAGGGGGGCACTCATTCTTATCCCCTGTGCAGACTAGCCATGGCTTTATGGGACACAGCATTGACTTACCAAGTTCATCTGCAGGCACAATTCCTGCCAGGAAAGGAAAATACTCTGGCAGATGAACTAAGCAGAAACCTCATGGATCCCCACGAGTGGCACCTGGATCCACAAGTCTTCAGCATGATAACAAAGAAATGGGGATGCCCGGACATCTATTTGCTTCCCCTCAAAACAATCAACTAAAAAGATTTTGTACAAGGACTTATCACAGACAAGCTTGGAAAGTGGACGCCTTATCTTTCAACTGGACAAACCTATCAGTATATGCCTCTCCTCCCCAAGCTACTCCTAAAGGTCAGGCAGGAGAAACCAAAAATGGTTCTGATTGCCCCAGACTGGCCACGCCAGTACTGGTATCCGATCTTAAGGAACTTGTCCCAATGCCCAGCCTGGACCTTACCTCAAATACCTCATCTACTGTCCCAGCAAAACAGTCAGATTCTGCACAGCCAACTCAGGAGCCTAAACCTGGCAGCATGGCAGATAATGTAGCTATACAAACCACACCTCTCAGTAAAGCTGTGATGGATGTCATTTTGGAAGCCAGAAGGCCTAGTACTAGAAAATCCTATGCTGGGAAATGGAAGAGATTTTGCACTTGGAACCAAGCTCAAGGAACTGATACAGCTGTCCCAAATATTCCTCAGATTTTGCAATACTGAGATGCTGGACAAAGGCCTATCTTTCTCATCAATTAAAATCCATGCCTCTGCCATTTTGGCTCATTACAATACAGAGCCACCACTCTTTTTTTCTCATCCTTTATTAAGGCAGTACCTTAGAGGAGCCAAAAACTTAAGGCCTCCAAGGAGAACGCCAATACCTGCATGGGACCTCAATTATGTCTTGGAAAAACTCACCTTACCTCCTTTTGAGCCAGCTGCTACTGCAGATATAAAATTCTTATCTTACAAAACAGCTCTGCTCCTAGCAATAACTTCTGCAAGACGAGTTTCAGAGCTACAGGCTCTCATGGCCGTGGAACCCTTTATCATTTTTTATCCAGACAGGGTCTCTCTGAGAACAAAACCTACATTTATGCCTAAGGTGGTATCCAGTGTAGCCCTTAACCAAACTATTCATTTGCCAACCTTTTATCCAAATCCACAGAACAAGGGGGGAGAGAATTCTGCATTCTTTGGACGTACACATACAACTTAGATTCTACTTGGACAAAACTAAAGTTTTCAGAAAGACAGAACAATTACTAGTGGCATATGCCACAGCATCACAAGGAAAGGCCATCTCCAAGCAGACTGTTTCAAAGTGGATAGGTCACTGCATTCGTTTCTGCTACTGACAGCATGGCAAACCAGTGCCTAAGGGCATTAGGCCACATTCAACCAGAGCTGCAGCCACTTCTGCAGCCTTTCTCAGGGGAGTACCAACCAAAGACATTTTAGAGGCTGCTACTTGGAGTTCAGCGCATACCTTTACAAAACATTACAATCTGCCTCTTTACGCTAAATCCAGGGCAGGCTTTTCCACTGCAGTTCTGCAAGGCCTCATAGCCACTCCTAATGCTGTTTGGCTCCAGCCCCCCCAACCATAGCTTTGGGACTCGACCCAAATGTAATGACTGCAACAGTGAAACACGAAGAACATAGTACAGTTGTGTACATTTACCATAAATGTAGATGTTCAAGTGTATTCACTGTTGCAGTCCAGGTTACCCACCCGCCATCCCCCTTATTTTTGCTGGAACTTATCTTTACTTCTCTAATCTATACAACCTAGGTGGTGTATTTGCTTATAGATGAAGATAAAGCTTATTTTTGGTGCATGTATGTTTTATTTACATAATTTTAGCCTACCCTTTTGGGGGCATCTGACATCTGGGGCAAGAAAAACTGAATAAAATGGCGTCGGCTGAATCTTTTATACCCCTGATGACCTGACGTCAGGGAAGAGGAGACAGCAACCGACGCAGGACCCAAGATTTTGGAATTCAGGCAGACTGAGGGCAACCTGCCAGCAGGATAATCCAAATGTAATGACTGCAACAGTGAATACGCTCGAACATCTGCATTTATGGTAAGTGTACACAACTGTACTTTGCCAATAGTATGTTGCTCTTGTAGTATGGCTTTCTGTGCACTAAACCACTTAAAAAATTACCCATAATGAGGGGAATTTAGAAAATTTTGTGAAGGTGTAAGTCGAGCCTGAAAATAGGGACATACCTGCAAAAATAGGGACATCCTAAATCAGGCCTGACAATAGGAATGTTCCTTGAAAATAGGGACAGCTGAGAGATCCGGTACCAAACTTTAAGCTATCTTTGTGCATTTCACATTCATTGGAGTAATCATGCAAATGCATTTCACTTTAAAATTTAAGTTTTATATTTGAGGCTCATTTACATTTGCGTCATGCAGACATTGAACTTGGGAATCATACAGACAAGTGTGTGGGTCAGTTTACAAGTTGTGTATAAGTATCTTTTCCTAAATAATATATTTTAGTGAGCTGGGTTGGTTATTGCGTATTATCGCAACCACATTTTGCCACATGGTATACTTTCTTCTCTTTTACTAAAACTGCAACAAATAAGTCTGATCGGGAAGGGTGAACTGTTAAAAAGTCTTCTAGGATATTGGTGGTGGGTTTGTAAGATGATTAAGAGTTATAATTTTAGGATTTGCGGGTAGCGTGCTTTAAAGACGTCAAGTGGTGAATTCAGCGAGTAGCTCAGTCTTCAGATATTAGCCTCAAGTCTGCACTCCTGCTTTCTGCTGTTGTAAACGACGAATCGGAATGATAAGTTAACTTCACTTTTTCACAGCATCTTGTCACTTTCACTCAGAAACAGAAAGCAACACTGAAATCCTCCTCCTCGATGGGATAGCTGTGTGTAAGAGTGATGTTAACCTACCGTTCAGAGTGCTTTACAGCAGCAGAAAGAAAGCAGGACTACAGACTGGAGGTTAATAATCTTACGACTGAGGTGCTCAGTCTGCCAAACAGAAAAAAACGGAATAGCCACATTGGTGTTCAACGGACATCGCAGATACTATTAGGAAAGTACCCTGTACTCTTTGTACACTTTCACAAAAAAAGCCTTAAGAAGGAGCTTGACTTTCCAGATCCTGTTTAAAACACATAAGAGGAACACAGTCGCCCTGAATCTGTGGTCAGTGTAATAGAGCACATGGTTCTACACGCTGTCTTTAAAAACAAAATGCACGCATGAAGAAATATCTGTCCCTCTCGCAGTTGGCTGTCAAAGTCCGTCTTCCATTTCTTCTTCCTGCTCATTTTTTAACTGGCAAAACCTATCGATACAAAGGTAATTAGGAGTTGACAGACACCTTCTTACTCAAACATTCACTTCTTTCAAGAAAACATTAGGAGTTAGCATTACAGATCTGGTTGCGATAATACGCAAGTACCCCAGCGGTACTGGGTTTAGTTAATGGGCCAGTAGCAAGAAAGTTAGCCATAGAAGAGGAGAACTGAACTGATGCCCAGCTCCCCCTTCTTGGAAGGAGTTTTTTTTTTGTTTGTTTGCCTGGCCAGTATCATAATTAAAACCCCGAAGAGAACAGGGGGATTTGCAATTTGTAGTGGGCAGACAACAGTGATTGGGAGGATACCAACTGACAACTGTAGCAGGGGTAACTGTGGAATTATGGATGTTACCCATGTTGGTATTATTGAAATGTTTGTGTTTTGGAAAGGAAGATTGAGGAAATAACAGGTATCATGAAAATGACTACTTAAATGCAACGTGATACGTACATCCATATATTCATTTACATGTTTCCAGCACAGTCAGTAATGTCCTTCTGTGTTGCCAATACACCAAAATAGTCATTCCCATAATAAGTGTTCAGGATGCTCTTAAAAGTATCTAAACTAGTGCTTGCTTTAGTGTAATTTGGTAGTCTAATCCATGTATCATCTACTCTCTCAGAAACCAATTAGTACATCTGTCATTTCTGTATAATCTTATCGGATGATTATCTGCTATGTTTTGATAATTCCAAGCATTCCCAGAGGTAGTTTCCTCTAAATGCCCTATATATCTGAATAAGGTCTCCTGATAAATGTCTGTATAAGACACTGTACAAGTTTAGATATTTTAGTCTTTTATAGTAACTTAAATGTTCATATCCATGGATGCCCGTTGTACATTTCCTCTGTTTTCTTTCCAATTTACTCATGCTTGTTTTCTTAAAAGATGTCCATGTTTTTATTCTATACTTAAGTTTGGGTCTAATGTAACTAAAAAAAACAATTATTTCATAATTTCTGATTCCCTAGACTTTATAAATCTTTTTAAACAACTTATAGTTGTATGACTATCATTAACCAATTGGTAAATATGACTAGAAAAACTCAAAAGCAGGATCTAGCCATATGTCAAGGTCCATTCAGTTTCCGTCACTGTGTTCTGTATTAAATAGGTACCTTTCAATCTGTGTCTCCCAAATCTCATATGCTTAGTTTTTGATGTATTTATCAGCATATTGTTCTCCTGTGCCCAAGTGGTCAATTTAGTCAAGTTCTTTTGCAGGCACATGTAATCGGTAACCATTTAAAATATCAGGATCAATAAGAATGAGTACCAAAACACAGAGACTGAATGAATGGCTGAAAGATCGGACTTCAATATACTAACTACTAACTACTAGATGCCATTATTTGTAACACTCCCTTTTCTCCAAGGTGCGGTGATGTCAGAGATGGTATGTATATATAAATTATATATATATCTGTTAGGGCTCAGTGGGTGGCTTGCCTCCCTCCCAAAAGAAGTTTAAAGGAGAAGTGTTTTTTGAAATTCACTGTTCGCCTGTTTTCTCTGTCTTTTTTTTTTCCGGCTTGTTGACACTGATTGCAAACATTTCTGTAGGGAGCCCGTGTAAGCAGTTTACCAATTTCCAATTCTGTATACAGACTAGAACACCTCAGATAAAAAATGTAGATTTGAAAGATACAACCTAAAGAAGTATGGGCCTAGGACAGACCCTTGTGGGACATTCTGATTGTAACCTAGAATTCACCTGTCCAGTTGCTGTATGATACTTGATATCTCTTATTTGTAAGCCATGCAGCTATCCATGTTATCAAGAGTACATCAATAGCTAGTTGTTCTAATTCATTGATCAATGTTTTGTGTATAACCCTATCGAATGCTGAAGTTGTCTATATAAATTATATCACTGTACATTTTTTCATTTATAGTTATTATTGTTAATAAAAAATCCTTTTACTTGTGATGAGAGATCTATTTTCAACATATGCATGCTTATATGTATTTTCAAGTCCCAGTGCCAACCTTTCCAATTCTAACAATAATGTATCCAAAATAACCTACTCCATAAATAATCTTCTCCATTATTTTTCCGCAACATGAAAGTAAACGTATGGGTCTGTATGACCTTTGGTTTGTCCTACTCCCTTTCCCTTAAAGGTAGATTTAACAAGTGCATGCCTCCAAACTTGAGGAATCTCCCCATGATTAAATGACCTAGTGAATAGAAGATATAATGGTACTGTGTAGGTTCATGCTGAACTGTTCTCAAGTCATTGTTTCTAATTACATCTACTCTCTGCACTTTGTTTGGGCCCAGTTTCATAGCTGTTTTTCAATATAATCTTTGATTTGATTTCAGTTTCTGAAGTTACCTGGATGTTACTAGGACAATTTATCACCACTTTGTGAAGCCAAACTGTTTAGTGTAAGATATATATATATATATATATATATATATATATATATATATATATACATATGCATGTATGTGTGTGTGTGTGTGTATATATATATATATATATATATATATATATATATACACACACACATATGCATGTGTCAGAGAATACATTTTAGAATCTAGACACAGTTTATCAGTATGTATGTCTTTACTCCTACCACATCTTATGTATTTGTAAAATGGTTTCATATTATGCTCAATATTTTTATGGGCATTTTCTTCACATTTCTCTTGATCTTGCCTCACAATATGTTTAATTTGCCTGTCTAGCGTATTTCAGTTTTCATATTTATAGTTCAACTTTTCCATTTCTTATATTTTGTTTCTCACCTTAATCAAATATCTTGTTCTTATGGAAATGTATCCTCCTGATGTTGTATCCTCCTGATGTTGTGTGCCTAGATCCTGATGTAAATTTTTTTTCTGCATCGAAACTGTTTCCCTTTCAAAAGTTGTTACATTCCGTATGCAGTTTTTTTTCCCCCGTAAATACATCCCTAAATTTAGTTCTACATAGTGACCGTTTTCTTCTGTGAACTGGTATGGATTTAAGTTTGGCAGAGTGATCTAGAAATAACTTAACTTTATAACCCTATGATCTCTGCATATCAGTGGTGGTAAAACTTGACATGAAGTAACAGTTATTTCCTTAGGAAGACAATGTCTATCATGTTCCATTCCCTGATGGGCTTTTTTTTACATTCTAAAGCAATTGTCCCTGAACATATGTTGTAAATAATTTCCTTACTAAGAGGACTGATTGATGAATTATTGAATCAGTATTATTCCACTATGGGTTTTGTTATGGTAAATTTAAGTCCCCAGCCACTATCATTCTTCTCACCTGTGTTTCATGCAAAAAAATGTATGAATTCCCTTAGGTCATCAGCACTTGGCTTGGGTGATTTATAGACTCCAACAATTGTTATATATTTCACGCTTGTCTTTATTGCCACAATTACACAATCTGCAGTATTGGCCTTATCACTGAAAAAGTAATAATCACAGGTCTCATAAAAATCTTTAATACCTATCATAACACCTCCACCCACTTTTTTTTGTTAGACTGTCTGTTGTGTCACGGTATAAATGTTTTAGTATAACTGGTTTCCGTTCATTGTTCTTCAGTTAGCCATGTTTCACAAACAATAACAATGTCCATCTTGTGGGAATATAGCAAATTTTCCAGCAAAAATTGGAGATGCATCAAATGTTGCTGTCTATTTAAACTGTTAAATTTTCGACTTGGCAAAAATCCTTTGTTGTTTGTCAAATATTGCAATATTTCTGCTACAAAAATTCTCTTCCCTGGTCTTGACATGCACACCCCATCCTGTGTAAATATGTGCCCAAAGTTAGGAATGGATGCTGTACACATTTTCATTGTTTAAAACTGGTAATTAATTTTTTTTTCGTATAGGTATTTACCCAAAAGATCATTTCATTCATAATGACCTGACTCCATTCTATATGTGATTTTATGAAAAAATATGTCCTGACACCTGTACGGTCTGTGCTATTTAAGAGGGACGCAAGTTCTCTACCAAAAGAACGAGAGTACTTACAAATGAGATCATTTGTACCAACATGAACAAAAACAGCTCTGCACATCCTTACATTAAGACATTCTAAGGCCTTTCTCACATCCTGTGTTTTTGCTCCTGGAAAGCTTAACACTATTCTTTGTTCATTGTGTGTGATTGTTATTGGTCTCAGTGATTAGTCCACCGTTTGGAAGTTTCCATGTGAGCAACTGGTAAGGGTCCCTGGAGGCCCTTGATTAAGGGGGATGGGGTAAAAAAGTAAGACTTAAAAAGGTGGGCTTCAGGACTACTGAGGAATGCCTGCCTTCTTTATCAATGGCATTAGTATGTTATGTGCCAGGATTGAATCTAGATCAGGTTACTAGGAACCCAGAAAAGTCAGTAATTTATTTGTTGCTGAGGCTATAACTGTACTTTTTTTTTTTGACTGTTGCAAGGGGATCTTAAACATCCGTCTGAACTACTGCCAACTAATGCAGATGAGATCTTTATCTCATTTGAAGGGCAGCAACACAGCTTCCCTTGTGCTGCTCTACACTTCAGCATTGGAATGTAAATCCCCATGTACCTGGTGCAGAATAGAGCCTACAGATTTTTAATAATTGCAGCAACAAACAAAAGCGTGCACTACTTGTTGAGTTAATGACATGGCTTCGTGGCAGCTTTTTAATTAAAATTCTTTAACATAATCCTGTAAAAAAATATGCCTACCCTTAAACTATTCATACAAAGCTCTCTTGTTCTGCAGCCTGTGTGTGTTAAAGTTGAAGGCAGTGTGGCACTGAATTGTTTGGTACTGATCACTGAAACAAATGTCAGCAAAATGAAACTCTGGAGGTGAAAGTAGGAATTCACCAAAAATATAATAGGGGTCTTTGGCTCCCCCATCTCCACTTTTGAGGTCATGGCACTTTGGAGAGAGGGAAAATCCTTCAAATCTAAAGTTGCACAAGGTTTAAGTTAGAATAAATAAGCAGTGGAAACAAAACTACAACTCATTTCTCAAAAGTTGTTTCAGACAAATATTAATCAGCCTCTGTTTTGTCCATCTTCTTTCTGAGTGGCAGAGAAATGGACTTAAATTTTCCTCACATATAGTATGATGCCAAACACAGAGTGTATTTCCTGGTTACCTGAAAATGTTACCATTGCTGTTTAGTCTCTTTGGATATTGATATAATAATAATAATAATAATGTGTGTGATGACCGTGCCCTGGCCCAGCAATCAAGGAGCCTCAATCCTCACCACTAACACCAGGGAGGTCGTCTCCTAGAAGAGAGGAAAGGATAACCAGTACACACAGTAAAGTACAATTTCCCTTAAGTGCACACAGAGATCACAGTCAGTCTGGGGCTGGTTGCTCCCTTGCTCACTAGGTCCCCATTAAGACTCCCCACTGGCACAGCTATAGGGTCCAGGTCTCCGCCTAGCTGGGCAAGCTAAAACCTCCAGTACCCTCTCTGTCCAACCAGTGCTTCGTGTCCCTGCCAAGTAGCTGACACAATGCACACACACACTTTGAGATAAGTATTTATACAACTTCACAGACACTCCTTGGAAAGGCTGGCAAAGATGCTCCAGCTGTGCCCCTTTACCCAGACTATGCGGTAGTATTTACTGCCACCACCCAATTAATAATATCAGCTACTAAAAGGCGCTTAAAAGGGTGTCCAGTTATTACTGTGCACTATTGTAATCCAGTGGTAGTATGACTAACAGTCAAGGCTTACTTTAGAGTGGCCTTTTACAATAACCTCTATAAATATGCAATGTACTCTAGAGCTTATCTCTACACAAATCAGCCACAGGTAGAAGGTTTAAAAAATATTTAATAATAAATAATTAAAACACAAGACAAAACTACTACACCACAGAGATATCCAAGAGTTCAGAGATCACACAGAAACTTAAAATAACACAGCAGGACAGGTCTGATTTCAAAGAAAAATACCTAATTAATCTCTACTAGCTTTAACTATTCCTACAAGAAATCACAGTGCTAAAACTTACATGTGAGCATAAGGCAGAATGCTGATAAGTTGGATATCCAAGATCAAAATGCTCCCAGTCTCTTGTGAGAAATAGGATTTAAACATTATTAACAAACATGTCTCTAAGGCCCTCCCAAATTACATCATTTTTGACACTTAGGTTTTCCCAGTATTCATATTGCATCATCTTAACACCTGGTCTGAATTCTCAGGCCACAAACTGCATTATTTAGCAATCTAACACCTGATCAGAAACTTACAACAATACAAGGCATTTCACATATACACTCTAGCAGAAACTAGAGCAATAAAGCACCTTCCACATGTGAATTCTGGTCATAAAACTTTAGCCTTAAAACAATGGGCATGAAACCTTCATCCAGACACACTGGAGCCAAATTCTGTTATGAAAGGGTCACAACATGCTTCACTGGGCCAGTAGAGTGCAATGTTGTCACATATTTTGCAGTTCCACATTTCAGAATATTCTTTTACATTCAAGAAACATGCTTGCATTTTAGATTTATTTACAAATGCCAGAATTATATATCAAATTCTGTTTGACTAGGCTGGCAGCCTTTGCCCATCTCTCCCCAGTCGTCACAATGTGTATTTTAAAGAAATGTGTTTTTGCAGTATTTATTATCTCTTCATTTCAGTGTTGTTCATATTGAAACAGGCAAGCAGACAGGCAGCTTTTTAATTTTGAAGTTTGCATTAGGAATACCGTTTCAAATACAATAATGACTAGAATGGAATTTAAATGACTTAAGAATGTTTGAAATTTGTAGTATGGCACAAATCATTTTATTATGGGAATATTATACAAATAGTCTAACTTCTGCATGCAGCATTTCATGAGCTGGGTCATTTAACCTGTCACCTTTAATTTACCTACTGCAGATCTCGTTGTTCAGGTCTGCTCTGGTACATACCGAGCAGCTCATACAACGGGCCACTGCACAACTGCTTTTATACTCTGCTACTGCAGAAACTTACCAAGACTCAACCTGAGTTCCCATAGCAACCAGCCTTTTTGCAGCTCACGCAGCTTCCTCTCTCTCCAAACAAGTTATTACAGATGGACTCTGTCTGGTGCCATTGATCTTATTGTGTTAATTACAGCCCAAAGGCAGTAATCACAGAGAGGAAAAATCATTTGCTGGAGCTGTAGTACTGACGTAGACAAAGTTCTATCATTTTTTTCTGAAAGTTTCTCCTGTGGGTACGTCCAAATTAATATGCCTATTGCCTTCAGGTGAGATTGCATTTTGTTCCTGTTCAACTTTCGCTTTATTTTATATATTTAAAATTTGTTGACTGGGGTAGCAATGAAGGTAATTTAACTGTATGTTTGACTTGTAAAAATTGTCCACAGTTTTACTTACTAATGATACGTAATGACTTGCAGTTTGGTTCATTTTTTTTTTTTTTTATTTCCAGGATGCGTTTGCTGTGTAGGGTATATATACAGTCTAAACCCAGACTTTACAGTTTTGCTTTGTGAGCCCAAGGGTATGGAAGAGGCATCTGTGAACTTGTTGAATATTATTTGTTTTAACACACTACACCTACCTTACTGGAGAGCCTGTTAGATTTATTTTAATGTTTGCTTGTTTAGAGTTCAATGCTATTTTGTTAACTAAGCCATAAATGACTGATGTCTTACAAAAGTTATCTTGTAGTTGGACTGAGGATAATCTCTGAAGTATTTCACAGATACATATGTGGCAGGAGTGGTTACTGTTTTGTCAGATTAATATTAAGTTGCTGAATTACTTATAATAATAATAATAATAATAATAATAACAAAGTCGAGCAGAAATAGTACTTTTTGTGCATTGAGTAACTTGTTTCATTTTCTGGTTTTGAACATTGCTTTGCCACTGGGGCCAAAATAAACTGTAGTACATTGCCATCTGTTTTCTGACTTACAGGGACAATGGGTTTTGGAAAAAGAGCTGTAAGTAATAAAACCTGGGGGTGACAAATGTTCAGACTTCAAACAGACAAAGTGCAAGACTGAAGAAGGAGTGAAATGTATCACAGGAAGGAGTTAGGGACAGCTTTTAATGTGAAAATTCTGAGATAACATTCCAGGTGCTGGCAGTGGCAAGGGGGGTGGTTGCAAGTGTTTAGACATTTAGAGTGTACACTGTTTAGTCCATCAGTTTTATACAACATATACTTGTATTTGAACTAATGGTTATTTTATAAAGTTGTCTGCTGTTGGTTATGTAGAGCAGAGGTGTTAAATAGAAGGAGGTTTAACCACAAGTCTTGAATGTTGTGAGCAGATGTGTTTTATATATATATGTGTGTGTGTGTGTGTGTGTGTGTGTGTGTGTGTGTGTGTGTGTGTGTGTGTATGTGCATAGATATGCACATGCACGCACTTATGTTTTTTTATACATGCGAGCATGGATACAGACAGATTATGTACATATACACAATGCGCATAGATATCCATATGCATACACTCCTGTGAGACACAGAACAGTGGTGAGCGTTGCTGCCACAGAATACTTGGGTCTTGGATGTGATGCCTTTTGTATGTAGTCTGTAGATTCTTCATGTGTGTCTATGGGGTTTTGCTGGGTGTTTAAGTTTCCTTCCACGTGCTACAGAGTTTCGCTGCAGGTGAATTGGTAGTTCCCTAAAATTGCTTGTAGGTGTGCATATCGTGTCTTAAGAGACCGGACCCTTTTCAGGATTAGTTCACAGCACTGTACCAGCAGATTACCAGGATAGGTTGCAGGCTATCTACGACACTGAAGTAGATTACACAGGTTATGAGGGATTGAATCCGAAAGTGATGGGGGGAGAGAGAGAGAGAGATACATGCACACATACATACACACACACAAACATATGTATGTGCATATATGTGTAATGCATAAATAAAAAAGTGTACACATTTGTACACACGGGAGCAGAAAGCGTCTGTAAAGGCAGTATTAAAACCTGAGTAAGCTCCTGTTTATTTAGATGAACTGATTACCTAGCATACCGCTCAACCGTCCAGATTTTTGCTCATAGTTTTGGTCTGTTCCTCATAAAATTTCTTTTTTTTCCTGAAAACTTGCTGAGGAATTAAGTCACTAAATAATGACATACATTTCAGTTTCAGACTTCATATCTTCGGAAAATACATGCTAACAAAAATCCTGTTATTCTCGCAACTTTGTAAGTTTATAAGAACAATATTTAAAACCAGTACCTATTTTGGGGACTTTGCCCCTCACAAAAAAAATAAATAAACATAGGAAAAAAAAAACTCACTTCTGTGGTAGCATTTGGAATAATATGGCTCAGTTCAGAGCAGCTAAACGACATTCCTCTGCTTAATGTTTGGAGATGTTTTGATTGTTAGTGTTTTATGAATTTCAAAGTGATGCAGATTTTTATGTACACCTGATCATGTTTTTTCAAGTGAAGTTTTGAGTACTAACACTGCAGAGATGTTATCAGTACACAGGAAACTACACTTGGCAGAGCCAGAAAATGATTCTTATAATCTGTTTATCTCAAGTTCAACATGCAATCAGAGTAAAATAAAAATAAAAAAACTGGTTATCCTCAAAACATGATCTTAGGAAAAGTGTTGGATAGTAGTTTGGATACTGTAATGTCATGCACTTCTCTAGTATGTGCTGACAAACAGGAACAAGAGGAGGCCCCCCTGTAGATTTCAGTATTTTGATTTTGAGGCCTTCCAGTTTTTTGTACCCTAAAGCTGCTGCTGTGTGTGACTGCAGTGAGATGAATGCTGGGAGCCAGAAATTGTGAAGAGTTCCGGTCAGCTCTGTTTCACTTGGCAAGTAACCCTTCTGTTTCTGTGACAGTACAGCAGGCCTAGTTGGCAGAACAAGTGAAGGTCACAGGTATGCCTCAGCAAAATCATACCTAAACTTAAATTCCTTTTTACATTAACAGACTTTTTTTTCCGTCTTTTAATCACAGGCAGCCCTACAAAGGATTAATCCTGAACACTATCAATAGATCATGTGAAGAAATGGTCACTTTGTTCTTGAAAGGAATCCAAGAGAAAAAAAACTAAAAGTTCCTGTTTGTGCCTTGATGGAGTGATTGGAATCTTGGCTTATACTTGTAGACTTCGGCTCCCAGAGCTGTTTATTTTCCAGAAAGTTAAACTGCATACTGAAGGGGAAAAAAGGCACAGGATGTGGAAGATAAATAGGAGCAAAGTGCTTATAGATGAACCTGTAGAAGAGCACAGTGTTGAAAAAGTGTGTCAGGTAAGTGCCAGTAGACATTAAACATGAATAACGTTTTCACTTGTTGAAAGGCTGCTATATAACAAGTTATTCGTCATGCAGAAAAGGGTGCAGTGAAAACTATACATATTTATTTGTGGAAATCTTTTTTTGGTGTTATGGGGTGCTGTGTCAATTTTTAAATGTTTTTATGAAGTTCACACTTTTAATTTACATCTTGATCATACAAAAAGTTACTGTAAAAATATTTTACTGTTTTCTATGTAAGCCTTACACTGTTTATTATTCATGGTTAGTTGGAGTTGGATACATTTAAAAATCTAAAGTAGTGAAATAAGTGTTAAAAATCACTAGTTTATCGTAGGAAAATGTTGCTATCTATTACTGATCGTGTTTCTTGACCGAGACTGATTTTGTCTGATAGTTTATTAATTCATACTTGTATTCTGGTCAGAGATTTGTTTTCAGTTATTTTCCCATCTCCAGTTTTTATCTCTTAAGTAAGCTTCTTTCTCCAGTAATACATTTTTCCTCCCACCCTTTGTCCAGGGGTTCAAGGAAACAGTGGATGGGTGATGATTGTCAGTGGCGAGTGTTGTGACTATCATTCTTGTAGGGAGTATGGAGGTTTTTAATGCTGTTACTTCACAGACCTAATGGCATCAGCCTTGATGAATAGGTAGGTGCACAGCGTTATCAGTCCTTGGACGTGCATGCTTTCATGCGTGTGTCTAACCTGGCTGTATTAGTGTAGTCTTGTCGACTCTGTTCCATTGCAGTGACATCTAGCCTCTTCCAGGTATCAATCAGTAGTACATCAGATTGAACAGCCTTCTGCCCCGAGATAGGCAAGCTAATGTTGGCCATGCACTTGCACCTTTCCTTCAGTGCAAGTGGCACTATGTGATTAAGTTGATTCTAGTGTGTCTGGGTGTCTGAATGTGGTATGAAGTGGCACGATTGCATGTAGATATGTTGTTCTTGATCACTGAATAGCAGAGTTTGCAGCTGGACTTTATAATGTGGGGATATAAGTCACATTCAGCAGTTATTACAGTATTCAGTCTGTGTTTGCTTCATTTTGTTAATTTAGATGTAATGGCCACATAAGTATAATGATTTTAAATTACCCTTTTCAAATGTGTCTTAAGTCATGAAAATGCTGAATGAACATAGGACTGTAGCTGTACAAGTTCAGTAAAGAGTCCACATAATAAGTAGGTGTCCAGGTGGTAATAAATTTGAACCAAAGGGGGTAAGAAGCAGAATGCAAAAGACAACTTCATCTGAAGGCTTCAGTACTGCAATTATATAGCGAGTGGACATCCAACAGTTAAGATCATAACATGGCAAACAGTACGTAATGAGCAGCATTATACCTTACAAAAAGCAAGTTTCACATTTTGGGACATGGTTTTCTTGCAGAGTTTATACCTTTGGAATGAAGAATGCAACTTTTACTGAGGAAAGTTTGGAATGTGGTTTTCTTGCAGAGTTTATACCTTTAGAAAGGAGAATGCAACTTTCTCCGAGGACATTTCTCACAGCAGTAAAACATTCTAGATTTTTTGATAAGTAATGCTGAAGATGGAAGTCTGCACAGTACAATAATTTGCACATTGTAGCCATCTTACCACATCTACTATTTCACGTAATAAAATCATATCACAAATTGTGGAAATAGTGACCTGCATGGTGGCTTTTAAAATCATAATGTCCAAATGATAGTGGTAAATTAAACTAACATTTATGAAACCATGGCATATTTACAGACAGTAACTGCATTTTAGGAATGATTGGAAGTACCATCTAGAGTAATTATTAGTTGACTTCAAGACTCATTATGTATGTGTGTGTCAAATTTTTATTGTGAAGAACATACTTCATGAGATGGACACTGGAATCCTTTTTATAAATACTCAAGTCTATCAAGTTTCACAGATTAGAAAATAATTCAGTGGCCCTGAGTGAAGTACAGAGCAACTCCCTGTGCCTTCTTACCTAACACAATGTTCACTGGGGGCATTCATAACCTCAGGAAGTTTCTAAACTTTGATGGAATGGATTTTTGATTAAATGGTATTTAACAAAATGCCACTACCTTTCATTATGTCAAGAGTAAAATATTTCTTTCTGAAGCATAAGAGTCTGCATGAAAAAAAAGTGCCACCAGTCAATACAAGATACTTGTGTTTACCTTATTACTAAAGTAGTTTCTTTGGAGAATATTTGGGTGTTTTCTGCAAAGTATAGAGGAAAAGGGAGAACTTTCTTTCTGTTAAAATTTAGGGCATTTCATAGGTTCGTAGGTTGGTACTAGGCTATTGGCCCTAGGGCCTGTAAAAGCCTAGCCATAACAATTCCCTGGCTATTTCTTCCCATAGGTTCGTAGGTTGGTACTAGGCTATCTGCCCTAGGGCCTGTACAAGCCTAGCCATAACAATTCCCTGGCTATTTCTTCCCACAATATTTACTTCCTGGACCCCTGTCTGGCAGGGCGACTGACGTGATCCCCGGGGTAAATTTCCTATCTCCCATCCAGTCGTCAAGGTTCCTTTTGAAGAGGGCCAAGGAGGTGCTCTGCTTGACATGTATGGGCAGTCTATTCCAGAATATGGGGAGTCTCTGGGGTCAGGAAACTATCCCTCCAGCATGTTTTTTTTTTCATTGTGAGGACAAGGTTTAGGTCCCTGGAGCATGTGGCTCTGATGGATTGGGATTTCTTTAAGTGTAGCATGTCCAATAGCTCTGGGTTTGTTATGGCCTTGTATGTTAAGCAGAGATCGCCTCTGAGTAGATGATATGCAACAGAGTATAGCTGGAGTTTTTTTAGTCTGTCAGCACAGAGCATCTGCTTTAGGCCTGTGATTCTTTTAGTGAGGTGTTTCTGTAGCCTTTCCAGTTGTTGCAGATGTCTTGTGAGGTACATACCAAATGGGACGTTGTACTCTATGATGGGTCTAATGAGGGATGGGTACATTGGGACAGTGACCTCCTTTTTTCTGGATGAAAAGTCCTTAGTAATGAGGTGTGCCACAAAGAAGGATTTCCTGACTTGTGGCGATGTGGTTATCAAAGGTGAGACCACTGTCCACTTGTGTTTCTAAGTCTCTTATCACACTTTCGGTGTTTAGTGTACTGCCACCTATGTGGTAATTCATGGGTACATGTTTTTTCCCAAAGGGGATAACTATACACGTCTTGGCATTGAGCTTGAGCCAATGGCTCTGGCACCAAGCATCTGTTTCTGTAAGGCCCTTTTGTAGAATATCCACATCATTTGGGGATTCAGTAATAGTTCCCAGTTTGCAGTCATCTGCGAACTTTGTTAGCCAGAGTCCCTTAGTGTTGGCCTGTACTTCAGAGAAGTAGATGCCAAACAAGAGCGGTCCCAGGACTGAACCCTTAGGTACTCGTCACTTGTCTGCAGCTGGATTTGGAGTCGGCTACTCTTACAGTGTGGGTTCTGTCAGTAAGCCAGTTGGCAACCCATCGAGTAACGTAAGGATTTATGCCCAGTTTAGTAAGTTTATCGATGATTCCAGAGTGGGGGATGGTGTCGACGGCCTTGGCGAGGTGCAGATAGGCTGTGTGGACCACCTTACCCTCATCCATGGCTCTGGAGACTGATTCAAAGAAGTCAGTCAGGTTCAGGAGACACGATCGGCCCTTCACAAACCTCAAACTGGGTGGGGTCCAGTGTTTAAATGTTGCCAATGTCTTTGTTTATAAGTTCCATGATAATACGTTCCATGGCCTTGCAAATCAGGCTTGTCAGACTGATGGGACGGTATTTCCCAGGATCCAAGGTGGGTCCCCCCTTGTGGAGTGGGATAACTGTAGCTGTGAGCCACTCAGTGGGTACGAAGCCTGAGGTGAGGCTATGATTAAACATGACACTTAGGTGAGGTGCCAGTTCATTTTGTAGTTCATGTAGTACACAGCCCAGGATGTTGTGTGGTCTCATGAATGCTGTATTCTTAGCTTTGGAGAGTGCGGTTTTTACCTGTGTGGCCGTGATTACCGGAATTTGGTAATCTTTCAGTATTGAGATGGGCCCTTTATGGGGTAGGAGGCGGATGAAGTTGGTACTGAATCGATCTGCCAGGATGTTGGCAATGTTCTTGGGATCAGTATATTTAATGCCATTTTGTTGTAGCTCAGAGAAGATCTGAGCATTGCCACTTAGATTCTTGATATAGCTATAGAAAGCCTTGTGGTTGTCTTTGGAATATTTGGCAATTTGATTTTCGTAACTAGCTTTGGAGGATTTTGTAAGGGATCTCAGCTTCTTACTGAGGCTGGTAAGGGAGTTTTTTGCATCCTGGGATTTGCCAGTTTCCATAGTTATTCAAGACACAGCTACCAAAATCAGGATAGTCTTATGAAAAGATGGACAGGTATGGACTGTAGTTGCTCTAATGTGGGCAGCACTTTTTGATTCCATCTTCCCAAGTTCCAGAGCAAAACTGCAGAATAACACCACCGTTCTGGACAAACCAGTCAGCCACTCGGCAGTACCGGATATTGGTTAATTTACATATATCAACAGAAAGAAGTCTCGGGTGTATTGAACTTTTGAACTTTAATGCCAGCAGGTCTAAATAATAAATTGCTATGGAAGTACTTACAGTTCGTAATGTTGTGTTATTGTAACTACATGGCTTTATAATAGTTTTCAGATGGTAGTTGCATGTTTTTCCTTCTCTGTGTTATATTGTATTGAACTGTTGGGTAGAAATGGTTAGGAAAATATTATAACTTTAACAGTGGAAATATGCCTAATTTAACAGTTGTGTAAAAGAAAGTTCTCTAGTAAACGGTTTCAACAGCTTTTGAGAAGGCATGACGCCAAGGTACTAAAGTAACAACAGTAGAGAAGAATTTGTTTTCATCTTTATATAGTTAACTAGTTTGTCCAGTAATGATTTTGATGAGTTTAGAAATAAAGGAGAATGATGTGGAAAACCAAAGGTAGCAAAACTTAAGTTGTAGTAGAAAAAGTATGTAATTACAGAGATGCATTCTTTAAAAAAGCTATATTAAACTGACAAGGGAGGTTGTGTGCTTGAGGGCCTTATAGTTACTCTACCATACTTTTTGTGATGATCCAATTATAAACTAAATGTCGGTTGCACAATTTAGAAAAAAAAGTGAGAAATAACTGAAGCACTTCTATGACATTCACTTTTTTGTGAAATTATGTATGGCTAGAAATATTTCCTAGGAGTTTGAAAGTGGTGAAATGCTTTCATTATCCTTCCTGGATGATAAAAATAAATAAATAAAAGCTTAACTGGATGACGTTTCAGTGAGATGCATGTTGCAGAGCCCACAAATATTGATTGAAAGTGCAAAGAGAATGTGTACGTGGATTTTTGCAGAAATGTATAAAACAGATGATGGTTGTATCCTCTTAATACTGGAACAGCAGCTAATTAACAATTACATTCGTAAGTAGATTGTGAAGTTCGTGATTACTAGGATGCAATGAAAACCACAGAGATCTCAGGGACTCATTCTGATAATCTTTCCCTGAAAATACTGTCCAGTGAATGATGTCGTTTGTCGTCTAGGAGCATCTTCGCTAGAAGTAAAAGGTACACTATTAAATGAGCAGAAGTAGACCATATAGATTCTGAGAGACAGCATTCAACTGCAGAAGTAGTTGTCCCAGGTCTGAACGTTTGAAACAGACAGTGAATCAACAGAGAAAGACTGGAAGGAATGAAAATCTTCAACTGGACATTTACATTTTGCAAACTGTTTTGCAAACCATGTCTTTTGGCCAGATGACTTGAGTACATTCCAACAGTTAAATGTAACAGAATGCATTTAGAAATTGATTTACTTTTTTCTTTTAGAAAGTTACATTTAAAAAGAGATTTAATTTGGTAAACAGCTACAAGTAAATGTGCTAAGGTAGGATAGGGCTGGGGTACAGCCAGAACAGATTAACACACAATGGTGTACTTTCAAAATGCGGGCAATGTGAAACCAAGATTAGAGTTCCCTGCGTTTATGAAAAATTCAGTTTTTTCCCTCCTTTCTCAAATCATTAGAATATTTTCTAAAAGCTGTTGATGCAAGATATGCGAAACATTGTTTTGGGCATCATAGGAAGAAATCTGTGCATTTCAACACGATTAAGGAAGAATGGATAACATTGCATAGCTTTAGTAACGATAGTAAAATTGTTATAAAAGCAGCAGTAATGGGGATACCATTGTTGTTACAAGACAGAAGTATACTGATGTATGTAGAATTTGTTGTGGGATAAGAAAACACGCAACAAGAGCATTAGAAAATGGAGTTTTTGTTGTAGCCTGTTGCATGTTTTCTGTTCTTAAGGAGTCAAAATGAAATTTAAGTGACTCGGGAATGAGGCAATATTATTTTTCTGATAAGCTAAAGAAAACTGTAAGGCATCATTGTGTATTATACCCCTAAAACATCATAACTGATTGGAAAATCCACAAAGGAGCCCACCAAACTCACTCCTTACAACCCAGGATGTGTATTCCATCATTATGTAAAAGGGTTACATTCTGTTTTAAAGGATTCGTTTTTTATGCCTAAAGTTAAAGGGTGTTTGTGGACTGAGGGGTGCAGATTTGCAACAGCAAATGGCTCTGTCATGTATCATATATCAGCAGCACATGAGAGATGATTGCAAGTAGTGTAATTTTTTCAAGGGAAATTATCAGAGATGAAAGTATTTGAACTGTTGGATATTTTTTTAACAAAAATATTTTCAGTTTTATTAAAATGTTGTTGGTTGCAGTGAGTAGTAATGTGGCATTATTTGATTTTTCTTATTTTAACTTAAAGCAGTAATTTATGTATGTACGCTTTATTATTCCAAAAAATGTATTGTTTTGCAGCAGTTCTATTGAGTATTTTTAAAGGCATGGGGGAAGTTTTGCACAGATTATTAAAGATTTGGAAGTAAGACAGTTTTGAGTTTAGTTTTGTTGCAAATAACGTTATAATTCATTTAGTTGTAGAACTTTGCATTGTTAACAATTGAATTTGTTTTAGACTCGTGTAGACCCTAATTTCTTTTATAAGCAACCAGTTCACACACCTCACTTGTCATTCAAGCTTTGCAGTATTCTAAACCCTTAAAGTTATACAGGTTTTCCACTACTAAGAGGAGTTGTAGTCACGTAGCATGCAGCAATTAAGTACTTCAAATCTTTCATCAGATGAGTTGTAGTTTTAACCTTTTACACCAGGCTGAGAATAAAGTTTATAAGAAAATGATAAATAGGGAAAGAAATATCCATCCGAACCAGGTAGAAGAAATGCAGCGTAGGACTTTTTATTTCGTTGTAAATTCCTTTCCAGAAATATACTAGTAATACAGATATTTAGAAAACACCAAGGTATTTTATTGGCAGCTCAGTAGTTCTGCAGTTTGATATCACATCTGATTTTTATTTCTGTATGAAACTTTTAAAGTCTAAAGAACCATGTGGTAATTGCTAGGTTAAGACAGTTACAGAGTTCAGAGATAAAACATACATTTTGTGTCCAAGTTGCTTAACCTGTTTATATCTAATTTCAGAACTAAGCTACCCATTGAAGAAAAAAGAAACTGAACCAAGATAAGTCGCTGGTGGTACAACTACTAGTAACAAAAATAACAAAACAGCACTCAATCACTTGTAAGGCATAGAACTTTAAAACATGGAGCCTGAAAAAATAGCCAGATACAAAAAGATACACAAATGAGTTGAGCGCTTTTGTTCCACACATAAAAGGAACTTCATCAGAATGGAATTAATTAGTTGTAACCTGGAACTAGTGTTTTGCCTACTGAACAAGTGAACTGGTCAGTAGTTCTTTTCAGCCATATCTTTGGCCTAAAAGCAAAGTTCACAAAGCAAGTTTAATTAACAGTACAAATAGAGGTTATGGGCCAGATTCCGAAAAGAGTTTCTCTCAGTGTACGTTTGCCCTGATTCCAAAAAACTTGCTGTCAGTGCAGGTGACTTCTGTAAACAGACTTACACCAGGGGCCAGATTCCAAAAGACCTGCTGTCTGTGTAAGTGTTCATTAACACTGAGATCAGGTCTTTGGGAAATAGGACCTTTGTGTAGCATTTTAAGTCAGACTATTCAGCATTAGCCTACAACGCACTCATATTAGACATGATGAACTGTTGATACAATAGTATATGGTAAGATAAATCAGAATATAGCACTGGATCTGTGGAGTATTGCCAGTAACAGTATTATCTTTTTTCATTTACAAAAAGAGAAGACAGAATCACTCTAGTTTGTGAAAGTGTATTTATAGTACTGTGCAGGGCGCAAAAAGAAAGAGGGAAATTAACTCAGGGATTCAGCAGCTATACAGAATAGTTTGTTAGAATTATTATTTTTACATTTACTTTGTGAATATGGAGTACATTCCTAAGGACTACTACGTGTATTGGAGAGTTTTCTTGAGTTCAGTAAGTTATGTTACTGATCATTTACCCGTCCTGACTTGTTACATTTCTGGTCATGTACACTTTCTGACTTACATTTGCACCATTTACATGTTTTACTTATTTCAGAGTTACATCCACATATAGGAATTTGGAGATGTAACATACTGATAAAACCTGTAGCTTAATGTTTGTCCTTGGAATTAGAAAAAATGTGTCTTTTCTAGGTGTATGTTGTTCCTTTCTGAATTGTATGATGTCAGTTTACGGATGCAGGGAGATGTTTTCAGTTTGCTGGTGGCTGTCGTGTTGAAACTGCTTTTGTGAACTGATCTGTGGAATGTGGGTATGTTTTTTGCTATTGTTTCTAAGGGTGTGTGGGGAAGATTTTTATTCCAAGTCTATTCTTATGTGGGACAAGTAGTTACGTAGGCAAATTAATGGTTAGGGAATGATTATGACCTTGAAGGAAAAATAATGTTTATTGTATTGTTTGGTGAAAGTGTTTTGAACACACAGCTGTTTTATTTATTTATTTAATTAATTATTTTTTTTTTACAGCTTTGGTATTTTGAGTGAAGTTTAGTATGGGCGTTGGTAGAGCATATGTTATAAGAAAATTTCTAGCAAATGATTTGCATTTTTGAAGAATTAGATTGCTGCATAGCATGCCTTGACCCCCCCCCCCCCCAAGGTCAGTGAGTGATTGTTCCACTGAAAGAACACCCAGTTGGCACATTTGTTTTGGGGTCATGAGAACCAGGTATTCTTGGGCTGTGTGAGGACCCTGCAGCTCATTTTTTCCTAACCGGAAGCCCTGACCTGCTCTCTGTCCCCCAGCAAGAGTCTGGTAGGGAGCTTGTCAGCTTACTGGCCCTTAGGGTGACCTACCCTCTCCCATTGGGATCACCCACTGCTCCCTTGGTAGCTCAACTGAGTCTGTTGTTGCTGTCCCCCTAGGGGAAGCATTTCTCTACCTGGCAAATTCCTGTTGGCTTACTGGTGCAAAGAACTGTGACTGTGCAGGATTTCCTGTCTCGGTCTCCACTGGGTAACACCTACTGTTTCAGCAAGATGTCACCTCCCTCATTCCAGGATAGATAAGCCAACAATGGCTGTTCAGTCTTGTCCTCTTCATCCAACTGCTGCAGTAACCTGAGCTGCTAATCAAACTCTGCTTACCTGCAACATAGTGAGGACTTTATCTTTCTATGCCATTCAGCTGACCTTGATTTGTTGTCTAACGTTCTTAGTGATTAGATCTATTCTGTAATGAAACTGACTTATTTAAATGCATACACAAGGAAGAAAGACTAATAAACAAAATTATTCCACCCCATAGTTAGAGTGCCTGCAGTAGTTGTGATTCTCATCCATCGGTACCTAAAAAGCCACATAAACTGTTTGAAGTCTCACAATCTAATAAATGTATCTTTTCTCATCTTGGAGCAGATCCAGCAGCTATTTCTCCTACTGCAAACGGGCTTCTTACCACCCCATCACAGTTCCTGGGGATAAAGGGGGTAAGCTGCTAGATAGACTAGGTAACAAATTATTTTCTGCCACCTCTTTAGTGTATAGAATTCTTAATTACTAGGGCTGCATGTGGAACTCTATATGCTAAAGTGTGCTGGTAGTTTGAGAGAGTTTTTCAGTTCCCACCCTTCCGAAGGTAGATCTTACTCGAATCAGATTGTTTCTAACCTGGCTTAAATTTTAAACATGCCCTAAAAAGTATGAATGAGTGTACTGATACTGTTTCCAGGCTTCTGCTTCAGCTACAGTCTTGAGATGATTTATTTGGGTATATAATCAAAAGTTGTCAGTGGCTATAAAGTCAGAAAATTTGAATTCCTCTCTAGATTGGGAAGCTTTGTTTTGGCCTCTGGCTGTGCAGGTTCACAAACAGTGAGATGAGGAGAGGGGTAAATTAATGCAGTGAGTGTCTAGGATTTTTCAGATCCCTGAATTATTTCCTTCCAAATCCTTTAAAAGGCAAAACAAACAAGAAGTGCCTGCTGATAACACAGGGACAGGCACCTAAGAAGAGATGGCAGGAGGGGCAAATAATTCCAAAAAGAAGGGAGTTTTTCCAAAAGGGTCAGATGACCCCCTCAGAACGACTATGCCAGGAACCCAGTCATCCTCCCTTTCCCTCCAGCCCCTACATCTCTCCCACTTTCACAGTCTGAACCTTGATGCTCCCTTTTAGCAACCGATTTTCTCAGACAAATAGGATTTGAAGGTGATTCAGGAGGGTTACAGTTGGCAATAGACAGAAAAGTTCCCTCCTTTCAAAGGGATTCACCCCCCTCCCAATCAGAGTTGTTTCCCCATGGGCTCCAATGCATGTTGGAAGCAGGAGTCCTAGATCATGCTTCTGATCATCAAATATGAAAGAACTTTTATTCCACAATATTTCTGGCTCTTGGAGACCAGTTTTGGATCTGTTTTGTAAAAATTCCTAAATTCAAGATGCTGACCCTTCAAACAGTGTTGGCTCTGATCCCAGATATGTGTGTTATGGTAACATTTGTCCTCAAGGAAGCTTACCATCACATTCCAAACATTTGTCCTCAAGGAAGCTTACCATCACATTCCAATAGCAAGCATCCTCAAGAGGATTTCTACGATTTAGTGTATCCAGGTCAGATATCAGTTCTCTGCATTACCCTTTGGTCTATCCACTGGACCATAAGTGTTTACAATGTGTCTAGCTGCACTGGTGACCCACTGCAGAATACAAGGTATCTTCATTTTTCCTGAATTAGATTATTTGCTTATTTGTGCCTTGCCTTTTCCAGTTATCAGAAGACTTAGCAAAGGTATCTTCTCTTCTAAAACATAAAAGAATTCTGCAGGTTGCCTGATTGACACTATGTTGTAAAAGACTTTCCTATTTCGAGAGCAGGTGGATTTTTTATGTAGAAATCTTCCTGAATTTTTCTTGCCAGACTCAATATACTGTCAGAAAATTTTTCAAGGATACTAGGCTGCCTGACTTCTGTGATTTTTAGAATGCCCTTTACCAGGCAGCAGATGAAAAAGATTTAGTGATACCTCAAAAGCATGTGGACCAAGCATTGTCATCCCTTAGAGTTTCAAATTCCAATCTTGGGCATTATCAAATCAGAATTGCATTGATGGAGGGTTCAGATTGCTCATAATCCAGGTCTTTCCTTTCTCCACCTACTCTAGTATGATCTGTATTGACCAATTCGTCGGATTTGCTTGAGGAGCAGTTTTAAAGAGGGTAAAAGTGCAAGGACTGTGGCACAGTTCAGACAGAACAAAGCACATCAATATCAAATGGCTGTGATTCGGGTCATAAAATCTCTACATCATCTTTGAGACCCAGGTTTTGTCCATATCATTATAAACACAGTTATGTGGTACATAAAGCGGGGGGGGGGGGGACATCAGGTCATTGCCTCTGTGTTGGCATGCAGTGGTAGCTTGGGAGTCGACTCTGTAGCATTGTTTAACTGTCCAGGTGTTTTGCTCACCATCACAGCAAAATGGAGTGACAGACAAGCTTAGCAGATCTTGGGCAGTCCCTCACATGTGGAAATACAACAAAGACATTTTCCAGGAACTGATCCAAATGTGGGGAACACCTTTTTTCAAAACCGACAACTAAACAGATTCTGTTCCAGGATTCCTTCCTCATTCATCCCCCTGGCTAGGGATGACCCTATATGCATTTCCAATCTTTCCAATGAATTCCAGAGTAATTCTAAAGATTCAGAAAGACTCCCCAAAAGTCATTGTGGTGACTTCTCCGATCTGACCCAGGAAAAATTGGTTTCATCTTCTTATGGGATTGGCCAGTAACAGCCAACAGAGGCTCCCTCACAGGCTGGACTAACTCACACAAGTTAAGGGAGTTTGATTTACTCCAACATCAAACAACTTCAGGTGACTGCCTGGGTGAATCAGTTTTGGTTCACAGGTTCATAGGTTAATAGGTTGGTACTAGGCTATTGGCCCTAAGGCCTATGCAAGCCTAGCCATAAAAATTCCCTGGAAATTTTTTCCCACAATATTTACTTCTCTGGGCCCCTGTCTAGCAGGGCGACTGACATGATCCCCGGGGTGAATTTCCTATCTCCCATCCAATCATCAAGGTTCCTTTTGAAGAGGGCCAATGAGGCGCTCTGATTGACATGTATGGGCAGTCTATTCCAGAGTATGGGGAGTCTCTGGGTCAGGAACCTATCCCTCCAGCATATTTTGTTCATTGTGGTGATAAGGTTTAGATCCCTGGAGCGTGTGGCTCTGAGGGATTGGGATTTCTTTAAATGGAGCATGTCCAACAGCTCAGGGTTTGACATGGCCTTGTATGGTAAGCAGAGATTGCCTCTGAGTAGATGATATGCCACAGAGTATAGCGGGAGTTTTTTTAAGACTGTCAGCATATGGCATCTGCTTAAGGCCTGTAATTCTTTTAGTGAGATATTTCTGTGGCCTTTCCAGCTGTTGCAGATGTCTTGTGAGGTACATACGAAATGGGGCATTATACTCTATAATGGGTCTAATGAGGGGTGCGTACAGTGGGACAATGACCTTCTTTTTTCTGGATGAAAAGCCCTTAGTGATGAGGTGTGCCACATAGAAGGATTTCCTGACTGTTGTGGCGATGTGGTTATTGAAAGTGAGACCACTGTCCACTTGTGTCCCTAAGTCTCTCATCACACTTTCAATGTTTAGTGTCCTGCCACCTATGTGGTAGTTCATGGGTACATGTTTTTTTCCAAAGGGGATAACTATACATTTCTTGGCATTAAGCTTGAGCCCATGGCTCTGGCACCAGGCATCTGTTTCTGTAAGGCCCTTTTGTAGAATATCCACATAATTTGGGGATTCAATAATGGCTCCCAGTTTGCAGTCATCTGCAAACTTTGTTAGCCAGAGTCCCTTAGTGTTGGCCTGTACTTCAGAGAAGTAGATGCCAAACGAGTGGTCCCAGGACTGAACCCTGAGGTACTCCACTTGTATTTGGAGTTGGCTACTTTTACAGTCTGGGTTCTGTCAGTAAGCCAGTTGGCAACCCATCGAGTGATGTAGGGATTTATGCCCAGCTTAGTAAGTTCATGTATGATTCCAGAGTGGGGGATGGTGTCGAAGGCCTTGGCGAGGTCCAGATAGGCTGTGTAGACCACCTTACCCTCATCCATAGCTCTGGAGACCGATTTGAAGAAGTCAATCAGATTCAGGAGACAAGATTGGCCCTTCACAAACCCAAACTGGGTGGGGTCCAGTGTTTGAAGGTTGCCAATGTCTTTGTTTGTAAGTTCCATGATAATGCGTTCCATGCCCTTGCAGATCAAGCTTGTCAGACTGATGGGACGGTAGTTCCTGGGATCCAAGGCGGATCCTCCCTTGTGGAGCGGGATAACTGTAGCTGTGCGCCACTCAGTGGGCATGAAGCCTGAGGTAAGGCTATGATTAAACATGACACTTAGGTGGGGTGCCAGTTCATTTTGTAGTTCATGTAGTACACAGCCTGGGATGTCATCTGGTCCCATGGATGCTGTATTCTTAGCTTTGGAGAGTGCTGTTTCTACCTGTGTGGCTGTGATTATCGGAATTTGGCAATCATTTGGTATTGAGATGGGCCCTTTAGGGGGTGACAGGGGAGTGAAGTTGGTACTAAATCGATCTGCCAGGATATTGGCAATATCCTTGGGATCAGTATATTTAATGCCATTCTGTTGTAGCTCAGAGCAGATCTGAGCGTTGCCATTTAGATTCTTGACATAACTATAGAATGCCTTGTGGTTGTCTTCGGAATCTTTGGCAATTTTATTTTCGTAACTAGCTTTTGAGGATTTTATGAGGGATCTCAGCTTCTTACTGAGGCTGGTGAGGGATTTTTTTGCATCCTGGGATTTTCTTTTCTGCAACAGTTTCTTCCTTCTGTTGTATAGTTTGTTTATAGCAGGGACCACCAGATTGGCTTCCTTTTTTTGGAGAAGAGCATCTTGGTTCTATTTGGGATGTCACGATTCATGTACGAGTGGATGTGCTCGTACAGTGCCTTAGTGTAGGATTCTGCAGTCGAACTTCCAGATCCCGTCTGCGTGGGTGTTGTGAACTTTGTCACTTCTGACTTCAGTAGCATGAAGTTGGCTTTGGAGAAGTTTTTTAAGGAGGTTTCCTTACTGGGGGGTGGGGATGGGATGTGGATGTCAAGGGTGATTTGCTTATGGTCAGACCTGACCAATGAGGTGGTGACCACTGGTGTGGAGCATCTATCTCCCATGTTGGTAATGACCAGGTCTAGGATATTGGAGCCCCTGGTGGGACAATGGATTAGTTGATCCAGGGCGTTGGAATTTATGAATTCCAAGAACCGTTGGGAAAAGGAGTTGGTACCCGATAAGTTTTCCCAATTAATGGCACTCAGTATTAGGGTGTTTGTTTGTATCTTAATATTTTCCAGTATGTTTAGGAAGGTGTAGTGAGAATCTTGGGGTATGGTGGGAGATCTGTAACAAGCTACTATTTGGATTGCAGTCTTACCTAGTGTTTGTTGCACCTGGAGAATTTCAGATGCATTGTGTTGGGCAACTAGCCTGGAGGTGTAAATATCCTTGGTGAATATGGACACTCCTCCACCTTTAATGTTTTGGTCTTGGTTTTGTGGCCGAAAAGTGTGGTAAGAATTGTAGCCTGGTATTGCAGGGGTGATCTCTGGAGCCTTGAACCAGGCCTCAGTCACTGCACAGATATCGATGTTCTCCATTTTTAGGAGTGCCTCGAGAGAGTGCATTTTGAGGTTTAGACTTCTAGCATTGAGTAGCATTACCTTCAGATTTGCACCTCTTTCAAGAGGATGTGCTACAGGTATTAAAGGAAGCAAGAAGGTATGATACTAGAAATGTATATATTGGCAAATGTAAGAGATTTTGTAGGTGGTGCCTAGCCAATGACTAGGGATACATCAGGAATTTTCTACCACTTTTACTGAAATATTTGTGAATTGCTATTCTCTTTCTTTTCTTTTTGCTCTATACAGGTTCATCTTGTGGTCATTTCAGCATGTCTACCATTGGACCCCTCTCTTTCTTCTCTCTTTATAGCCAAGCACTTTCTAAAAGGGGAACTAGTTTCCCTTCCTTGAGACCTCAGTTTAGTGCTGGAAAAACTAATTGTCACCCATTGAACCTGGTTGTTAGGCTGTGTAACTATGTGAGGTATTGCCAGCTATGCCAAGAGAAGTAAGGAAGTGGATGTGTTAAATATGTGTTAAATATGTCAGCATAGCTAGCTGGAATTTTGTAAAGGATTATATGTCATTTGTATATCAACCCGATTTGTACAGATGCTTGTGTTGAACATATATTTGTAAAGTTGCTTCTGTTGAAAATGTATCAACAGTGTGTCCTGCTGGACAGAAAAGAAATATACATTTTTATCAGACTGTACTGTTGTACATATGATACTGGAAGAGAAGAGGTTAATCTCAGTCCAGCTAACTTTGAAAAATAGTAAGAAATTAAATTAAGTTAGGCCATAAAGATTGCATCTTACAGTTCTGATTGTGGCAAGAGACAAAATGTCTGGGAACACAAGTACTAGGAAGCATGCTATATTGTCTTTATCAATGAACTAATTGCTACTCTGGTGGGTAGAAGTCTGAAATTGTTTTGTGACTTCCAGAAGCTACAACAGATCTAAGCAAAGCTCTATGTATGGGTATTATTGACACACACATGCTAAATCCTGTCAGCTTCTAGCAAAGGGGGTAGTATGGGAACAAGAAGTCATATGACTGGATGTGTGTGATGTCATTATGTAAGCCAACTCTGTAATGATATTTTAGTACTAGATGAGACTGAAGTCTCAGAGCACTTTGTTTTTGGAACCTAACAAGTAAGGACCCCTCACCTACTTCATCTTGCCTTGTTCTAATAAGTGATCAGGGAATAGTAATTCTTTAGATCAGTCAGAAAAATATAGTGAGATTAGTTAAGTATTGTTTTCTGTATCTGTGTGAAACTACTCATCTGTGTTATTTTAATATTTCCTGTGCTTGAAACTTTGGTGTTTATTGTAAGTAGATATTTAGTGTTTTCATAATCTTTTATTATTTATTATTAAATGTATTTAAACTTTTCATTGTGGCTTGTCCTTTAGAGAATATGTTAAACTTTGAGAGTACTTGTATATATTTGGTGACTCTGTGGCTATTCCTGAAAGCCTTACTGCATTGGTCAAAACACTACCATTTGTACTAATATTAATTTCACTCATTATAATTGGGTACCCTTGTTAAGAGCCTTAGAGTAGCTGGCTTTGGAGTGTCTGGTGGCAGTAACTACCTTATAGTCTGGGCAGAACGGGGCATAGCTAGTAAATCTGTGCCAGCCTTTCCCAGGTGTGTGTGTGTGTGTGTGTGTGTGTGTGTGTGTGTGTGTGTGTGTGTCAGCTGGGACATGAAGAACTGGTTTCATAGAGAGGGTGATGGAGGACATGCCTTGGACACTCAGCTGAGGACTCAACTCTACAGCTGTGCCAATGGGGAGTCACACTGGTGCCCTAGTGAGAGGGAGAGGAATCCAGACCCTGGAATGTGTGTGTTCCCTGTGTGCTCTTAAGGGAAACTATTTCCAGATGCAGCTCTCTGCATCAAGCACAATGTGTATATCTATTTTCGTTCCAGGTGAACTTCCCTCTCCAGTGTCAGGCTCTTTGATTACTGGCCCAGAGTGGGGATATCACAGGCTGACTTAAGGTTCATCGCTTGGAAAACTGCTCCTCTTATTGCTCTGAATTCTGCAAGAAGAAAACTGCTCCTCTTATTGCTCTGAATTCTGCAAGAAGAGTATCTGAGTTGTAAGCTCTCATGGTGGAAAAACCCTATCTGTTTTGTTTACAAACATAAGTTCACTCTGTGCACAAACCCCTATTTCATGTGCAAAGTTGTTTGAGTTTATGCTGAATCAGGCTATCAATCTCTATGTTTCTTTTCAGATCCTAAAAACAAGGGGGATAGATTCTTTACACTCTTTATGTGCATTAGCAACTCTGGTACTGTCTAAATTCTGGGGCTAAGAAAGGTCCAGAGTGCTCAGAGTGGAAAAGAAGACAAATTCTCTGTTCTTCAAATAGTGGGGGCAGAATCCCACCATAAAAATAAGCATACCAACAAGTGTCTTGGTAAAGAGCATTTTTTTGATGGTTGCCAGATTTATGCCAGTTTTATGTCTTCCAAGTTAAAAGACAGAGCAGTTTGGAGTTGGAAAAACTCTGGGTTTTAGCTGCTGCTGAGCCCATATCCTAAACAAGTTAAGTGAAAGTTAGTTGTTGAGAAAGATGCCTCTTCTGCTCGGGATGTAATGATGGTAGAACCTTCTCCTCCAAAGTCTGACTGTGTTGAGGGAGTAGCTCCTTTCATAATGAAGGTGCATTTACTATCTTATCTGAGCCCAAACTTTGTCCTCCATGCTGTGTGAAGCATTTTTATTGTACAGAAATATGGTACTTGGTGTATTTCCTTGCTAAGTTTGAAGACTCGAGAACACCTCGTCTGCCTGCAGTTTACAATAAGGGTCTTGAAACTTTCTCATTAGGGTCAATTTGAAACCCATTTCCTTTCAGGCCACCTGTAAACTCATTATCATTGGCTTCAATATACATGGCCCAGCTGGTACTGGTACTGTAAACTTCAACAGCTCCAATGTCGGCCTTGCTGTCTACATCAGTATTTCCTGATCAGCTCCTTTGAGGTTGGTGCTTCCTGTGCTTTCAGGCATTGATCTGCTAGGGCTCTCCTCAGTCTCATCCCCTTTGGGACAGTGCATCCTTTCCATAGAGTCAGCATTTTGCTATCCAGTGTTGAAGCCACTGACCTTGATTGGTTGCCACAACCTTTAGGGTCAGCATCAACATGTCTGTCTTGAGATTGGAGTCTTTCTTCTTGACTTCATTCTTGGGGCTACTGACATCCAGTGCTTGCCCTCAGGATGGTGGTCTCTACCTGTGGTATGGAGAGATCAGTCCTGATTCTGGATGTGCAGGCTTCCCTGCATGAGCTGCCCCTGCAACAATTCAGGCCATTACCCAAGGACCTCCTTTACCTACTCTTTACTGATATCAACTCACATCTAGGCCAGGACAGAGAGCCAGAGAGGCATGAGCAAGGCAAATCAACAGGGTGTAATGCTTCTGTGAATCTCTTGTTAGATTGTCCTGCTGAGTCTGTTTTCCTGGACATGGAATATTACCAGGAGGTGTATTCTTCCCATTTTATGTAGCTTATTTTGCAGCATATACTTGAAAGCTTAACATTTTGAGCTCAAATTTTAAACTTGCCATCTGCGGAGCACCACTAGAACTATGATGCAGAGTTTGTGCAGCAGTTATCCAAAATGAAATTTAAGATACTGATGTTAAGGCAACATATTTACAATTTGTGCAACCGTATGCAATACATTGACAGAAGTGTCCCAAAAAATGACTACCTTGAACATTTAATACCACAGTTCCACAAAATTATAAAGTTCCAGCCATACATAAACAAAAGTCATGCACACTCAGTGCAGCTCTGTCATACTGTAAGTTTCAGCTCCATCACCCACAAGACTTACACCTGCAAGAGTTATTCCACAGCTAAAACTTACCCAGGCTACCTTAGCTCTGCCACCATTATCCATGATGCTGCACTTCTAAGGACTCCTCTCCGAGTGTTTGACAGCCCAAACAGAGTATAGCAGTGAAACAGAAAACAGCTCCTTACTGCTTCCTCATAACAAAGACATCCTCTAAGCCTAAGTTGAGAGAAAGAGGGTAGGGATGGTGATGAGAGAGGAAACTGCTGGCACAGACCTCTCATTACAGTAAATGCATAACTTTCATAACAATCATTGAGAACTTCACCTTCAGTACCCATAGAGGATTCTGAAGCTTGGTCTATTTAGGTGGGCTTAAAAACTGCACCAAATAATGGCCCCTAAGGAAGACCTAGATCTGAAAATCACATTTACCTTGTAGTGCCTTACGAAAGTGTTCAGCAGTGCTCATGTGCAGTCCACACAAATGTCAACCACAGAATTACTGAAAAAGGTTAGACCTGGCCACTGCTCTAGTAGAACCTGTCATTTGTAGATTCAAGTAAACGTCTGCCATAGTTCTGATTAAAATTGTATGTAATGTGAAAGCAAAAGAGGAATAGTTGCCTAGGGCACTTTCAAACCAAAGTTTTTGGATGAAAATGAAATAAATAGTTGTAAATCCTTCATTATTTATTTTGTTCTTTCTAAGTAAAGTCTATCTATGCATATCCATGTTAGAAGTAGATATTCCTCCCAGTCAACAAAATTAGGAAAAAAGTCAGGAAAGGCAGTGATTGATTAATAATAGCGTACATTGCTACTTTTGGCATAAAGGAAGGATTGGTCTTCATGGACACCCTATATTGGTAAAAATAATGTACAGAAAGCTTGTGTTTGGAAATCCTAACTATAGTGACTAGAAAGTGAGTCTTCTATTAAAGGTATTTTAAGATGGCAGAGAAAGCAGGCTAAAATGGATGCAGAGTAAATTTTCCAGGACAAAATCCTCAGGAGGGAGGAATAAGTAATTGGTCAGGGATGTAAATAGGTTGCATAGAGATTTCTCCCCAATGACAGAACAGGCTTCATGTTAGTGAACAGCTGAGATCACTTCTGGGGTATCAGCAGGAAGTGACTTAGCTGGTTAGCCAAGTACTGGTAATCTGAAGCAGTGGTCCATTCCCATACTCACACGCCAGTCAGGACAGTAATGAGTTCCCCCACAGCCATTTTGTTAGTCGATAGTAGTTTTCATTTGTTTTAGTGCTTTACCATCCACTGCCATGCTTGTTGTTTGAGGGAATGGAAGTTGTATGGATGTGAAGGGAGATCTAAAACATGTGCAAGTTGAGAAGGATGGCTTTCGCCCCCAGGATATCATTGTGCAAATTGGCCTCACAGTTCGGCTGTGATTTGGACTGGCCCCCCCCCGCCCAAATCTTACAGTAGGGGGGTATCTGTGGTCACAGTCATCAGAGGAACAGTGGCTTTGAAAGTTTTGCATAGACAGAGATTGGACTCGTGAGTCCACCATGCTAGATGCTCCTTATATTCCTAGATATCATGACCTGAGCATCTAATGGATATGAAGGCTGTTCCTTTGAAATTTGAGTGCTTAGTGAAGATCTCTTATGTGGAATCTAGTATGAGATAACATGTATGAAGTGGATGCTGTGTGGCCCAGTACTTGAAGGAAAAGAGCTGCTAGAACAAAGTCACTCTGTATCAGATAAACTACAGATGGCCAGAGTCTTTTCACCAGAAAAAAAGGTTCAAAAAATCCGAGTTTATCCTTTGAAGGTAATGGACAGTGTGGGCATCAGGTTAGATTAAGGTAATGGACAGTGTGGGCATCAGGTTAGATTAAACAAAGTCCACCTTAACATCCAAGGACTGAAACAGCACTCATAAATGAATCTCTGGAAACAATCAGAATATCCAGCTGGGAATGCTACAAGCCAGCTGTTCATATAAGGAAGAATCCTGAAACCGTGCAGTTTAAGGGCCACTGAATGCATCTTGTGAACACCCTTTGAGTTGTAGTGAGGCCAAATGACTGTGTACAGAAATGAAAACGACTGCCTCCTATTTGGAAGTGACGGAACCTTTTGGACACCTCTGTAATTTTGATTTGCAGCTATACAGCCTGGAGGCCCAAAACAGCACATCCAGTTGCCTTCTGGCAGATGGGGAAGGACAGACTGCTCTGTAACCACAAAAAAGTGGATTTTTGTGAATATGCTGATTTAAGCGGTGTTTTAAATCCAGAGCAGGCCAAGTTCTTTATCTTATTAGAAACCAAAAGATCTATCCATTCTAAAGTTCTAGTTGTCATAGACTCCATTGTGACAAGTTCCACCCATTAAGCTGAGCAAGGATAACTTGATGATTAGCTGTCTTTCAGGTGCTAAGATTTGGGATAACTTTGGAGCCTTTACATCCTTTATTCAAAGTGTAGAAATGACTTGATCATAGTTCATGTGAGAGTGAATGATTTTAGACCCTCTACCTGAGGGGAGATGGATTGCCGGAGAGACATGGTTGTGCTTTTAGTGCGTGCAACCAAGGTTAGGAAGAAGCTGGTTTTGAGCAGAATCATGCTTTTATCATCAGTGATGCTGCAGTTAAAAAAAACAAAGCACAAGTTGATTTAAACAATAGCTCAGTAATTGTGTCATTGACAGTCTTGCCTGCTTTGCCAGGAATGTCTTGAACCTCTCCCCTTAGTGCTTCCACATATTGGTTTGCACCCCCCCCCCCCCAGTGCATTTCTAGGTGAAGTCAGTCTTCTAAATTGTCCAGCCTAATAAATTATAATCCGGACTATGTCAGCATGATAGTGCTAAGGATTCATGTCCAACCTCAAAGCCTTTCTGACTCTTGAGCACACATCATCTGTGTAATTACCGAAACTTGGCATCATTGCAATGAAAATACCTCTCCACCACGTTTAATGACTTATAATTTGTTCAGACACTTTGGAGATTTGTGGACCATATGCATTTTTATTTGAATTCTAAGTACCTCACTGCAGATTGTGTATGTTTTTGCATTCCTGGACGTTGTAGTATCATTAACTAGATAACTGTTTGAAATGTAGGATTTGCATTGCTGAGTCCCAGAATGTGAAGGCTGAATGACTGAAAAGTCACACTTTTATTATGTAATTATTTCTCTATTTCCCTTTTCTCTAAGGTATGGCAGTCTTTGTATATATGAGTTTAGGAGGTGTGGGAGTCTTGCCTCACACAATTGGGTGAGGGATACAGGGGGACTTGCCCCCATTGAAAATCAAGTTTAAAGGAGAAGAAAAAAGCCCAGTATTACTGCTCTTTTTTCCCCCCAATAGACAGCCCAGTAAGTAAGTTCATCTGTCGTTGCCAGCTGTAGAACCCATTCTTTTTTCATGCTGTCTATGATAGCTGCCTATACCAGTTGGAGTGCTTACCTGTTGTATAATACAGTCATCCTGGGGGATGTTAACTATGCATCCATAAATTGGCAAGCATATGCAGTTAACACCAAATATGCACAGTGGTTTGTACCTCCAGTTAGAGGATCCAATCTCTAATACGTTGTTTTTACAAATACAGTCCCTGCTGGCTTCACACTAAAGGTCTCCCTCTCCAGTTTTAATTCAGACCATCAGACTGTCATATTCTTTTTAAGAGCCCATCTGATGATTACATCCAGTCCTACTATATTCAGGGATTTCTCTGAAGTTGGTCTTCTAGAACTCTTGGATGACATATGAAATGTAAAAGTTCCACGTCCTCTGGGTCCTACAACAAATGTAGGTGTTTTTGACATGGAGTTTTACTCTCTCCTTAATTACCTTATCAAAACATTCATACCTATTAGTCATAAGTATGAAGGAAATTTAAGAATAATACCCCAAGGTGGAACTCCAGTACCCACAACCTCCACAATAAATGAAAAAAAACTGCTTACATTAAGGAATTGGTTCAGATTCCATCATTATAAAAGTGACGTTAAACTGGTCAAAAAAAAAGTCCAGGTGTAAGATCACAAGCTGCAAAGCTGTGCATGGAATATATATCACCACCTCTTCCAAAGATAATGTGTGGAAAAGCATTAAGGCAGTTTTTAATTCTGTTAGGATTCGCTATTTAGTACTGCACAGGACTGATATAAGGTAGTTTAACTCATTCAAGTCTGTAAAGCCTTTTTTGTATACTTCTAGTTTATGCCTGTAGCTTCTTATAGTATCTACATCTTTTTGTTGGGTCTGCTTCTTTACGTGACTTACCAGCTAATTATGGGCAATCTTAGAAAGTACAAGTTATTGGCAAAATGACACCAAGATTGTTTGCAAGGATGTCTGAATTACAGAAATTGGTCATCATTTATCATGTGGGTGGCTGTGCTGGTGCAGCAGTTAGAGTTGCCGCCTCACAGCAAGAGGTTCTCCTGTTCAATCCTCAGCTGGGGTGCCTTCTGTGTGGAGTCTGCATGGTTTCCTCCAGGTGCTTCAGTTTCCTCCTACATCCCAAAGACGTGCTGTAGGTGGATTGGACACTCTAAATTGGCCTGAGGTGTGAATGTGTGTGTGTGTGTATGTGTGTGTGTATGTGTGTGTGTGTGTGTGTGTGTGTGTGTGTGTGTGTGTGTGTGTGCGTGCCTTCTGTGGAAGGTTGGGTGCCGGGCTGGCGACTCGACACTGTAAAACCCCACTGTAAATCGTGAGCGGACAGGTGATACGCTGTGGCGACCTTTAACTGGGAAAAGCCGAAAGAAGAAGAAGTCATCATTTGTCATGTATTCATGTTTTCATATTTATGTTCATGTTTTCCTAACTGAGAGCCCTACATGTTATTGAAGGGTGTGGTATGATATGGTGTGGTGGGAGAGTAATGTCCATTTGTATTATACTAGTGATATTGCTAGTTGTTAGTAATTATGAAAATAAACAGTATTTCCATATGCACGTAGTACTTCTAAGACCAAATAGCATACAGACTGTTGCATGACATCATATGAAACCTTAAATATTACCGAAGAAATCTGCCTTAGATATGTGTACTGTAAGTTGCACATCTTGAGAGAGATTCATTGTTTATTTTAATAATAGTACAATTGAGCATATGTTTTTTCATATTTTTGTACATACCTCAGTAAACATGCACTCATAGATGAATTTCTTGTCATTTGAAAACTTATGTCTGGTTAACAAAAATATTTTAATGTCCATCTAGATTGTACATTTTCCAACATGTGATAATTTGTTTTTCATAGTTTATCAAAAATATCATTTGGGATTTGTCTGCATTATAATATATCAATACTTATAAAAGGACTTACGGGTTCAGTGGCTGTTACCAATGTAAAGAATACTTCTTACTGATAACAGATATTAGTACAGTTGTGATTATTTGTTATTGTTCATAACATATTTATTTATCTTATGCTTTTTAAGTTTATTTTTCAGAAAATGCCCTCCAATGCAAGATGTGTTTTGGTTGCTAGAGGAGTGATATTCCATTCAGCATAGGTGTTAATGAGTTAAACTACCGCACTCTAGAGGGTATCGCTGTTATTTCAAACAAATTTGGTTTCAATTCCTCCCCATTCCTCTACTCTTTCCCTAGTTCCTGCTCCCCCCCCCATAATTAGTCTTAAACAGATCCTAACAGTATCTCTTTGATTTCTGACAATATATGTGTATTAGTAAATATCTGCAGTGATATTTTTCAATCATGTGTGTAGAACTAGGCTTCCTGAGACAATGTAGGTATTCTGTCATGTTTGTTGACAACCATCTACTACTTAAATCAACAGGCCCAGTGAGTAAGAGATGCAGTTATACAGTGTTATTATAAGCAAAGTTCTCGCACAAACCCTTGGCAAATAGCAGGCAGGTTGTCAGTACTACACAACCCATATGCTGAGGTACTTAAAAGTAACCCACCTAAACCACAAAGGCCTCCTAAATGTAACCTAAGAAACCAGTACCATAAGCAACCCAACATATAACACAGGCAGCACACACCATGAACATACACCTGAGTCACACTAACCCAGTTCAAAAACAAAGAAGGCAAACCTTCACACAATACAATATATTAGTCATAGGTGACTCCATAATGAGACACATGGATGCACAACTCAGTAGGCTGTGCAAAGAGGGTGTCATGGTTAGTTGTCTGTCAGGCACCAGGATTCACTCTATCTTGCAAGCACTCAAGTCCTTGCACAATAAGTACACCCATGACATAGTCATAGTACACAGGGGTGTAAGTCACTTGAGATGTACCTTCCTGGACTATATGAAGAGAGAGATGATGGAGCTCTTGGAGTATGAGGCTGATGTGACCCTAGCTGTAAGCAGCATTTTACTATCACCAAGAATGATGCTGCAATACTAAGAAAATCTTGATGTCAGCAATTGACTTAGCGTCAGGTGCCATTCGAAGGGGGTGTAGTATATATCGGGGGTGTAGTATATATCAGCCTGGGAAGAGATAGTAGACTGTTCCAACTGCTTTGCCAAGGATGACTTGCTCCTCTCTCCAAGGCTTTTTTATATTGGCTAAATTCTTCTCAATCCCCATACTGCCTTTGTTAGGCAATGTCAGTCTTCTAAAGCTTCCAAGATAAGTAAATAGAATTTGGATAATATTAAGGCATTGCTGCTCAACCCTAGGAGCCTTAAAAAAATAAAAACCTCCACTCCCTACAAGTACTCATTACTCTGTGAAACATTGATGTATGCATCATCACACAGAGACGTGGTTCAAGATCACTGAAAGCACTCCATTATGCAGGGTTTCAATGCCTAGCACACTTTTAGGGCTACTACATTAAATGAAGGCACTAAAGGTGATGGTGTATCCATATACTTAGCAAAATAATCTCCAGGCTAGCTGGATCAGATAATGCCTAGCCTAGAACTTCTCCATGTCTAACTTAGTATTAACAAATGCCATTATCTTATCTCTGGGTTATTTGTATGCAAAATATAACGGCTAAAAACTACTAACAGAATGTAATGATAAGCTTCTTAAGATCCTCACAGATTATGAGCCTAGTAAGTACCTATGAATCTGTATTGCAGTTTGTCTCTTACTTAGCAGTAAACATAGCCTGATGGAGTCCATTATAACTAAACCTTTTCAGTCTTAACCTGTCCTGACGTTTTCAGAACAGACGTTGTAGTGTCCCTGGACAAAATGGCACCATTCCCAACCCTGGGAACTATAGACCAATTGGTCTTACCACTGTTTGTAAAGTCATGGAGTGTGTTATATTGGAACATATAAATAATGACAGTGGTAGTCTGCAGCCTCTTAACCCAAATCGATTTGGCTTTATAAAGGGTAGCACCTGTCTACTAAATTTGGTAGACGTCTTTGGGGGGAGGGAAGTAATTGAAGCATTGGATAATGGCCAATCAGTGCACACTGCCTACCTGGATCTGGCTAAAGCCTTTGCCACAATCCAACATTGTGTCATCATTGAAAAGGTCATTTATGTCTGTATTAACCCATTTGTAACCTGTTGGATTGCAAATTGGTGGCTGACAGAACCTACATAATGAGGTTTTGTGGCACACTTTTCTGTTAAAGACTTGTCACTACTGGCATCCCACAGGGCTCTTTATCAGTTCCCTTTATCTTCAGCATATACTTCAATGATGTCCAGATGGACATCAAGAGCCTGTGGCTGACATATAGTGTTCTGATGACTGCAAGCTTGGTTCTGTCATTAGTTCTGCAGCTGATACCCATGTCCTGCAAGAGTGTCTAAATCATATCAGTACCTGGTGTCATGACCATGGACTGAAGCTTATCACTAAAAAGTCCAGCATTGCACTGTCTGGGAAAAGAGAGCACCACTTGTGTGAAACATTTACATCCCTATGCCTATGACAAAAAGAGCCAATATCCTTATTGTGGATATAGGAACATACATGGGCAGTGAAATCTCATTTGGCCACCATTTGGTAAGCTTTGTTAGAACATTCTTCCTGGCTGGACTAATGACTAATTATTATCCCAGTTTCCACATTCATAATCAATTCCATAACAGAACACACTGTCCATTTGACATGTGCATATCCAAACAGATCACTCTACTAGAAAGACTCCAGTACTTCCTAACCAAGAAAATCTGAAGTATGAGCTCCTAAATTATACAGATCAAATAAGAGCCTATCACTTTACCCTGCCTCCTGTAGGTGCTTAGACAGTGATCTTTGCTTGCCCTGCAGGGCTGTGAAAGACCTGGTCCCTTTTAACTTATATGCTACTGAAAAACAGGAAATACCACAAGTATTGAGGGCCTAAATCTGTATCACAGTTTAAAACAGAACTCATTGGCTTAATAGATACCCCGCCTAAAAGATTCCCATACTGTGGAACAGTCTGCCACTCCCTATCAGCGTAGCTCCATAACTCTCTTGAAAACAGCCTTGATGAGCGGATGGGGACCTGTTAATCCAGCCCTTTAGTTAGTACTGACACCTTTTAGTTAAACATGGAGTAGGATTTAACATTGGCTAGGCTCATAATGGTCCACAGGGCCAGCTGACTAACATTATATACTAACAATATCAGTGATCACATTTGGTCAAGAACAGCAAACATCATAATTATTTTGTTTAGGTTCATAGAAAGCAAGGGAATTATCCCAATTTTTTTTGACAGTCTCATTAAGAAATTCAACCTTCAGGCAGAAAGTAAAGAAATACCTACTCATAACATATTTCTAAACTTTTCTAAATTAATTGGTGGCATTTTTTTAGATTCTGACAACACTGAGGCAAATTGGTATCCCCCAGTCTGAGATGGCCAAACAAACTGGGTGAGCTTCTATCTGATCAAGTTGTGGCTTGTTGATGTTGAACTCCTCCGTTACTGGTTTTCATTAGGAAGTCACTACAGGTCTGGTTTGAAAGTGTGCACTGACAGTAATTCATTTTTTTTTTCTTTTACACATGTCATTTTTTTCTTCATGTTGCTGTAACTGTGGAGCTGGTAAATATAAGTTTGGGTGCACAGGGGCTGCTGGGTGGTTATTTCTGCTGCAGAAGATGGTTGCATTCGAGTTTTTCATTCAGTTTAATTCCTTGCCAGTTGTGCTTGGTTCCACTCTCGGTTGTAAATCAAGGAGTTATAGTAGAAATAGCCTGCATTTTTGACATGCAGGTTGCAGACTTCTTGCATCTTTATTTGAAAGTTGTGGAAAGTCAGGTTGCATAATCCTTTTTTTTTTTTTTGTCAGAGAGAGAGTGAGAGAGAGAGAGACGGAAATGGATCGGATTTTCTAAAACTGAAAATGAATCCATGCACACTGGTGTGTAATATGTTGTTCTCTAAATTTGACATTATGGGCGAACTTTAATTGAAGTGAATCGTGAAACAAAGATTGTTTCTGAAACCTAGTGTAGAAATGAAGACTGGTTATATCATTTTAGAAGATATAGTTTGTTCACAAGTAGTGGTGGTAATAGGCAGAATAGCAGAGGGGTATGCAAATCGGAAATTAACCCCAGAACATCAAAAATGTTCAACAGAATTTAGCTGGTAGTGTGGCATTGTAATAAATACAAAATATTTTATTATTAGGAATTCATAAATTTAATTCCAGATGCAGTCACTCTCTAACAATATAACACAAGGTATGTGATAATTTAGCTTAATCAGTGTGTATGTGGTGTCTTCTCTATTGGGTGCACCAGTTGTGCCTGTAAAACAATTTCACACTTGACTGATTTAGATGTAAAAAGAGTTGTAGTGCACTATACAGCTGGGTTGACATTCTGGGGCCAAGTTTACATTTTTTGGGGGATTGATGGAGTCCTTTATTCCCCAATGGCAAGTAGAACATGTAGATTATACAGATATAAAGATAACCCTGGTTTAAGCTAGGGTTACATAAACATCTGTAAAATTGTATATATATATTGTTTACTTAATATTTTTATATTTGTTGTAACATATGTCTTTTATGTGGTTCATATTAGAATTTTGCATTTCAATGATGTACTTCAATTATTTTGCTTGACATTGTTTTTTTTTTTATTTATATATTAGTCTAGCTTGGCTCATGTTTGCTGAATTCTTATACAAGTTGTCATATCTTTGTAGTTAAACTATTTGCACTGATAAAGCTGCAGGTTAACTGTGAAACAGGTTTGCCTTAATTGCTTAATAAATCTGTTCATTTTTTCCATAGCTGAGTACTGTTTTTCCACTTTAATGGTGATAAGAGCCTTGCTAATTTTAGACCAAATAGTCCTTTATCCAGTATTGGAAAGAACATGAAAAAAATATGTAATTTTTAACAAACAGAAGTTGTAAATACTGCACAATATGCTTACACTGCAAGCAGTGCAACAGTTATCTGCAATCTAAATGTTTAAAGGAAATTTGATTAATTCCAACATCATTTCTTTGTTTCTGCCTAAAATAGCTGCCTTGGAAGTAGGAGAAGGGCCTATTTATTTTATTTATTTATTTTAGTTTGCATTTGGTTGGTCCAGCTGGGTAAGAATTTACCCTTTTTCAGTGTAGACCCTTGGGGAAAAGCCCCAAACAGACATACATGTAGAGACAAGTTTACAATAATACAGAGCAAAACAATGTCATGAATACAATGGATAAGAAAAAAATAATGTACTCATGGACTTAAACATAGCTTTATACAAAAATATAATAATAATGTTTTAAAAGGAAAAACAATGATAATAAATCCAAGAGGTATGCAGTAAGGGAATTTAAGGTTATAGGTAATCATTTGAAAATGATATGGCATTATTAGATTAGTGGCTAGAAGGAGAAATTGTGTATGTGCAGGGAGCCTCAGATCTGAGGAAGAAACTAGTGGAGGAGTAAAAGAAAAATAGAGAAATGTGTATGTACAAGGGGCCTCAGAACAGAGGAAGAGATGGTGCGGGAGAAGAAAGTAGTAAAGGAGGGATGTAGTGATCTAGAGGGAGGGTGAGGAAGGGAGAGCATATAGATAATAGTAAGTTATAGAAATAGGAAAGGTCTTATAGATCAGACGTAGTGGTAAAGTGGGTATAGGGAGAGGGAGGGGTTAAGTAGTGTGGTTGCAGGTACATATAGGGTTGTTATGGAGATACAGTATCAGGTCATGTTTGAAGTTAGAAAGGGAGGTATGGCTTCTGATTTGGAGTAGAAGATTGTTCCAGATAAGGGAAATGGAGTGTTTATAGAGTATTTTACCTATGTTCTTGTTGGGTCTATAGACTTGTAGTAAGTGTTTATCGGACCTGCACAGGGAACAGGGAGGGGTGTATCAGGAGATCAGGTTGGACAGAAATGGGCAGTCAGAGTTTGAATTAAGAATTGTAAAAGCTTGGATTAACTGACTTTTGGCCAGAAGTTGTATTAGTTCAAGCCAATGCAGTTTTGTGAGTGCTGTGCAGTGATGGGATTTATAGGAGCTGCTGATGACAAATCTAGCAATTTTGTTATAGGTTTGGTCAAGCTTTGCAGCAGGTTATTTTGTAGATTAGAAAATAGAGGGGAGCCATAGAGGAGGACAGGGAGGAAATAGGATTGGGCTAGCAGCAGTTTTGTTTCTGGGATTCATAATTGGCTAGTAGATTGATAATGGTCTGTCACGTTAGAGTGTACACATTTTGAATGGTACCCTCTAATGCAAGGGATCTAATAGATCAGTTTTGGGGGCAGTGTTTTTAACCAATAGCACAGTGATTCAAGTATCGATTGTCTTGTCTTTTTTGCAGGATACACTCTGATGACGTAAAGCTAGGCAAAATTATTACCAGAGAAGAGGATATTAACAGTCTACAACATTAGACAACTAAGCTGCATGGGTAGACTCTAATACTATGGTAATTAATGTAAGTAAAACTAGAGTTCTAAGGGTTAGTAAGTAGTTTATTTACAGTAAAGTCTTTAAAGACCTTGATATAGTAGTGAAAGAATGCTTAACTTTTATCAGCCATGTTTTACAGCTTATAAACTGGGGGTTCAAAATCCTCAGGATGCTTCTTATTTATTATTTCTTTGCTTTGTACATTTTAACCCATTGGACTCTAGTCACTTTTCATGAGTGACACAAGACCACACACTGGTCAAGTGACTTACTGACAGTCGCATAGTAGGCAAAGAGAGATGGAAGAATTCAAATCCTGTACCTTCGACTGTGGGAAGCAGCTTATTAACAGTTTTGAGCATTAGTCATCTGCTCTGTCAGACTAATAAATCAAGAAATGAAAATGTTTTAGTTCGTTTTCATGTTAGCATCATTAGATCAAGTCTGGAGTACAACTGACCTGTTTTGTAGTCTAAGACCAAAGCTATAATGGTCTTTCGGCTTTTCCTGGTTAGGGGCCGCCACAGCGGAACTCCGATCTGCTAATGATTGGCAGTGGATTTTTATGGTGCCGATTTGCCAGCCCGACGCCCAACCTTCAAAGAAGGCACACCCATTCACGCACGCACCTACCTGCATGTCTTTAAATGTCATTCGACGGTGGGGAGGACATGCAGATTCCACACAAAAAGTGCTCCAGTCGAGAATCGAACAGGAGAACCTCTTGCTGTGAGGCGACAACGCTAACCTCTGCACCACCGCAGCCGATACTCTAAGATCAAAGCTAATTTCTTAAAATTAGAAAAACTGCAGCGTAGGTTCATTAAAGGATTTTTCATGCTCAGAGTTTACCAGGCGAGAAAGCACTAAAATCTCTCGGCCTATACTGTCTGTCATATTGAAAACTAAGAGATGGCTTAATAATGTTATTTGTTAAATTCAGAAGTTTCCAAGAAAACATTGACAATGACTTGGTTCTGTTATAGTTATTTAATCTTGTAATTAACTTCCAAACACAGTGAAGCTTTTTGAAAATGAATTTCTCAAAAAGTTTGAGCAAGCACATGGGAATCATAAGTGTAGGTTTTAGTGGCAGGCGTTGATGAGTTAGTGTCCTGATTATTTGCCTGCATACACACACACATTATTTGCTCCCTGCCATCCTGAATTGACAGCATAGTCTGTACACAAACCTTTCAGTGTCTCTCAACAACGCTGTTTCACTTTTGCTTTAGATCTACTCAGATCCTTTTGTCCTAGAATCCTTCTAAGACAAAAAACACTATTCTGCTGACCTTTTCATGTTGCCCCATCTAGTCTTAAACTCTGTGTGATTGCTTCTTGCTGTGACACAGTATGGTCTCCACAGTTGTATATTTACATATCTCATCATACCTGTGATCCTTCAGAATTTTAGCTGGGGCCATAACAATAGTAAATTGTGTAAGATCATTTCACTTGGATTATGAGTAAATTTGCACTCTTGGGGGTGGGTTATGGGGAGATGTGTACATTTCTGCTGTTTAGGCAAAAACATACCGGCAGTAACTATGTTTATACATTATTTTAACTGTAGAAATGAAGCTATACTGTTCTGTGAAGTAATGTCTAGTCAACATAAGCACTACTGTAGTCTTCCTGCTAAAGAGAGTGAAATGTGTCATTAACACATTTCAGTGAACTATATTTGTGGTATAACAGCAGCACATCAGAAATAAAAATTACCTTGCAAAACTAAGGGAAATTATTTTAAAGATTAATAGCTGCATGCAGGTATGGCGGCAGAAAAGTATATGTAAAAAGTTGTCAGTATGTGGAACTGAGCATTGCAGCATTATTCCGGGTCTTTATTAATTCATTGAAGTATGTATTCGTCGAATACGTATTCAGCAAAGGCTAAACATCGAAATTCATTACAGTGAAGCACAGAATTTTTCCCAGGGTTAGGAACCACTTGCCCTCTAGCACTCCAGAACACACAATGCACTAAGTCAAACCCACCCAAGTGGGGGGACTGCACTCCCCCCTAACTTTTTATACTAACTCCGAGATCATACCACGGTGGGAAAAATGGCAAAATTGTGGTGATAGCCCAGTGGTTCTTAACCCTGGGAAAAATTCCATGCCTCACTGTAATGAATTTTGCTGTTTAGCCGTCAATGAATACGTATTCAATGAATATGTATTTAGATAAACTAATATACACCCTTTATTACCTATAGTGTTGTGAATTTTGAGATAAATGTCTACATAAAATTAGTTAATGTGCAGTTTGTTGTTGTTGTTTAATTCAGTTGGTGCACCATAATATTTTTCCCTGGCATATGCTAGTTTTTGTAAGCAAATGACAAACCAACCTTCTTTTCAGATTTAGAATTATTTCAACAGTACAATGAACAGCCTAATCTCAGAACACTAACTAAATGCAGGAACCTTCAACACAAAATTTAAGACGAGTGTAGCGTCTTCAGAATGCATCCACATGTAGGTACAGTAAAATTTGCTTTGTATTTTTGTCCACATTCTTTTTATAATGTATGCTTTTCGTTTCCTCATGCATATCAGTCATCATTCTCTCATTCTCTTCAGCCTCTCTGCCTTTTCATTCCTCCCTGAATGTGTTGGAGGAGTTCCTATGATTGCGCCTCAATGGTGAGTAAATACTGCCGACATAATACTGACCTCCTGGAGATTCACACTTCTCTGGATGCCCGACTGTTGCTGCAGTGTCAGTTGCTTGACAGGCATACATGTATGCATGGCATACATCACAGCCCACATGCTGACTGTGAGGTGAATCCAACACCTAGCTGCCATGGGGTGTCAGAACATTAGACAGCTTTGCTGCCTCCTCCTCACTAGTATGGGGGAGCTGGTGACAGCTGCTCACTCCCATCTTCCGTGGCCAGGTTGCCTATCTGTTATCCTTCTGTGACTCTGAATACCCAATTATCAAACTAATTTATGATTGAACAGACGTTACAGAGAGCTGAGAGTGCTGTGCTTTGTAGTGATGACAACTGACAACAAACTGAAGTTAAAGATTTTTTTCACCTAATCTCAGCCTAGGACAAGTCGGTATAGAGCTGTAGACTAAACAAATGGCATTGATTTCCTCCTCACTAATTGACTGCTCACAGTAATTCCTCAATGATGAAATGTTAAATTAAAACTATTCACCCT
>NC_056726.1:55256260-55511260 GCF_019279795.1 Protopterus annectens
TATGTCTGCCCTGATTGTAAAAGACTTGTTCTCAGTGTAAGTTACTTACTTTGGTGTAAACAGGTTTACACCAGGGGCCAGATTCCAAAAAGTCCTGCTCTCAGTGTAAGTGGTCACATGTACTGAGAGGTCTTTTTGAATCGTTCCCAATATTTTTTCAGGTATCCTCCTTTGCCACAAATCTGTAGTCAGGGTGATGTATGTGTATCTTAAGTTTAAACTTCAGTCGCAATGTACACAAACAGCTATTTAAATGGTTAAATAGACAACAGATAAAACAAATGGTTTTGTCTGAAATAATTAAACACCTAGGAGAAATATGTTTGCTGAGTGTATCCATCAAATGGATTACATGCAGGGGCATCAGCTAGAAGAATGTTAGCAGTGCAAGAAAATATGCATTGCAACATGTTGTCCCTTAAGATATGTTGAGCTCCAACTTGCACATGAAGGCTTAAGGACAATAAATTCAGTTTTCTTTTCCTTTGTTGAATGTGATGACTTTAATAAAGACTAGAGAGAGGGATGCAAGCTGCCCAGGCTTGCATTGTCGAATGATATAAAACAGAGATTCACCAAGTCACCAAGACAGCAAAACATTGAAAAAGTTCACAGTGAGATAAAGATGACTTTGATGTGTTTCACTATGAGAGGATACTTATATTGATGACTGTGACCACTGTGCCAAATTCAGCAAGGTTACCAATGCAGAATAATTCATCAGAAATAGAATTTTCAGGCATAAGCTTGCAGTAGGTGTGGCTTTAAGCAAGCCAGGATAACATGCTGGATACTGTCTTCTGTAAATTGTCAGCTCATCTTGGTCCCTGCTTTTTTAATGGATGTACCAGAGGCAGTTCTACACCAGATACCTATCCCTGTTTCATCTGAAATGGGACTTCAGTTTCTGACATAGATCCCTTGACAAGAACAGTCGGCATGCAGCAGCCGATGTCAGTGTTTTTGTGTTAAGAGTGATGATGGTTTCCCTACAAAAGGTAAGTGTGTCTGATTTCCTGAAAGGACAGACAAGGCCGTACTGCCACAGAGTATTGTGCTTCGACGCCTTCAGTCCAACAGGCCTTCTCTTCAAATGTATAGAAAATGTTAGGGAAATGAAGTCGGCGAATGAGAATTCTGTAGGTATTAGAACAAGCAGTGCAAAGAACCATCTGGTGAAAAAGGAAAAGAGCACGATCTTCCCTGTAGTTTTAAGCACATTCACTGAGCATAGCCTGTTGTACTGTTCGATTCTGACCAGGAGCATATTCACTGAACATAAGATTAACCTGTTGTACTGTTCGATTCTGACCAGGAGCACATTCACTGAGCATAGGATTAACCTGTTGTACTGTTCGATTCTGACCAGGAGCACATAAGATTAACCTGTTGTACTGTTCGATTCTGACCAGGAGCATATTCACTGAGCATAAGATTAACCTGTTGTACTGTTCGATTCTGACCAGGAGCACATTCACTGAGCATAGGATTAACCTGTTTTACTGTTCGATTCTGACCAGGAGCACATTAACTGAGCATAGGATTAACCTGTTGTACTGTTCGATTCAGACCAGGAGCACATTCACTGAGCATAGGATTAACCTGTTGTACTGTTCTATTCTGACCAGGAGCACATTCACTGAGCATAGGATTAACCTGTTGTACTGTTTGATTCTGACCAGGGCAATAATAGTCCCCATGTCCAGGAGTTGACTTTCCTGCATTTTTATTTTGAAGACTTGAATTAATGGTTGATACCTGTGCTTGAGAGGATAGACGGCATCATTTCCATAAATAAATACATAAATAAATAAAATGCATGGCTCAGATTTTGAAATCAAAGTTGACAACTACTCCTAACCTGCACTCTGATGTTCTACAGTGGCTGGGGCGGGTTATGTTTTGCTATTCCCACTTCAACAAAATGTTCTTTCTTGCCCTCAGGAGTAAGTTGCATATGTCATGATGTCACTTATTGGCGTGACCACACTCTACACTTCTCAATTTTTTTTCTCTGCTAGTTTTTCAGTTCAGATCTTGATCAAACATCTGTTAAATCTGAAAAAATGAAGCCAGCAAGACATGACCCAATGAAATAAGAAAATTTAATGGATAAATCCAAAGGACAGCAAAAATATGCACAGACCGGTTAAAGCAAAGTTCCTACCTGTGTTCAATGCCAAAGAAGCTGAAACTTTACGTGTTTCTTTTGCATCCAGAACTACAAGTCAGTGATTGTGACTGGGACACTTGCCTGGCTGTAGATCATGATGTCAGACATTGCCAGGATAGAGAATGGAAACACTTGGCCTGTCACACTTTCTCTGAATGGGCAGTGGTTTAGGATGCCTGGTTTTAGATGTGGGTTATATAGCTTTAATGGTAATGAGCCGGTTATAGTTATCTGTATGCCATATGGTACAGACTTTGGAGAGGCCTCCTTCGGAATGTACATTTAAGTGAGGCTACACCCCATCCTCTGTGTTATTTAAGCTTCCTGACCTGTGACAGAAGTGAAGACGTACTTGCCAGAACTTAAGAACTGCGTCTACAATTGAATAAATATATTTGCCTTCAACAGCTTGTGCATGGAACTTCAGCCACACAAGTCTCGTTGTAAAATAATACTGCATTGTCAAATCCTTGCAATTTTCTTGCTATAAGGAAGTTTAACGCATAACTGAAAGCTTTGAATTCAGAAGTTTGATTTATTCTTCACAGTGAGTGATTAGCTGAATGTCAGTGTATTTCCCACAGCAAGGTTGTGATGGTGTGGAAAAGTGTGCATTCAGGCAGCAGTTGCAGGACATTCTAGTTAAAGCAAGACATCATGAGTTGATATTGGTAATGGGGAGGCATGAGTGTTCATACTGAGATGGACAGAACAGGATGAAGACTACCTGGGTCCACCTGGGTGGGGCAACAGGAATAAAGGAGATGCCATTCTAGACTTCTGTCTGGCAAATGGCTTGATGGTGGTCAACACATGGCTCAGCAAGAGAAAGGTTCACAAGATCGCATACAAGAGTGGGCAACACTCAGCTCAAGATAGACTTCCTCCTAGTAAAGAAAGGACATCAGGGGTAGAATTCAGAGATAGCAGTCATCCCCCCTAAAATGTTTGGTCCACGTCATAAACCACTGGAGGCCATAGTCAGCTATAAGCAGCGGTTAGAGAAGGCTCTAAGGTTAACAGAATCGAGGTTGATGACCTGGAAAATGTACAGCAGCAAAAACCTGGGAAGCAAATTTTTCCTATTGAATGGTCCATAAAACCATACTCTGTAAAGCAGTAAATATTGAGCAAAAACCTTGCGTGCCAGCAACCTTAGAGCAGCTAGTTGGACATTGAGGGGCAATACCTATAGATTTAGTAGAATTCAGTATTGTGTAAACTTTAAAGTTCAAACAAACGAAAAGAAGGCACAGACTAGTATAAAAATACAGTGGACTTGACCACACCACAAACTCATCCAAAGAAGGTTTAATTAAAGTAAATAATATAAGCCAAATGAATAAACAATGCGTACGTGTCAGTGTTTCAAACATTGTGGTCAAGTCTGCTGTGTTTTTATAAATATTACAGTTAGTGTGTTTTTATAAATATTACAGTTAGTAGAATTTAGTACTGTTTAGCATATTCTGCACCAACACCCTTAACAGCCTTCTAATCTCTGTATACACCCCATGTAGCTCAACAATCAAAGGACTGGACAGCATTGATATGCAATTTCCTAACTTCTCTTTAGCCAGCTTGGTGTATATAGGCATATTGAGGAAATGTAGCAATTCATAGATTCCTAGATCAGTACTAGCATAACTGTCCTTTATGGACCATTTTAAGCATAGTCAATTATCCCATGTGAGAATCAAACCATGTACCTTGAGTTTGTAAGGTAAACACACTAACCATTACGCCACCCCCCCAACCTTATCTGATGTTTACCAACAATCAGTTAATCCTTAAAGAAATAGACACAGTATATGAGAGGTGTACTTACAATGACAATGGAGGCTAAACTCTTGCAAGCAAGCACACATCAAGTTGTCACCTCCATGCACACAACACCCACCTCACATGGCACACACACACACACACACACACACACACACACACACACACACACACACACACACACACACACACACACACACACACACACACACACACACACTAACCTATGCTGAGGCGCTTATCTTTCAAACCAGCAAAGATCACTTAGACTCATGTTCTCAAAGCTTTACCTCAGCAAGCTCAAAGCCACTCAGAAAAATCTCTCTAACACCACCATACTCTCAATGGAGCCCCAAACACTAAGCCCCTAAGGCAAGCAAGCACACTTCCCATGACTAAAGTCATATGGGACTCCACTGTAAGACATACTGACACCCCTCTAACAAGGCTGAGGAGGAAGATAACTGTTAGTTGCTTATCTAGAGCCAAGATCCGACAAATCACACACACAAGTCATTATACCCCAAGTACCAGTATGATTCCATCATAGTCCCATGTAGGTGTAAATAACCTGAGATGTACCTTCGTGGACTATATGAGAAGACACACAGAGTTCTCAGACTGTGTGTATCTGGCTGGTATGAACATGACATTGAGCGGCATAATGCCATCACTGAGGGTGATGCCACAATATGAGCAAAAAGATGCTTGATTTTAACAACTGGCTGCCTTTCTGGTGTTATTCTAAGGAGATCCAGTATTTGTCATCTTGAAAAGGCATGGTTAACAGACCCCCTCACTCCTTTAGGCTTTCAAAGACTGGCTAAAACTTTATCTAACCCATAGTGACTTTTTTAGGCAATGCCAACTTGACAAACTTGCCAACATAGCAAAATCAACTCAACTAAACCTCAGTGTGTTACTGCTCCACTGCCAACCACACACCCTCCAAGCCCTCCTCACACTTGAGAATATAGATATCTGTGCAGTTATGAGACTTGGTTTAAAGCAGCAAAGGGTACCCTGGCAGTGCATGGTTTGAGTGCCTTCCACACTTTTAGACCAGTAGATGGATAGACAAGGGCTAAAGGTGGAGGGGTCACAATATACATGAGTGGCAAACATACCTCTAGGGTGGTTAAACAGGATGATATGCTTGAGTTTCTCCATGTACATATCACCATAGAAAAAATCCTTCACCTTATTGTAGCCAGCTATATTGTAGCCAGCTATAGGTTACCCTGTATGCCCCAACAATCCTGCAAGGCATGCACCAACTGGAGACACTGGTGACTCCTTAATTACCCCTGTATAGACTGGGAATCCTACATGTCCTCAAATTTACAGGCACAGAGATTCCTAGACTTTGTAAATGCAAACATCCTTGACCAAATAGTGAGTAAGCACACTAAGGCATTAACATCCTGGACCTTGTACTCACAAATATGGAAGAATGCTGCATTCCCCCATATCTCGCTGTCCTTGGCAAGGTCTCACCATAAAGCTGTCTCCTTCAAAATCATCTTCATAACCCAGTAAAACCAGTAACGGTAACTATTTCAAGGCAAATTACCTTTTATAAAGTGAAGGTTTGCTAAAGTTTGTGCCTCTCCAAACCCCAAGTACACAGCAGCCTATTCTGAATTGCTCTCAGACTCTGTACAACCATGTCAGTGGCTGAACAGATGCTGCTGTATAAACCAGAAGTAAGCCCAGAACTTCACCCAGGAACAAACTGCCCTTATGTTATTCCAAATTAAAAAAGATGTACAACAAAAAGAAAACAGTTATGGCAAAAATTAGAAAGGGCAATTCCCATAAAGATAAAAACTCTCATAAAAACTCTCTCATCAAACTAAAGAGGCAACCAAGAGGGCTAATTAGGTCAAACAAAGCCAACATTCAGGTTATGATAGCCTTCCAGGTGAAAGATAACCATAAAGCCTTTATCAGCTATGTCAGAAACCTCAAGGGCAGCACAGAGTAGTGTGCTGAACTTTTGGTTAATGGTGCTCCATTCACTGAATCTGGCAATATAGCGAACCTGTTAGTAGACAAATTCACTTCCAACTTCACACCTTCTCACCCAAACCATCCCACAAGAAATACCATAAAACATAACCCCTCAGTCTCTTAACTAGAGAGCATGTAACTGGCTGCACTCGCTAAAGTCAAGAACACAGCCTTAGTGGGCCCTGATAAGATCCTGAGATGTCTCTTGAACAGTGTAAAATATGACATATCAGGACCCCTCTTTTGTGCTACTGGAATAGAAGACTGTGACAGTCATCCTCATTCATAAGGAAGGACCTTCAACAGATCCTGGAAACTACAGACTCATTAGTCTGACTTGTCTTATTTGCAAAGACATATAAAATGCATTATTATAGAAATTATCAACAAGGACATAGGAGAATTCTCAAAGTTGGATCCATCCCAGTGTGGCTTTGCCAAAGGAAGGTCATGCTTAATAAACCTGATAGACTTCTTTGAAAATGTCACTAAGGTCATGGATGAGAGAAGGCAGTGCATACTGGCCACCTAGATCTGGCCAAAGATTTGATACAACACTCCCTCGGGCATTGTCAGCAAATTTACGGAGCTAGACACAGACCCCTTTATACCATATTGGATAGCTAACTGACTCATGGAGTAGACCCAAGAGGTTAGGGTTGATGAGCCACCACTGAAAAAAAGGCTGGTCACCAGTGGAGTCCCTCAGGGCTCTCTGCTGGGCTTGCTCCTCTTTGGCATCTATCAAAGGCCTCTGGCTGATCAAGTTTGCATATGATTGCAAACTAGGAGCAATCACTGAATCCCCACAAGGCAAGAACACCCTTCAGGAAGGTCTAATTCTGACATATGCTTGATGTGAAAGCCGTGGCTTAAAACTGAATACCATGAAATACTTTATAATACCTTTTGGGAAGTCTGCCACCCTGGATAATCACATCAACAATAAAATGTTCTTAAAAGTTGATTCACTAGTCAGGGAATCTGGGAACTCCTGTAGATAGTAACCTAGCCTTTGACCAACATGTATCCAAGGTGGTAAGAAAGTCCTTCAGTGTTGCTCAACTTACAAGGAAGAGCATGGCGTCTAGGCCCAGAGGGCTCATTGTACCACTGTACTTGGCCTTATCAGACCCATCATAGAGTATAATGCCCCTTTCGGTATGTACCTGACCAGACATGCAGCAACTGGAATATCCACAAAGGTTCCTTTCAAAAATAATACAGGAAGTAAACACGGTACCCTATGCATATCACCTCAAAGCCCTGTCTCTCTACTCTGGATCATCCAGACTTGTGAGGTGATCCTTGCCTGGCATACAGTGCATCCTTGGACCCTGTTTGATGAACGTTTTGCACATCTACAAAACAAACAGCATTAGAACTGCTACATTAAAAGACCTAAATTTTCCTTGTGACATAACTAGGACATGTTGGAGAAACAGACATATTTCTCCAAGAATTCTCATTCTCTGGAACAAGCATCTCATTCATGTGAAGCAGAGTTCCTTTCTAACCCTATTTAATTGCAACTTGGACCAATGGATGGGTAAGTGGAAATTCATTCCTGGTCTGGCACATACGTCTCTGATGGACAGAGGCAGTCATTACATCACCACCTATGTAAATCAAATTTTCAAGTCACATTTGAGTTGCCCATCTAGGCTTTTAAGGTCCCTAATGGTCATTAGCCTAGTATAAACCTATGAACCTGAGAGTTCAAGGAATTACTCAGGATTCTAGCACCTCAGGGAAATGAATAAATAGGTGGAGATGTGGAAGAATTGCAGCATCTCAAAACACCATGTGGTGTGAATACTTCGGAATAGATGTATAGTCAAGCCAAGTATGGAAATAATGTACATAAGGAAAGCTGGTGGTGGAATGCAGAAGTCCAGGAAGTTGCCAAAGAATGGAGAAGTGCAGGAAAAATTATGAGTTAGAAAACAAGGGCCAGGCTAGGAAGGGAATACTGGTTGGTTAACGGAGATAAGAGAGCACTTACAATAGCAAAGAACAACCTATCAAAGACACTCTACCAGTTATCTGGAAATGACTTGGCAGATGGCACAAAGAAAGTCTGTCAGATTGCAAGGCAAAGATATAAAGGTAAAGAAGATAGTCATCAGACGCCATTCATAAGGGATGCCAGCAACACCCTGCCCACAAGTCCACTGGATATCAAAGGCAGATGTAAGGAGTATTTCCAGTAGCTTCAGAATGAAGAAACTCCCATAAACTCTGTGCTGCCCCATATACAGCATATGGTTAGAGAGGAAGAAGAACCTGCCCTAAAAGAATTACGAATACTAGGGAAAATGAAATCGGGGAAAGCAGCAGGCTCAGATGAAGTCACTGTAGATATGATCAAAATTTTGTAAAGGCTTTCTATTGAGGGCACTCATAGTATGGAGAGAGGGGAGGGGGGTTCATAGGTATTTTCTAGACATGCAGTCCAGGATACCATTAAGGAGCCTAGCCCCAAATTCCCAATTGCCCCAAAGCACTGTTTGGATAAATGACTTGGTCTCGTTAAGCAAATGAAGACTGAGGGAATCAAACCTCTACTACAAGAAGTAGGTTGTTAGCAGTTAATAGCCTTAGTCATCTGCGCTAACTGCCCAGCTGTATCTTGGGTGACTTGAGAATAAACATTCTTGTGCCAGTGTGTACAAGAACAAATGGGGCATTCACAACCATGGGCAGTACAGAGGTATCAAACTACTGTCACGCTGCTTGAAAGTGTTGGAGAAGGTGATTCATAAATGAATAGGAAAAATTAAGTGAGGGATGAGCAGCTTGTATTGAGAGCAGGATACAGCACAACTGACCTAATGTTTGCAGTGAGACATATAAGCAGATAAGAGAGTGCAACTGGCCATTTCTAGACTTTTAGAAAGCATATAACAGTCATGGCTTAGTGGTAAGTCATGCAGACTACTGTTTCCAAGGTCCTGGGTTCGGGACTGACAGTGAGATTTTATTGGGTTCGGAGGGTGGCCTAATAGTCAAGTTGCTTGCCTTACAAACACAAGGTGCAGGGTTTGAGTCTCACAAGGGATAATTGTCTAGGCTTAAAATGGCTCGCAAGGGCAGTTAGCTTAGTACTAATCTATGAAACCTATGAACCTGTAACCTATGACAAGAGTCCCAAGAAATCTGATTTGAGCCATTCTGCAATGGTTTGAAGTCTTACAAACATGAGAAGAATCCATGCAGGTTAGGTTCAAGGACGCAGTGACACAAGTGTTCATACTCACATAGTTGCTTCCAGTAGTAGTAGGTGTATCATGTTTCACCTCTGAGTCTATTCCTCTTCATACTGGTGATGGACTATGTTTGCAAACAGGTCGGAGGGAACAGATAACCAAGCTGCAGTATGCAGATTATGTGGCATTTCAAGTAGACTCTGTACAGGGATCTCAGTAAATGATAGTGGATTGGACTGCAGAACTTAAGGCACGTGGGATAAAACTGAGTACAGACAAGGCAGTTATGCTAGACAGTGGGGTAAATCAGAAGAAGCTGAAAGTTGAGATAGAACAGAAATCAAAGCATAGAATAAAAGGTGCTGTAGGCAGCTGGCACAGTGTGTCAGAGTGTGTGCAACAGAAGATTGCTAAAGAAGTTGAAACCTGAAGTTTACAAAACAGTAGTACAAATAGTACTTTTGTTTGGCACAGAAACCTGGATATTGAAGGCAGAGGAGTTGAGGAAGCTAGAAGTGATGGAGATGAAGTCACTGAGATAATTGTTAGGATGCTGATTATGGGACAGATGAGGAAATGATGACATCATAGTAGAAGCCAAAGTAGCCCCAATTGTAGAGAAGGTCAAAGAGGGTCGATTAAAGGTTTGAGCAGTTGTGCAGGAAAGCAAAAAATTATTTAGAGACAAAAAGAAGGCACGAGTAAATGAGGATGTTCTAGCCAAACAGTGGCTGGATGGTATGACAGAAGACCTGTGACATTCAGACATAACTGTTGAAGAAGGAAGGAGAGGGTCACTGAGTAATGATAGATGGCAACAGCTGACACAATACCCCGACCCCATGTAGAAAACTGTGAAAAAGTGGGGTGATGCAGATGATGGTGATAAGAGGATTAGCTGAGAAACATGAAAAAGTATAATATGCTGCTGGGAAAGATCATTAAAGGTAATAATCAACTTTTACTGTCATTGTAAGGAAGAAACTTATTTTCAGTTCTGGCAGTTGTCACAAAGGACTAAAGCTCTGAGCTGTTCATAAGTGGTTTCTTGTGCGTAGTGAACAGAGTATGGTTTCTTCTACCTTTGCCTACTGTGTGTGAGTCTGAGCAAGTCACTTAAGCCACATACTGCTCCTGGGTCTATCTGAAAAGGGACAGTTGTGATCAGTGAGCTTACGTGGTCAACAGATCAGTAAAATAATAAAAAAGTGTCAGATTTTGTAAAGATTTTCCAGAGTTATTTATAGTCTATAAATAATTTACCATTTATATATTTATAGTTTGATAATGAATAGATAAAGGGCTGCTCTGGCTCCTTTATAGCCTTGGCCTGGGTACGAATGTACAGTACAAATCCATTTACAGCAACAATTTGGTGTATAAATCTGTTTACAGTAATACAGGATGGTTAATTAGTAAATAGATGTTGAAGAATGAAAAAACAGCACATGTCATTAAGCAAATTGTAGAATAGAAGATGCGGTATGTATCAATTTAAAGATTCAAAAAGACATGAGAGCCTGCTGCTCAGAAAGGCAATATTACCACTGCCAGTAAAAGCAGCTGCACTAGGATTCATTTCGCCATTTATGCTTTACTAGAGTACAGGATCCTGTATAGACTGTAAAATGCTTATATTACAGAGTTGAAGGAAAAGGCCAGACATTGTGAATTTGTTGAGTTTCATGAGTCCTTAATAATGGAGTAATTTGTAGTATTAAAAATGGTGAAATAAGGGGCAGAATAGGGAGAACATGCCTGACCATATTTGATACTGTAGATGTGTGCAGGGCAGCAGAAATTACTTCTGCGTAGTTAGAGGTATTAACTGTGGGGGGAAGAAGATGTGTAAGGTAAAATTTTAACCTGATAATAAAGCAAAATAAGAAGTAAAGTCAAGTTGTCTTGTAGCAATGATGAATGTGACACACAAAGCTATGTTAGAATCCATAGTGGGTGAGGGCAGAAAGACACACAAAGGTATGTTGGAACACAGTGGGTGAGGGCAGAAAAAGATGCATGCAGTTTTAATTTAAACTTGTAGTAGTTGAGCCAACTGCATTGCATACAGGGATGAAGTCCTGACTGGTGGCTCAGGAGTTGTTGGAGGAGGATGGGAATGAGTGGCCATTACCAGCTGATCCGTCCCGGGGGGAAGAAGGAGGCTGTGAATCACCAAATATATTAACACCTAGAGAAAGCAGTAGGTGTTTACACTGTGGAGCTCAAGCCTAGCAAGCAGGCAGTGTGATGTGCAAGTTGCACTGTTATCAGAGGGGTGTTCAATGTGTATAGGCATGCTGCTGTTGGAGAAGAATTCAGAAGGGCATCACAGGGGGAAGAGATGCTTCACTGGAGAAGTGGGTGGGCTACCCCAGAGAAGCAGAAATCTAGATTTATCTGTGCCAATGGACTCGCCACGGAGCAGCGGAGGTCATTTAAGATTCTCAGGAAGGGCAAATGAGCTGTAGTGCTCTCACCTCACCAGAAGATTCCTGGCTTCCACAGTCACTGAATGAATGGTCTGGGCATAGATAGAGGAGTTTTCAGACCTGCCAGTGCAGGGGAGGGGTTGTCCTGTGCATTTAATAAATCCTGAGGATATGTATGCTAGGAAAGAATCAATTTTAAGGAATGCAAAAAGCAAATGTTTTGTATGCTTTCCTCCCCCATTTCCCTTAATCTTTGAGTTTTTGCAGAAGGTCAGGATGTGTAAAGCCAAGGTCATTCTTGTAGCTCATTTTTGTTCATTACAAATATGGTTTCACTATTGTGCTTCATATTTTGGAGTAGCCTGAATACCCGAAGCCCTCCAAAACCCTCCTGACACACCCTTGTGGCAAGCTTTACCTGCAGCTTTGCTCCCTATGACTGATCACTTGGTTTCTCCAGATCCAGGGACTGCCATAGACCCTTTTTCAGCTGAAAAAGGTGGTTCAAATCTTGACTTCTGCTCAGAGACACAGTACTAACAAGACAAAATTGAATGGACTGTCTTTCACATCAGACCACAGCCAGGAGCTTGGATCCATTTACTATCTCTGTTCTTACCGTCCTTGATTTATCATAGATGTTTGACTAAGGTTTAAGTTATTCTTACAATAAAGTTCATTTGGCAGTCGCATCCAGTTTATGTGCACCTCTCCGCTCCTGATCTTTTGAGTCCGCTGCTTCAGCAGAGCTGAAGTGCTTGTTTTGGAAGGCTGTGTTTCTGGTGGTGGTGGCCCATTTGATTTCATTACTGTAAGCTTTGTGTTAGGCATCCTACCCATTTTTTCATAAAGCTAGAATGTTTGTGAGAACAAATTATTCATTTGTACCTAAAGGTATCAACTGAAATAAATTTGAACTAGACAGTTCATTTTGTTTTAACCGTATTAAACGGACAAAGGTGAATATTTTTTGCATAGCACAAATGTGCACAGGCAGCTAAGATTTTATCTTAACATAAGAAATTATGTTAAAACAAAACTGGGTTTTGTTTCTTTCTATATAAAGAAAGTGAGCTCTAAGATTTCCAAGTCAACTCTATCAAATTGATTTTCTGAATCTTTTCAGTCCTGTTATGAAAAGCACAATAAAGTTTTTAATCATCCAAGTCCAGATCTCACTGTTTGTGTTATAGATACCTCTCAGACTTTCATTAAGAATGCACCATTAGATGATACCTTTGCTGCTGCTATATATGAGTCATTAAATGCTTTTGCAAGACACTATAAGTCAGATGTGATCCCCAGGTTCAGGTTATCCTTATGGGATACTTTTCCATGAGGTGCCACCCAGGAGAATAGACGTTAGACTCTGCCCCAAGGGAATAAAAATGGAACTCGCACACCAGATACGAAAGTTAAGTAATTACCATAATGATAACTGATTATTGGCGGTTCCATTGTCATCACCATACCCATTCCACTGAAGGGGTCTGAAACTTTCTAGTCAGTATGTTTGTGGTTTGTAGTAGTGTTACTCCACCTTGGTGCAGCGTACAGATGTCTGGAGAAGGGTCTTGATTCACACAGCATTGTGAGTAAAGGGATGAACCTGGTTGCCTTAAAGTCTTAAGCTCATTTACCTTATTTGTTAAAAGCTGTACAACTTAAATTGTGTACTTTCTGTTCATATACCGCATTTATTTTTAGACTCTGTGGATCCTTTATGTTTGATGAGTGGTCACCTGTTTACAGGCTGTCTCTGTCTAACCAGGGCTGGCATGAAATTGGTTAGATTTGATCAGAATTCTACCCTGGTAAGCAAACAGGAATAAGTAAATAAATTAGTTAATTAAATAAATTAAAAGTAAGTAAGTTCTGCCAGTCTTTAATGCTCAAAGATGATGAAGATGGAACAGCTAGTATAGGTCTGTTATTTGAATAAGTATGGAACTGTACTTTCTCCGAAGTCATGTAATAGCTGAGAGGGAGCAGTCGTGTATTGCTTTTTTAAGACTGATCACTCCCTTGAGAAGGAAATGACTGCACAGTGAAATGATATAAACAAAGAGAGCGGGTGGGGGCTGTAAGAGGTTTGCCTCACTGCCATAAACACTTGATTAGGCATTCTATGTGCACAGATTACTGTATTCCTAAACTACTTGTGTTTGGATGTTTTATATATCAGAAATAATGGGTTTTCATGCAGAAATGTACAAGCACTTGTGCTTAGAACTTGTGTGTACTTTGCTCAGATGTAGAAGACCCAACATTGTGAAGAAATTAAACAGATATATTGACCCTTCCAGAGTTAAGAATGACATGTTGTGACTTTCGGCTTTTCCCAGTTAGGGGTCGCCACAGCGGAACTCCAGTCCGCTAATGACTGGCAGTTGATTTTTACGTACCGAGTTGCCAGCCCTGACACACAACCTTCAACGAAGGTAAGGCCATTCACGCATGTCTCCACGTAGAAGACGCTCTAACTGAGAGTCGAACCGGACATCGTCTTACTGTGAGGCGACAACGCTACAGCAGCACCACCACCGAAGAATGACATAAAAGACCAAAAAGTTACATTTATTATCAAAGTCTTGTGGCACATTAAAAAAAAAAAACTGTCATATTTTTGCAAACAGCATATGAAACAACTACCTTTTTAAAGTTAATTTGCAAAGATCAATGTAATGTAATAATGTTATTATATTTATTCTTTGACGGGTGTAGTCCCAGTAGGTTCCAGGGGAGACTCAAAGTGGTATTTTCACCTATTATGGGAAGTTTTGCCAGGGCACTGGGGAAATTCCCCTGCTAGTTTGTATAAGTACCGATGGATCTTTTGCATCCATCTAAATGACCACCTACATTGACAGGTGTGGCCACGGTTTAATGTCTTATTTGAATGATGGCACACTCGAGTTCAGCACCCCCTAATGCAGTAACTGTAATGCTATCTTGCAGTGTTATCAGTAGAAAATGGATCCAGTCACTTGGTATTGGAATAGAACCCGCAGCCTTCTAATCTTCCAGCAACAGTGCGTGTGCATGTGTGTGTGTGTGTGTGTGTGTGTGTGTGTGTGTGTGTGTGTGTGTGTGTGTGTGTGTGTGTGTGTATACATATATATGTGTTCATATGTCAAAAAAATTAAAATATCTAATGGCAAGTGACCGAAAACAAGTGGTTGATCACCAATCTGTTGATAAACAATAAAGTAAAGCATGTTTGTTTTTGCAGGGGGAACCCTCTGCACCCCCTCCCTGCTAATTATATATACCAACTCTGAGATAGCATAACAGTGGGGAAAAGGCAAGTTCCACAATCCCGACTGTACTGCAGTCTTCTACAGAAAAAAGCCAGTACATGCAATAAGCTGATTTTTGGTGAGCTGTACTGACTTTTTTCTGATTAACAAAATTAATTGTTGACTGCTTGCCAGTAAACCGTACACACACACACACACACACACACACACACACACACACACACACACACACACACACACACATTTTTTTTTCTGTAAGTTTTATTGGAATATATATGTGTGTATGTATATATGTGTATATGTATATATATATATATATATATATACTTTATCAAATTAAATCACACCCTCTTTGTCTCCTGTTATTTATTAATCCTTCTGTTTTGACATCTCCCCTGTTTTGGTGTGTGCACAAGAAAGATTAGTGTATTTTTTGCTGAAGTCTGTACTGTCTTCAAGCAAACAGTCACCAATAAGTTTACTGGTGTCCAAGCTTGTGTGTAGGCTAAAAGAAAGTACTGGTCATGTGCCCTGTTCATTCTGTACCTGCAGCTTTGTGTCCCATAGTTTGTCTGATATTTATAGTACATGTCTTTAAACTCATACACTGCAGTAGATTCTGTCTTGACTGTAGACATGAATTTTTCTTCAGTGACAGACCAGTAAATCAGGCTTCCAAGTTTGGATTAAATGCCAGGTAGAGTTTATACCTCTGGCAGATTCACTTTAGCAAACTGCATAACTCACTCTAGCTAAATATACCTCTTCTCGAATGTTTATTTACATAATATACATAAATTGCTTTACTAAGAAGTGGTTATGTGTGGCACTCCTAGATTTAGTCGACTGTCTTGTTCCTTGTTAGGATTTACTTGTACGGGTAACTTGAGCATGCAGATTGGTGTTGTAGCACACCATTTGATATGTTTCTTTTACATGAATTGATGTGAACTAAGGTTTGCAACCTTAAATGAGAGCAGACTATGAATCAGAGAATGGTTAACTGTCCGTTTTTTATACATACAAATGTGTATCTTTGTCTTTATGTGTGTATGTCTCTCTCTCTCTATGTATGTATGTATATATATATATATATATATATATATATGTATGTATGTATATATATATATATATATATGTATGTATATATATATATATATATATATATATAAGATATATATAGATATATAGTGATTCACACAGATGTGTGCGTAGTTTTCCTCCCATATTTGTTGCTCTTGGTAACTATACTGTCATACTTTATGAACAATGCTCACATGAGAACACATTTACTTTTTAAAACTGCATTCTTGTGTTATCCAGATTTATAGACTATTTTTAGCCATGCCCCAGGGCACAAGGGCTAGGGTTAATGCAGTAATGGTTAAGCATCATAATGTGTAAGATGGTATGACCCCAGAGTAAGCACAGGAAACCCACTATAGTACAGGAAGAGCATGCAGATTTCAGAGAGCAAGCACAGATCAGAATTGAACTCTGTAATAAGCCACTCGTTTGTTAAGTACTGGTTCTGTAGTATGTGTTGCTTAGATCTGTAATGCTTTTTGCAGAATTATGTATTCCATTGTCCCTCTAGAGACTTTCCCTGCAAGTATTAGTTTTCCACAGTTTCACCCTGTTGAATCAGTTAGTGGGAAATTTCCTTTTTAATCTACAGCAAGGATGAATGAAACATTTGCATTAGGTTCCATACTGAAATTTGCCAGCTTCGTGGCACAGAGGGATGTGGCCCAAGGACAGTGAGAAACCCAGGTACTGGAGGAGCCAGTCAGCCATTGTGGGAGGAAGAAGTGGGCAATGCTAGCACTCGCATACTAGAGGAGACAGCCTAACCTGTTGTGTTACTGACATCAGATACAAGCTGGTGAAGCAGCAGGTAGCAATGCTGGCCAAGACATGCATGCCAGTAAAGATACACATTTGAGCTATGTGTCTGTGATTATACCCATCTGTAGTAGCTGGCATGGGCCAAGTGGTGTCATTGTAAGATTTCACATGTATCAGGCTGAAAAGTTTATTAATGGGGAAGATATGGCCAAGCGATAAAACTCTAGTAGTTGCCTGAGTGATTGCCTTCAGTAACCAGCTCATGTCGTACAGAGGAGCAAATGTGTTGGTCAGTTCATGGCTGGGCTGAAGGGTGGTAGGTAAAATGGTAAAAAAAGGTATAGAAAAAAAATCCCTGCAGGTATGACTGAGCTAAAAGCTGAAGGCTGTATGTCACTGAAACATCTGAAGGTTTTTGTACTTCCTGCTGTTTCCAATCAATCCTTAACATGTACTCTTATTTACTGTACGTCTGTGGCCTTGATTGGTGTAGATGCAGTAATGATCTTGTTTTTGCACAGACTCTGAAGGGGATTTGGAAGAAAATGAATGTTGCAGGGCTACTAAAAGTATTAAACTGTCAAGGTATAGTCCTGTTGCTAACTCTAGTGCAGGTTAACTTTATTTATTTTAACAAACTGAAAATGTTATGTTAAAACCACAGGTAAGATGTGCACTGAATTAGTATGCATTTTGGAAATATCGGTGAAGCTAATCCCTTCATGACCCCAAAAAAACGAATGTATTACTGTTGTATAGCGAGTGAAAGCCTTATAAGAACCACTAAAGAAAAAAAAAATTGATGCTGTTGAAAGTCCAAGGTTTAGATTTCAAAAAACACTGACTTCATTTTCTTCGTCACTTTTATAGATGTGAACCATTGAAATGTATAGACTTCCCCATATGACTCCATGAAACCAGTGCACTCTGCATGAGACACCATCAACTGTGCTTGGTATAGACTACATCCATTCAAATATGTACAAGCACAGTACTCTGCAGACATTGCTTGCACTTTCCTGTGTTTTATTTATCGATGGTGCTTTTGGATATTTATAGCTTTATCATTTCCTGTACTGGGACAAAGTCTGACTAAAGGAATTAAAGATTAAAAGAATCTGATATTTCAGTTGTTAGATCTGCTATCATTACAAAGGAAGATATCTTAAGTTAAAGTCTGCTACTGCTAGTAGGCGCACGCTTTACAGTACCACTAACTACTGCTACTGCTTTTCTTGACTGGAAGGTGGTAAACAGAATAATGAGGTAAAACTATTTGATTGTATTTTTGCAGGTTTGTTACTAGGAAGTGACTTTAACCACATTGAGCCGTGTGTGTGTGTGTGTGTCTGTGTAAAATCATGTATAACCAAAGGTGTATGGGAGGACAGGCTGCAGTGGTACCTTCAGTAGACCCCCCCCCCCCGCATGTGGTTATGCCTTTCTAAGTCCGGTCAGAAGCACTATAGGTTCATAGGTAGGTACTAGGCTATCGGCCCATGGGCCTACGTAAGCCTAGCCAGCAAAGTGCCATAGCTTACGCCACCCAAGAAAGTTATTTTCCTGTGCCACTGTCCAGCAGAGACACAGAGGTAATCCCCAGGGTGTTTTTCCTATTTCCCATCCATTCATCAAGATTTTTCTTGAAGAGTACTAATGAAGAACTTTGCTTGACATAGATGGGTAGCTTGTTCCAGAGTATAGGAAGTCTCTGGGGCAGGAATCTATCCCTCCATCGTGTCCTGTTTATTGTGGTGACAAGGTTTAGGTCCCCAGAGCATGTAGCTTGGAGGGACTGAGATTTCTTTAGGTGTAGCATGTCCAACAGGGCTGGGTTTGACATAGCTTTATATGTTGGGCAGAGATCACCTCGGAGTAGGCGATATGCTACGGAGTAAAGCTGGAGTTTTTTGAGGCGTCAGTGTAGGGCATATGTTTGAGGCCAGTAATCCTCTTTGTGAGGTACTTCTGTGGCCTTTCCAGCTGCTGCAGATGTCTTGTGAGGTACATTCCAAAAGGGGCATTGTACTCTATAATGGGTCTAATGAGTGACAAGTAGAGGGGAACAATGACCTCTTTTTTTCCTAGATGAGAACCCTTTTATGATGAGGTGTGCCATTTAGAAGGACTTCCTGACTACTGTGGCGATGTGAGACTCAAAGGAGAGACTACTGTCCACCTGGGTCCCAAGGTCTCTTATCACGCATTCGGTGTTAAGTAGATTGCTGCCTATGTGGTAGTTCATGAGTACAGAGTATTTACCAAAGGGGATGACACTGCACTTTTTGGCATTGAGCTTGAGGCCATGGCTCTGACACCAGGCATCTGTCTCAGTGAGGCCCTTCTGTAGGATGTCCACATTATTTGGGGACTTGACTATGGCTCCTAGTTTGCAGTCATCTGCGAACTTCATCAGCCAGAGGCCTTCTGTGTTAGTCTGTACTTCAGAGAAGTAGATACCAAACAGGAGAGGTCCCAGGACGGAACTCTGTGGCACTCTACTTGTCACTGCCTTGAAGTCAGATTTGGAGTCTGCAACTTTTACATTGTGGGTTCTGTCAGTGGGCCAGTTGGCAACCCATCTTGTGACGTAGGGATGTATACCTAGTTTAGTGAGTTTAGCTATAATTCCAGAATGGGGGATGGTGTCGATGCATCAAATAAACGTTCTACATTGAAAATATAAACATTTTCATTGTAATTTTATCAAAACTACTAGAAAACACTTTTGCTATAAAGATACTGATAATAAAGTGCTCAGCTCCTGTTTTCCTTTTGATTTATTAAAGCATCAATGCTGTGACATTATAAACACTAGCAGGGACATATTTATTATCAACATAATAATCATGGAATACTGAGACATAGTAATTGTCTTTTGCAAATAAAAAATAAAAATCACAACATTTTCTGTTTTTCCGTCTTTATAGACGAGTGGCTTAGATCATGCAACATATAGAGTCATTGAAGTCAGTACTTTTGCAGTTGTTCATGCATGTTATCTGTCTTTAACAAAGTCTTTGTTTATGAAAAAAATATTATGCAGATCTGAAACGTAGTAAACAATATCCATGCCTAGCATAATATTTGAATAGCATGTCAGGCAGTCACAAGTAATAACACATTTTAAGAGATGCATATCATTTTGACATCTTGAAATTTTTCACAAGTGTGTCATGTACACTGAGAAACATCTTTTTAACTTGCTTATTTGTCCAAGTACATTTTAATAAATACACGTTATCACAACATCTTTGACTATATACCACATTTGCTGCAGTTGGTTTATGTACACTGTACAAATACATTAAGCTCATCAATACCTATCAACAGGTGCTTTGTCTAGACTTCTCAATTACAGGAATTTTTATTGCACCACCAAGGTGGTGCAAATTATGTTGACTGTACAACCCAGTATACCTGGAACAAAATGTTGGCAAAACACACTACACATCTGGATTGATTATTTGCCATGCAGCCACTGAGCCTTTAGGCTTAGCAGAGTCTGAAACATCCATTTTCCAAGTCACTTCAGGTAGCACAGCAAACCTTATTTTTCCAACATGCCCCATTTTAGAGAACATGTGACAACAGCTCCATCATCCTCTTACTCATCCTTTTGCTTCCTGGCCTCTCCCGGTTCAACATTTTCCAAGGTGGTTACTTTTTATTGGTTTCATCTCTAGTGGTTCCTTGGTGAAATAATCCAGTAATTGAGCTGGTTCTTGTAGGAGGATGTCCATTGCCTGATAAGCATAGATAAACAGTTGCATCACCATAATGGTTGTATTAACATAGGGAAAGATACCTTACTAGCCACCGGAAATGGCTGGTACAGACGTCTGCTTCTTCGACATTCTTTTATAGCCTTTTAAAACTCTGCTGTTTGCTGCAAATTAGTCTCCATGAAGTTGCAATCCACCATTATCAGCCTTTGTTCAACTGTAATTCTTGTACTTGGATGCCACCGTTCTGACAGAACCTGCTCCTTTTCATGGCAAGTCACATAAAACATCAAAATTAGTCTTTGTTGAACTTAAACTCTGTCAGACAGTGATCACAGCAACCTGAGGGCTTTTTTGTTTCCAGTAATCTCTTACAAAAGCCTTCCCCACATACCATTTTATTTTTCTCAAACTCAGAACTGTTAAATCCATCCTGTCCTTCCAAAACTCAATTTAGTAGCAGATTGCACCTTTTTGACATGTCTTCTAGGGTATCTAACTTCTCTTCAGTGTAAACTGTCTGGTTGCTTAATCCCCTGGTCTTATTTTAGACTTCATCTACATGCTATCAAGTAGTTTAAGGTAGTTGTTCAGAAATCTAAGCACCATTTTCATCTACTGCTTTATTGTTTCCTTGGCCGCATACATTTCAGGTTTCCATAACAGCATTACTTGGTGGTTGCCATCACTGTGGGGGGGAGAGACTCAACATTCCTGCTTCTCAGGACATGTCTGCTTGAGACTTTTATCCAAATTTGAGGACGTAATCTCTAAAAGTACAAGGCAGCGACCCACTAAAACCAAAATCCCATAGAAACACCTGACTTATAAAATATCATTTAAGCAGTCAAACTTGGCACAGCAAAGTGGTTGGAAGGAGTAGCTAACCCCCTAAAGCAGTGTAGACAAATAAAAGATTGTGGTTCGACATAAGTTATTACATTTGAACTTTCCAATAGGCATGTAGAGTGGAATGAATATCTTTCGTAGATGATTTTAGCAAATTCAGATTTTGCTGGATGGTAATCTTCTTCCGTTAATGTTCAGGATTCATTGACCATCACTTGCAGTGAGCCAAAACATGTCAGTAATTTTGGACGTGGCACATAGAGAAGGGATTGATGTTCTTCGTGTTTCACTGTTGCAGTCCTCACATATAGGTTATCCGGCTCCCGGTAGCCCTCGGTTGGCCCGAATACCAGAGTCCTTGGTATATGACGTCAGCTACCGCCGGTTGTAAAACTGATGTCAGCACGTCTGGTATAAAGGGAGGCATCCAATGCCATTTCCTCAGTCTTTCTTGCCACGGAGCCTGAAGTAGATGCAATTCGCACTAGTGCTGGTCGGCTGTTTACCTTTGTTTCGCTTTCCGACTACCAAGTTGAAGATGCCTTCATATAAGTACCCTGTTGGTGATCCTCTTTTCTTGCTTTAACGAATGTCAGATAAAGTTAACAACTGTCTTGCCTGTGGAAAACAGATTCCGCACCTTGATTTTCACTCCTGTTGTATAAGTTTGGGCCTTGAGCACGACGTCCCTAATTGCGATCTCTGTGCTTCCTTTAACCCGCGTACCATATGTCGAAGAGCTAAGATTTTGTATAAGCATTTCGGAGTCTGGCCTAAGTTCGTCGATATGGTGTCTTCTGGTCTTCTGACTTCGGATATACCTAGGAAACGCAAAGACAAGGACCGCGACAGGCCTAGGGTTACATCTACTGATGACGCACCGGTGAAATTGGTTGTCAGCACAGCGGTAGTCAGTGAAGCACTTCCGCAGCCCTTGCAGTCTGCAGATTTTCAGCTGCAAGCCTCTTCCGAGACCTTTACTTAGTCCTCCATGCTGCAGGCTGCTATCTCATCTTCAGACCCTCCGCCTGTTGCCGCCTCAGATGGTCTGGAGCTGCTTTGCAGGCACCAGCTTCTGACGCTTCTTCTTTCGACATGAGACCAGAACCATACCGACTACATTAATTCAGACTTCTGCAGTTGCTAGGCCTCCCGAGTCCCTCCGGATTGCTAGTAAACCTTCCAGCTGCAAACCTCACAAGCAGGCATCGGCCTCCCCTCCTGTACCTCAGTCCCAGTTGGTAAAGATGGCTGGTGATCTTCTTTCCCTGATTAGGGGCTTTCACCCCCCCCCCTTCAAAGAGGGCTAGGGAATTATCTCCTGATGTTTTATCTGTTTCATATTCTGATATTTCCAGTATGTCTGCTGGTGAAGAAGGAAATTCTCAATTTTTTTCTGGCTTTGAGGATTCTGATGCCGAGGACTCTATCCCTTTTGCCTCCCCTCCAGAAGATTTTTCCTTTGGGGATACTTTGAATACTCTTAGAGAGCATTTTAAATGGGAATGTCAGGATTTTCCACAGTCTAAGAAAAGAATCGGGGAATTTTTAGATTTGCTACAGCATAAGCCTCTGGCCATACCTCCAGTTTTGGAAGTTGTGGATGATGTTTTCATGGAAAATTCTTTAACTCCTAATTCTGTCCCTCCTGCCCCCAGAAAACCTGATAGGTATTATAGGGTTCCTGATTCTCTTAAATTCCTTTTTAAAAACCCTACTGCTGATCCAGAAATTATCTCTCAAGGCCCCATGGGGTGTTAAGGCTACTATAGCTAAAAACCCTGTGCCTTCTGATAAGGAATCTAGGGCCTTGGGCAGGTGGGGTAAAAAAGTTTATACCTCTGCAGCTCTTGCCATTAGAACCGTGAATTGTCTTTTTCACATGCTTAAGTATCAGCAGCATACTTTGGAGGCTATTAAGGCTAAACTTGGAGATATTCCTTCCATGACGGAGAACAAAGATTTACAAGGCTTACTGAATTCTGCCATTTTAGTTAATAAGCATTCACTTCATTGTGGTTTTGACACTTTGACGGCTTCCTGCAGAGCAGCAGCCACTGGTTCCATAATTAAAAGCCATGCTTGGCTCAGGGAGCAGCCTCTTTCTGAACAGTTAAATCTAAATTGCTGAATGTTCCTTTGCACAAGAACAATCTTTTTGGTAACGAGGCTGAGGAGGTACTAAAGAAGTTGGAGGATAAGGCAAAATCTATGCAAGCTGTAAAAGATTTCCTTCAGGTTCAGCCTCCTCGGTTTAGTAGGCATTATCCTTCCAAAAATTGGTCTTTCCCTGTTCCTGGCAAGCAGGGTCACTCTAGGCCTAGGGGTTTCAGATCTTCCAGAGGGCAGGCTTTTGCCCCTCAAAGGGCTAAGCAATGGCTTTCTTCTTCTGCTAAATCCTGGCGTTCTAAGCCAGCTTCCCAAAGCAAACATTCTCAATGACTCCGTCCTTCTTGTGCTTACCTCTGCAGACCCTGGATTTCCTTTGGGGGGAGGGTTAGCCAGGTTCGCGGAGGTATGGTCTACCATCACAGATGACAAATGGGTTCTCAGTATAGTAAACCAAGGTTACAAGTTTTACTTTCACACCTTCCCTGTTTTACAAAGATACCCAGACATACCCAGAACTCTCAGGGCAGAGCTAGGAACTCTAATTTCTTCTCTACTTACTATGGGGACTATAGAGCCAGTTCCTGCAAATCAGGCAGACCTAGGTTTTTATTCAAGGCTTTTTCTGGTACCCAAGAAAGGGGGCACCTGGCACCCTATCATGGATATGTCCATTCTAAACACTTTTCTGGTGATTACCAAATTCAAGATGCTCACCCTTCAACAATTACTACCAATGTTGGGCAAGGAGCAAGGATTCATGGCTGGTAACTTTGGATCTCAAGGAAGCTTATCTGCACATACCAGTAAGGGAAAGTTGCAAGCAGTTCCTTCGCTTCAGGGCTGGGGAGCAACACTTTCAATTCTCTGCATTGCCCTTTGGCTTATCTACTGCTCCCAGAGTTTTTACAAAGTGCCTGGCTCCAGCCATTGGTTTTTGCAGGCAGAGAAACATTCAAATTTATCCTTACCTGGATAACTGACAAACTCCCCAGAACAACTAGAAAAGGATTTGGATTTCGTGAAGAACATTCTCACCTCTTTGGGTTACACTGTCAACGAAAAGAAGTCAAAGTTGGTTCCTTCAAGGGAGAAGGTTTTCCTGGGAGCGAGTCTGAATACAGCCACCCAGATGGTATTCCTCCCTCAACAGAAGCAAGAAGATCTTTATGCCTACTTCATGAACTTGGCAAGCATGACCCAGCTCTCTGCAAGGCAATTCCTGCAAGCACTGGGGTTCATGGCTTCATGTATTTTGATGATCCCATATGCAAGGCTGCATATGAGAAAACTTCAGTGGTACCTCAAGAATCTTTGGTGTCAACACACACAGGACTTAGACTTGATTCTTCCCCTGATTCCCTGTCTACAAATGGAGTTCCTCTGGTGGGCGACAGCCTGTTCTCAGAACAAGGGCCTGCCTTTCCGCCCACCGCCTGCCAGCCAGACTCTCACCAGAGACGCCTCAGATGTTGCATGGGGGCGCTCATCTGGAAGACAGGGGCATACAGGGGACTTGGAGCACCCAGCAGATTCATCTGCACATAAACTTAAAAGAATTGATGGCAGTGCAGCAGGCATTGCTGGCTTTCAAGGAACTACTCTACCCTGGGACTCTGCTGATCAGAGCAGACATTACCACAGTCATGTGGTACATCAACAAGCAGGGGGGGACTCGCTCTTACCCCTTGTACAGACAAAGCATGAGACTATGGTCTATAGCAGCATCCATGGGCTTACATCTAATAGCCCAGTATCTTCCAGGGAGGCTAAACTCCTTGGTGGATCATTTGAGCAGACATGTTCTGGATAACTGAACAGGGATATTTTCCATCGCATCATTCATCATTGGGGCACCCCACAAGTCGATCTTTTCTCCTCTCACACCAATCATCTCCTTCCAACCTTCTGCACCGGGAGTTTCACAACAAAGCTTGGAGGGTGGATGCGTTGTCCTTCCCATGGACGCAGCTCTCAGTTTATGCATTCCCTCCTCCACCTCTTCTTCCCAGAGTTGGCTGCCTCCCTTTATACCTGACGTGCTGACATCAGTTTTACAACCGGCGGCAGCCGATGTCCTATACCAAGGACTCTGGTATTCGTGCCGACTGAGGGCTACTGGGAGCCGGATAACCCATATGTGAGGACTGCAACAGTGAATACACTAGAACATCTACATTTATAGTAAGTGTACACAACTGTACTTTTTCTGTCGGTATTGGTTTCACGATTGAGGATTATAGTAGATTTTAGTTAATATTTTTTCTGACGTGACAACAGCACTAAGCCAGATCTCTGCAAACATTACTTTCTCTTGCTTTGGGTGTGATGGATGAGGAAAGCATCTTGTCTAGAGCAGTGGGACATACCTGAATTGATTACTTGTGTTAATGGCTTTTACTGTTTAGAGGACTGTTAGAAGGAAGTAAAAGTAGATTTTCACCCATAGCTGTAATTTAGCACCTAGCCTGACTTTTGGTGTTAGCCCTTTATTTTGCAGGCAGTCGTTGCTGTTCTACAGGGTAAATTGAGAGTAAAGACCCAAGCAATTTTTCATATATGAACTCCCATAGAAACTGAGCTCATTGGGTCTTAATTTGGTAAGTTTCTAGTTTTTCATAGCAGCTTCCTAGATTGAGAGTAAAAAGGGAAAAAAAAAAAAAAGAAAACTCCAGAGATTTGTCAGCACTGGAATAAAGCTTCCTTCACCCTGGGCAAAAGCATCTTACTTCCAGAATTAACAGTCTCAAGAAATTTAAACTAACTTTTAATGTAGACTGAAATATTTGCAGTCTACTACTCCTGTTGGGAGTCTTTAAAAAGCTGATTTGCAATTAACCTGGTAAATCTTGTTCTGCTGCTGTACTCACTGGATACTAGTATATTTGGTACTTACTTATTATCACAACCACAGTCCAGCGTCACTACCTGATACTGTAATTGTAGCAGGAGATATCAGAATATGTATGTATCTTATTTAATTGTAATCCATTTCAAAAGCTCTTTTGTAAATGTTTTTAGCCAAAGTGATTTCACTTCTGGCTTATAAACTTTTTCAGCGTTGTGATGTTGCTACAGACAGTTGTCACCCGCTTTGTTAAACAATTACACAGAAAGGCAAAAATGGCGTGGGAAAATTTTACACAGTGTCGTTATAACCTTAGTTGGTGCAAAAAAAGGTTTGCAGTCACATAAATGTCATGAAGGATAACAGACTGAGATTTCACCAGCAAATTTAGGAACTGACGAGCTACTTCTCTGTACAGAAATGAAAATGTCTGTGTAACTGATGTCATGGATTTAAAAAGTTGGTTGAATCAATTAGCATGGACGAATGGGTAAAAAGTCCTTAGGGTGTTACCACATTCACGCTTACATCTTTGTCTGCCTGACTACCCTCAAGAAAAACAGAAAAAGTAAATATATTTATCGTGTAGATAGGTAGAAAGCAGTAGTGGTTAGAAAGAGTATTATAGTCTCGGCATTACAAACTTTTGACTACATTGACCGGCAGGACTATGGCTTGGAAAACGGCCATTTTTCCTGTTCAGAATGTGATTGCGGTAATACATAAGTACCGTATATATGTTTGCACACTATCTGCATAGGGTCTGGGCAGTAAACATAGCTTCTTTTCTTTTTGTTGTGTGTATGGGTCTGTATTCTTGTTTGACACAGTAATGATCAAAAAGTTCAAGGACTAATATCTGTAATGCAACAGAGGATGTGAGTGAGTCTGCCTTCTGAAGTTTTGAAGATGTGTTCATGTAATATGGCAAGTAGTACAAAGAATGAAAGCTATGCGCTGTAAACAAGTTGTTTGCTATAGTTTAGGGTGCGATTCCCTAAGCCTCTATTTGTCTACTGGACCACTCTGCGCAAGTTACCTAACCATAGAGTGCTCTAGGGCAATTGGGAAATTATGGTTGGTTCCTCAGTGGCATCCTGGATTGCATTTATAGTAACTGCCTATGAACTCCTCTGCCTAACAGCATCTGACTGAACCTTTGCAGTCAGATTGCTCCACCAGTTTTTGAGCAGACTCCTCTACTGTTTGCCATGTCAGAATTTGTCCTGTAGTCCTGATATCTGCTGTTGGACACCCGAGTAGTTTTCCTGATCAGAAACACTGCACGTGAGTTGCATTACCTCCCTCCACCAAGACACAAACCAGCAGAAGGGTCTGTTTTTTTTTTTCTAATTCAGTACCTTTTTCCCCGTATTAGCATGGAATTAAACAGCTGTAGTAATTTCTTCTCACAGTCTGCAGAGGATTTGCATGGCAAGTGCCACTTCATTTTTTCCTTCTTTTGTGAGAGAGATCTGGGAGCCAGAGTTGATGTAGCATGATTTTGGGGGATCACATTTGTACATAGAAGGACTGTGGAAAAGCCCTTGCTCAAGAGTCTGGCTTCTGGGATTATAATGTAAACTTAAAAGGACAGTGAATATCCACTGCCAGTTTTCTGACTTCGTCCCAATGAGCCTTTCCAGCCAGTCAACTTGTTGCAACTATTTTAATGGTGTCAGGAAACTCAAGCAACTGTTTGGCTTGTGTGCCTTTTCACTGTGGCTCTGACACCTACTGTGTAATTTTAACTTCTGGATTCATCAGCTTAGATTGGGCAGTTTTAGGCATCATGATTTCTGAAGCTGTGATGCTCGCAATAGCAGGAACATTCGTAGGTAAGAAACAGTTGGCTTCCAAAGCAGAAAATGGTTTCTGAAAGTGAAAAAAAAAAAAAAAGAATCAGCTGTAGCTTCCATTCAGCTGTTTGCCGCTTATGTTGCAACCCCCAGGGGACTGCATTACTGCTAATATGGTGTCATTTAGTACATGTTGTTTATTTGCTGCAGCTCTTAGGGGAAGGTCAGCAACTATAATTATGTCTGTTCACTTTTTTCATGAGCTCTGCATGTTAAGTGCCAGTTCTCCTTTTGCTTGCTATTATAACTGTAATGTCTGTTTATTGGACCTGCCGTAAGGATTTAGAGATTATATCTGTGATGCACAGAAGACTGTGTCGGAGCCGCCCAGAGCTTGTCTTTCACAGATCAGGAGATCCACTGACAGTAGGAACACAGTCACTGGTACAGACATCAGAAATGTTTCCTGTCAGATTCAAAACAATAGGATCACTTGCAATTTAAAAGTGCCTTCCTTTTTAAAAAATAAAATAGCCTCCAGGTTGTCTGCCTTTTGTTGCTGTTGCAGTACTAAACATGCATTAATGCCAAATGTTTATTTACATTTGAGGTGGATGGCACCAACAATAATAGTTAATGATTTGTGATCCAAAGGGAAAAATGGTGCAGAGGCAAAATGGAAGTGAATAACTTGTATGCATAGTTCTTGCACTAACTTCCTCCCTTTTATGCACCATCACTGCACTGTTTCATCCTGAAAGTTTATTTCAGTCATTACGCAAAATCACCTTTTTGTGTATAATTGCAAAGTGTCGTTGGTAAGTTTATACGGGTTCCACGGATGGCATGTTGAAAATTTTGACCTGGAAGATTGAAGAATGCTTAAGATGACAGTGAGTCCCAGATTAAGAAGGGGATTGTGATAATTTTACCCTGAACTGTAACTTTGCATTTTCTATTCAAAATCTCCTTTTGGGACTGAACTATGCAATCATCTGGCATATTTATTGTTGCTGGTTCACAGTGAATTCAGTTAATTATATGTATGCATTTGTTAACTTACTAAGTGAACTGGTCCACCTCTAACCCACTTTAGTTTCAACTCAGGCCACAGGGGGAAAAATAAATGGAAGTTATATGGTCACTTTTAAGTAAGTAGCCAATTACCATGTTTCTCTGAGGTGTGTGGAAGTCAGACTACCTGGCGAAAACCTATGGAGATGCAACAGAACATGTAGACTCCACACAGAGAGGCCAGGATTGAACCATAGACCTTGGGGCTGGTATCCAGAAATCTAACTGCTAAGCCATCTTATTAGAAAAAAGATTAAACTTCATCCCCTTGTATTAAGGGTGTGACATTCCTTTTCTGGAAGAAGAGATGCCAAATGCTGTTTTCTTTATTCCTTTTTTCTTCCTTTAGGTTTTTGTTAAATAGTGAAGACTATGAAAGTAGTAGTTGTTTTGTAAAATAAATGAGAAATCAGCATGTGCCCTGTACAAATGGTATGTGTGCTGTTTCAGGGACCCATCAGGTAGAAAGTTACCAAGTCCTGGACATGTACACGTTAAACAAGTGAATGAGGGACACATTGATTTGCATCATAGTGATCACTGCTGCAGTAACCTTAGCTGTATGGGGTAAAACCTGTCAAGGATATAACAGACAGCTTCCAAATCTTCATGGCACCTTCCATGTGCCCAAATTGTCGGGCAACTTGAGCTCAACTGACTAAAAGATTTGGGTGCAAAACCCTTCACAGCTTTACTGTTACCAAAGTGCACACACCTCTGAGGGTTTCAAGAACTGATGGTCAGCTTGTGCTATTCCTTTGCTGGGCCGATAGTTCCCTTTGGGGGAAGAAATCTTCCATTATTTATTTTTTGTTTATTAGTAATACTTTCCTCTTTTGGAAAATTACTTTCAAGCTAGGAGTTTGTATTTTGAGGACTTTAGCAAGATTGTACTGTAATTTTAAACGGGAGCACTTTTATATTTTACTTTGTAGGTCTGGCAAAGTGTTTTAAAGTGCTTTTTACTGTGTTTGAAAAAAAGTGACATGTTCATCGTGTTACCCTGCTGCAGTCATCACAATTGGGTTATCCTGCCGTCAGGCGGTCCCGCAGTCGGCCTGAGTTCCAAAGTCTTGGTCCGGCGTCGGTTGCTGTCGCTTCTTCCCTGATGTCAGTGTGCCAGGGGTATATATAAGGCATCCAATGCCATTTTCTTCAGTCTTTCTTGCCGCACGGTGCCCGAAGCAGAAGCAGTTCGCAAGTGCCGGTCGGCCGACACCTGAGATTTTCGATTTGAATTTTCGAATTTCAGTCCGAAGTTTTCAAAAAAGCTAAGTACCCCATTGGGGAACCTTTTCTTGCCTCAGTCCGATGTCAGAAAAAGTTAACAATTGCATTTGTTGTGGGAAGCAAATACCTCGTAAGGACTTCCATTCTTATTGTATTCCTTGCCTAGGCCCAGACCACGACGTCACAGGTTGTCGGTTTTGTGCTAGGTTTAATAAACGAACTATCAAACGCCGTTTTGACTTCGCACGACATTACTTTGGTAGGAAATTTAATTATATCATGCCGTCGGAGCAGCCGACGACCGGCATGCATAAAAAACACAAGGATAAGGACAGGCAGCCTAGGAACAAGCCAGACTCCAAGGCCTCTGCTGGGCCTGTCGCTGGTTCTCCGGTTTTCAGTGAGCCGCCTACGCAGCCCCTGACGACCGCAGAATTAGAACCCCAGACAGCTTTGGATTCTCAAGCGGAGTGTACTAGGCCGTCACAGCCATCTTCATTATGCCCTTCCGACACCGGAGCAGAAGGAGATCCCGGTGCAGTAGAAGCACCTTCGGTTGCAGAAGGTGTCTTCAGACCGACTACACTCACCATTAAATCTTATGCTAAGCTTAAAACTCCATTAAATCCAAAAAAGACTGTACATCAGTCTCCAGTTCAAGGCCCAATGCCTAAGAAACAGATGCTTAAGATGGCTGAAGATTTGATTACCCTAATCAGGGGTTCCCATCCCCCTCCAGATAAAAGACCAAGACAAGAGGAGGATTATGCTTCCTCTGACCAGGTTTCTATTTCCTCAGATTCTTCTGAGGAACAGGATTACACTTTTCCCCCTTATGAAGACTCTGATGCTGAAGACTCTATTCCCTCAGCATTTCCCCCAAAGACTACTCCTTTGGGGAAACTTTACATACCATGAGGGAACATTCCACTGGGAAGGCCAGGACTACTCTGATTCTAAGAAAAGGCTCCGAGAGTTCATTTTACTACCCCAGCACAGACCTCTTGCTATCCCTCCTGTTTTAGATATTGTGGATGATGTTTACTTGGAGTCTAATTTAAATCCAGACTCTACCTCCTGCTCCAGCCAAACCAGACAGATACTACAGAGTACCTGACTCACACAAATTCCTTTATAAAAGCCATGTGACTGACCCAGAAACAATTTCCCAGGGTCCCAAAGGGGCTAAAGCTTCTATGGCTAAAAATCCTGTGCCCTCTGAAAGGGATTCCAGAGCCCTAGATAGATGGGGAAAGAAGATATACACCTCAGCTACTCTGGCTATGAGAGCAATAAATTGTCAGTTTCACATGCTGAAATATCAGCAATTCCTAATTTCCCAATTAAAACAAAAAATGAGCACACATTCTGAACAGTCTGAATTCAAGGAAATGCAGGATCTGTTGCATGCAGCTGAACAGGTGGGCAAACATACTTTACAATGTGGGTTTGATTCATTGGAAGCTTCCTGTAGAGCAGCTGTTACTGGGTCTGTCATACGTAGACATGCTTGGTTAAAAGAACAAACCCTACCTGATCATGTTAAAGCAAAATTATTGGATGCACCTTTACAGCAGGATGTCTTATTTGGTGTCAAAGCAGTAGAGGTTTTAAAGAAAATGGAGGATAAGGCAAAGTCTATGCAGACAGTCAAGGATTTTTTACAGGTACAACCCCCTCGTTTCAGCAGAAATTGGCCAACAAAAAACTGGTCCTTTCCAGCTTCGGACAGATCACAGAGGGGCAAATACTGACGCCCAAGGGGCAGACGTCAGTCACAAGGCCCTTACAAACCTCGCCAATAGGGCACTGCTACCCAGAAAGGAGGAGAAGACAGGCCCCAAGCTAGCAGAAGACAAACACAATGACTCAACCCTCAAACTACCAAGCAAATCTCTCTTGGCAGCTCCCTTGGGAGGAAAATTAGCACTTTTTGCAGACAACTGGCACATCATCACAAAAGACAAATGGGTCCTAAACATTGTCTCACAAGGATACAGATTCCACTTTCATACCTTGCCAAGGATAAAAGGAATGCCAAACCTGCCACCAAATCAATGGGCAGAGGCACAAAAACAAATTATAGCTCTCATGGACATGAGAGCCATTCAACAGGTACCTACACAGGAGCAAGGACAAGGATTTTACTCGACTCTTTCTAGTCCCAAGAAAGGACATATCATGGAGACCCATTCTGGATCTTTCAATTCTGAACACCTATCTGCAAGTACCAAAATTCAAGATGCTAACACTACAGCAGCTTCTTCCCATGCTGGGCAAGAAAGCTTGGCTAGTAACGTTGGACCTCAAGGGGGCATACCTGCATGTCCCTATCAGACAAAATTGCAGAAGATACCTCCGCTTCATTGCAGGTTCAACCCATTATCAATTCTCTGCACTGCCCTTTGGCTTATCTACTGCGCCCAGGGACTTCACAAAATGCCTGGCACCAGTAATTGCATACTGCAGACAAAGAGGAATTCAAATATACCCATACCTGGATGACTGCCTTATTCAAGCAGAAAGCAAGGACATTCTTTTAAAGCATCTTGCATTTGTCAAACACCTTCTAAGTTGCCTAGGGTACACAGTAAACGAAAAGAAATCAAAACTAGTGCCCTCACAAAACATAATATTCCTGGGTGCCAGCTTGAATACAACGGCCCAGATGGCTTATCTCACGCCAGACAAGCAACAACAGCTGACTCAATACTTCAAAATAATGGCAACAAAGACCCAACTCCCTGCAAGAAAAATTCTGCAGGCCTTGAGATTCATGGCATCTTGCATACTACTAATACCATTTGCAAAACTGCATATGAGGAAATTACAATGGTACCTGAAAAGCATATGGTCTCAGCACAGCCACAGCTTGGAAACAATGATACCACTCATTCCCTGCCTTCAACAGGAGTTTCTATGGTGGGCACAGGCATGTCACCTCAACAAGGGTCAGCCTTTCACCTTAACCACAACCAGGCAAACTATGACAACAGATGCATCGGACTATGCCTGGGGAGCACACATGGCAGGACAGTGCATTCAGGGCAAATGGACTACAGATCAAAGGCATCTGCATATCAATCAAAAAGAAATGCTAGCAGTACAGAATGCCCTAACAGCTTTCAAGGACCTCTTACACCCAGAACATCTAATAATAAAGACAGACAATACCACAGTAATGTGGTACATAAACAAGCAAGGGGGTACACATTCCTACCCTCTATTGCAGGCAAGCAATGACCTTGTGGAACACAGCACTATCTTACCAAGTTCAACTACAAGCACAATTCCTGCCAGGAAAGAAAAACACATTGGCAGACAACCTAAGCAGAAACATCATGGATCCCCACGAGTGGAAACTAGATCCACAAGTATTTGCAATGATAACTCAGAAACGGGGACGCCCAGACATAGATCTGTTTGCCAACCCCCAAAACTGCCAACTTCAAAAATTTTGCACAAGGACATTCCACCCACAAGCTTGGAAAGTGGACGCCGTCTCATTCAGTTGGAAAACATTAACATTATTATTAATTGATTATAGCAAGCTCAGATGCTCATAAGCCAGTACTTATTATACAGCACGAACTTCTTCTTCTTGTAACATTTGTTAATGTCTGGTATGCACTTCACAGATAAAGATTCTAGTTGTCTACTGATGTACTATGTTCTTCATCTGTAAATATGTTGTAAGTAATTGCTATGTAAATTGTTAATCACTATGTAATCCAATGTAAATACTGTCTGTTTATTTTAACTGTGGAGCTTTTCTCCCCGGGCCTCCGCTGAAAATGGACCTACGTCCAGTCGGGCACTCCCGGTCAACCAATTTAAATAAATAAATAATAAGTAAATAAATAACAGTGTATGCCTTTCCTCCACTGCCTCTTCTAGCAAAGGTACTGCTGAAAGTCAGATTAGAGAGGCCACAAATGATACTCATTGCACCAGACTGGCCACGCCAGCACTGGTATCCAATTCGAAGGAACATGGCCCATGGCCCAGCATGGATTTTCCCACAAATTCCTCATCTGCTCACCCAGCGAGACAGTCAGATTCTACACAGCCAGCTCAAGACTTTAAACCTTGCTGCATGGCAAATTACCTAAACAACCAGCTAACACCTCTATCCAAAGCTGTTATGGATGTCGTTCTGGAGGCCAGGAGGCCCAGCACCAAAACCTATTCAGACAAATGGAAAAGATTTTGCACCTGGAACCAGGCTAAAGGCCAAAATCCCCTTGATCCCAACATTCCTCAGATTCTACAATATTTAACTGAGATGTTGCACAAAGGACTTTCCTTTTGATCTAGTAAGATCCACGCCTCAGCAATTTCAGCTCATTACAACATGGATCCTCCTTTATTTTCACATCCACTCCTAAGGCAGTACCTCAGAGGGGCTAAGAACCTAAGACCACCCAGGAGAGCACCAATACCTACTTGGGATCTCAACTTTGTTCTGGAAAAGCTTACACTGCCGCCCTTTGAACCAGCTTTTTCAGCTGATTTAAAATTTCTTTCATGAAAACTGCCCTGCTACTAGCAATAACTTCAGCTAGAAGAGTCTCAGAGCTACAGGCACTAATGGCAGTGGAGCCTTTCCTCATTTTTCATCAAGACAGAGTCTCTCTACAAACTAACCCTTCCTTTATGCCAAAGGTGGTATCCAGTGTGGCCCTAAACCAAACCATTCATTGGCCCACATTTTTCCCAAATCCCCAGAACAAAGGAGAAAGACTCCTGCATGCTTTGGACATTCACAGGCAATTACGTTACTACTTGGATAAAACTAAGGCTTTCAGAAAATCTGACCAGCTCTTTGTAGCCTATGCTGCAGGATCACAAGGAAAAGCTATCTCAAAACAGACCATTTCAAAATGGAAAGGACATTGCATACGTTTCTGCTACATGCATCATGGGAAACCGGTACCTGCTAACATTAGGTCCCACTCCACCAGGGCTACAGCTACATCAGCAGCCTTGCTCAGGGGGGTGCCAACCAAGGATATTCTGGAAGCTGCAACTTGGAGTTCAGTGCACACCTTCACCAAACACTATCACTTACCTCTATATTCTAAGACTAGAGCTGGTTTTGCCACTGCAGTTTTGCAGGGCCTACTAGCTTCTTCTAACCCTGTTTAACTCCACCACCCATCCTTAGCTTTGGGATTCAACCCAAGTGTGATGACTGCAGCAGGGCAACACGATGAACATAGTACAGTTTTGTACCTACCATAAATGTAGATGTTCGAGTGTTCACCCTGCTGCAGTCCAGGTTACCCTCCCTCCATCCCCTCTGAACTAGCTGGACTTATCTATACCATTCTATCCTATACAACCTCTGTGGTGTATTTGCTTGTGCCTGAAGGTATTGTTTTATTTTTATATGTACATTTTTATATAACAATATATATATTGCCTACCTATTGGGGGCACCTGACATCTGGGGCAAGAAAAACTGAAGAAAATGGCGTTGGATGCCTCTTATATACCCCTGTCGCACTGACGTCAGGGAAGAAGCGACAGCGGACCAAGACTTTGGAACTCAGGCCGACTGCGGGGACCGCCTGACGGCAGGATAACCCAAGTGTGATGACAGCAGCAGGGTGAACACTCGAACATCTACATTTATGGTAGGTACAAAACAGTACTTTTTTTTTTTTTTTTTTTTTTTTTTTTTACAGTATATGCTTTTTGCTTTTCCAAGGAAAGAAGTACCATTTTTCAGCTTGACCATTGAACTATTTCTCAGTCCTTATTCCACCCACAAAAAAAAGTTAAGTAACCACCCTTTGCCACCACAGCAGGCTAGCAGTTTGTCTCAGCCTCAGGTGGGTGACTTTGCTGTGGCCATTAGTTATACCTCAGACCACTCATCATTTACCGTGAATCCCTCTGGTGTAGCACCTACAGCCAGTATGGACTGGAGGGGGTAGCCATACCCTCTGTGGCCTGGGATCTCCTCCGTGGGCAAGGAAGGGACTTTTGTCAGTCCTGGGAGAGGGAACAAGGAGGACTTCCCTGTTCTGTCAGAATGTTGTGCCCGTACGTGGGGTTGCTGCTGCTGCCATTAATAACACTGCTGATTCTAGTTTTCCAGTCAAAAAGAAACAGAAAACTAAACGTGTCTACTTCTTCACAAATTTCCTTAGAAGTCACTAGTTTGCTGGGTCTGGTTCAGGGTTTAATTCAGGTGGTTTACCTTCATAACAGCAAAGCACAGTGGTGTGATTGCTCATATGAGCGAATCCTAACCACGAAACTTAAAACAGCAACAGTTGTAAATGTTCGAAAATCAGCAAATCGAAAAGCCAATTCGCTGATTTTCGAACATTAATGTCGAAAAAAAAAATTAGATAAAGTGTAATGCAGGGGGCGGGGCAAGCCCCCCTGCAACCCCCTCACACCACCCTACTTTATTATTCTAACTCCGAGATCGCACTACAGTGGGGAAAGGAACCATTTTCCCATTCCCATTCCCACTATAGCGCAATCTTCCCCAGAATGTCAAATGTCCAATGAGCGAATCTCACTCATTGCACATTCGAACCTTTTTCCTTTCGGCCTTTGCAAACTGCCTTTCGTAAAATTTTTGTTCGCCTTTGTGCAATACGCACATGTAAAGGTAAACCAGTTCAGGCTGTTGATCCTTCTAGTAAAGTAGTCTCAGGTAAAAGGAGGGATACCTCCTTTCTTGAGCAGATTCAAGATTCTGAATCTGGACAGGAGGACTTCCACAGATAGGGTTTTTTCTCCTCAGGTTTCTGATTCTGACCAAAGAACTCCATTTCTAACTCTCCTTGTGATGGTTCTCTGTCTCTGAGACTGTTTCAAGAGTGTGATATTGTTTTTAATAGTGAGGTTTCTCAGTCCCTCAGAAAATAATATGAGCTATTACAGAAGGAATTTCCTGAACCTACACCTATTCCTCCAGTTTATACAGGTTTGGAGGATGTATGTGTTTGCTACTGAAAATACCCATCCAGGTTGACCCATTAGAGCACCCTGGACAATGGACCTGAGGCCCATTCTGTATTTGAGTAACCTAAAAACTTCATTCCCAAAGCATCTTGTCTCTACATGTACATCAGTATCTGTGTTGTTATTCTGTGCACAATACTCTAATCAAGGAGAGTTCTCTCCTTCACTGTATGATTGCACATAGTCAGATCAGGTCTTCTGTTGATAAGCCTACTCCTTCTGCAAGAATTTGTGGCATTTGTGCTATGGGCCAGTAAAGAAAAATGTCACAAAGTGCCTCTCCTGGTGGCTTTCTGACTGCATTAGCTTTTGTTATGACAAGTAAAGAATATCCTTAACATCTGTACTTAAAGCACATTCTAGCAGAGCTGTCTCCATATCCATCAGTTTCCTCAAAACTGTCATATTGGAAAACTTTTTCAAAGGAGTGACTTGGAAGTATACTTTTGCAAAATATTACAAATTTAGAAATATTATCAAGAACCATGTTTTTGTTTGGGGCCACAGGTCATATTCACCACTGAGGAGTGTAAGCAGAGGGCTGTGTCCTAGAAGTTCTTGCAGATTTCTACAAAATCAGGTAAGAAAGTTATGGGTACTTGCAACAGCTAGTTAGTTGTTCGTTGGCAGACACCAACCGTGTTCTTCAAGGAAGGTTAGTATAATAGTAAGCCAAAAGATTTGGGTTTGCAGTCTTTCTGTTTCCTGTGGTCTAGTTGGAGTTTTTCGGTAGTGGTTTCTCTGCTGTGAGGTGCAGTTCTGGTCTTGCCCTTGCAGAAGTGCTAATACAGGCAGTAAAAGATAAGAACCTCATGTATAGTATATATTTTTAATTGCTGTCATCAGTTTTTCTTCCTGTCTTGGGTACTGCGGTTGGCCCCTCAGTTGGTACCGAAAAAGGTGTGTTGCAGAGGGGTTCATGCTAGTAATCTTCAATTGTTTTTTTTTTGTTTGTTTTTTTCCAGAAAATATTCATTTCAGCACAATAATTTTTTGCAGATAAAGTAAGGTTCTGTATTCTTCCCTCATTTATCAACAATGCAAAATGCACCTAAAGATTATCATACCCAATACTTGTGTTTAGTGTCTGATCATAAAAAATCAGCTTTGTGAAATATTCTTTTAAAATTTAACAAGACTTTTATTTTACAGTGTTTAAAAAGGTCTTGCATCATATCTTGTTGAGAAATGAATGAAATCCTTTGAGAAAATGGCCAGGTGAAAAGAGTTAAGTATAAGAATATGGAAAAATTGGAAGAAATGAGGGGTTAAGCGAAAGAGAAGAAGAGTAGAACAGAGAAGACAGAAACAAGTGAGAAAGCTTGGGAAGTGATTTCAGTTTCTGGCAAAAAATTACTTCTTTTCAGTAGACTTTTGATTATTTCCAAAAGAGTCTATCAAGTACCTAAAGAAAACTATTAATCTTGGTACTACAAATGTTTAAAAATAAATTTCTTTATTGCTGTCTGTGTTGGAGGTAGCTCTTCAAATTTTATAGGAGAAAGAGGTGGCAAATCCAGAATGTGCATATGCTGTGAGTGTGCGTGTGCACATGTGTGTGTATGGATGTAGTTATACACACACACACGTACATATTGTTGGACAGGTCAGGGCCGGTGTTAGCATTTTGAGGGCCCCCAGCATATGTCAAGTTGGGGGCCCCCTAGGCACTTCCAGTATAAGTGTCATCCTGTTAATGCCGCACCTCCTAAAAAAAACTATTAGTTTGTGCTGCAAACCTTTAGGAGTAGTACACACAGACAGACCTTAGCTACAAGCTGTTACATTACAACAGGCCTATATACCACATGCTGTTGACCTGTCTAACAAAGGGACACTTAACAGTTACTGGCATTTAGTTGCAACAATGATACATTACAACAACTATATGTACAGGTCTGGACTTAAATGAAATGATGACTAGGCCTACTGTTTCAACCCCCCCCCCCCCACACACACACCCTCCAGTCCCCTCCTCTAATCCACCACCCCCCTTTTGGGCTCCCCATACCATGCATATTACTTTTTTCTTCCTTTTCTCACATTTGCCTTACTCTCAGCTTTTTCAAGAAGCCATAACTTTCTGTAATCTCTGAAGTGCATTTTAAAGGGTTTTTTTACACAACATTTTCATCCAATAATGGCTTGAACAAAAATTAAGGAAAGAAATTCACTGTTGCTGTTCAGGTTTAGTTTTCTTTGCATTCTGTCAGTAATCCTTTCCTGACCGAGACAGCACAGTAATAACCCCCCCCCCCCACAAAAGACAGTCATTGCCTATACACCCCTCTGGTGTTAGACTAAGATGAAAGCAGAGGTTTAAATTGCCTTAGCCATATATTTCAAGTGACTGCTGATATATGTATACATAGCATGCTTCCTCATCCCTAACCCTCAAAGTTAGCCCCATGTATATGTGCCTGATGTGTGATTGTGAGAATGATTTCGGTAATATATTCTAATTTGTTGTTCTTAGACAGTACACCACCCCTACACAAGCTATAGTAACATTCTTTTTACACCTCTGAGGTCTGCGAGAAAAGTAATTATACAACGGCTCCCCATTAAATATTCAAAAACGTGCAGGCTGATTGGTCAGCATGCACGTTGTAAATCAGAGTTATAGTAATGGAAAAAGGTCCAGTCGCCCGGACTTTGTCCATTATTATAACTCTTTTTTTTTACAGCAACGGAGAACGCAAGATCTCAGTTGCTTCACACTGTCTCGCTGTGTTAAACGAGTTTAACATAGCGAGACAGCTTTAAAAAAGCAACAGAGATTCTCCATTGCTTTTTTTAAAGCTGTCTCGCTATGTTAAATGGGTTTAACATAGCGAGACAGCTTTAAAAAAGCAATGGATATTCTCCGTTGCTTTTTTTAAAGCTGTCTCGCTATGTTAAACTCATTTAACATAGTGAAACAGTTTTTAAAAAGCAACGTAGGTCTTGCTTTCTCCATTGCTTTTGCCCAAGCTCTGATGTACTGTGTAGGCATGCGCATACGCAGTACATCAGAACTGCCGCAAAATACCAGACAGCTGCGGAAGGGCAGCAAGGAGGCATTATACAATGCCATTATTTAAGAAAAGTAATTATTTTTTTTCTTAAATGTCATTGTATAATAGCAATAACCCACTTCTGGGTGTGGGTAATGCTGGATTTGCCCACGGTTGGCTTTGTTTGGCCACTCAGGCATCGCCCTCGTGGCCAAACCACACCAACCGTGGTTAAATCCAGCATTACCCACACCCAGGCGTGGGTTATTGCTATAATAAACAATGACCACACTGTCCTCAAATCAATCACAAGCTATAATGACTTCATGTGCACACCTCTGAGGTTTGACTGTGATGAAAATTAAAGTTGTAATAACCACACAATCCCCAGATCCCAGCAGCTTTCTGTATACACACATTTGAGCAGGGCTGGTTTTAGAATGGGTGTGGTTGAAACTAGAGGCTATTAACTTTATCCTAAAAGGTTCATATCTCAGCATTGTTCAGGTTAAACAGCTCTATAAGAAAACTGACATTTTTTGTCCTCATTTTTCTTCAATCAGAAGTAGCTTTTGTAGGGGTTCCCACAGAGCCAAGGATGATTAAGGGAGCCCCCAGTATCCATTTATACAATCTGGTACTGCCACACCAGATCAGTGACTGCTGTTTAGCAGTCATCAAATAGCAGCAGGGGTAAGTCACTTATTTACCTCATTGAGCAGTAATGCATACATGTCACTGTCCCTGATTTCACAGACCTTCCCTGATTTTATTCATACATTTACTTTCTCCTTCACAAAAAGTTTGGTTTGCTGGTAAATCATTCAGGATTACAAACAGTCAATCAATCCAAACATCTGAGTTTTATACTTATGGTCCAAAAATACGTGTTGATTCAAAACGTGTCGTTCTACTTACTTTTTAAGTGCATTAGAGTAATATTTAAAATGTAGTCCTGATTCTGAGCCTTTATTCTATTATTTTTGGGACTGCACTGAATTCTTAAGCAAAGGAATTGTGTGTTATACTATCTGGTGTTATGCTTGTATTTATAAAACTTCCTGAAAGACAAAACCATCCCTGATGATCAGAAGTATCAGCTCTTCTTAAAATCCAAACTTTGCACCAAGATAAGTCACTCTGGGCTGCCGATCTCTCTAGTGCTTACCTTGCTCATGTTCATTATCAACTTCATCCAAACAGGGTCATATCACAGTCCTGTTCCGGTTAAAGAGCATAATTAATAAATTAATAAATATTTTCTTCCTCATTTTTCCTCAACCTGCAGCAGCTTTTGTGGAGCCCCCACACAGTCACGGATGATTAATGGGGGCCCCCTGCAGCCACGGGTATAGCAAGTGGAGAAAATGTCCAACAGCAGGATTTAACTATACCACCAGCATTATGTCAGTGGCAAAATATTTAATAGAATTCTGATGTCTGTTACCTGACAAAACACTTACTTCTTCTTGTTCTTTAGGCTTTTTCCCAGTTAGGGGTTGCCACGGCAGATCACCTGTCCGCTCATGATTGGCAGTGGAGTTTTAAAACACTGTTACTACAACCAGAAATATCTTTTGAATTTTAAAGGAGATATAAATAAGAGTTATCTATGTAGTTTATTAAGTATACAAGAATGCTATACTAGCTTTTGTAATTGTAACAAAACATCAGGATAAGATAACTTGCTGTGGTTGGGGGCCCCCAGCGACTGCAGGGTTCGCTGATGCCTAAAGCCGGCTATGGGACAGATATAGGAAGACAAAATATATACCGGCAGACAAGAGACCATGTGAGAGCTTTGATAAAATTTGAGTCCACACCTTCATATGTGCTTATCCGCGGTGGTGGTGCTGCGGTAGCGTTGTCGCCTCACAGTAAGACGCTGTCTGGTTCGATTCTCAGCTAGAGCATCTTCTGCGTGGAGACATGCATGAATGGGCGTACCTTCGTTGAAGGTTGTGTGTCAGGGCTGGTAACTCGGCACGTAAAAATCAACTACCAATCATTAGCAGACCGAAGTTCCGCTGTGGCGACCCCTAACTGGGAAAAGCTGAAAGACACAACAACCTTCATATGTGCTTATGATGCTGCAGATGTCAGTTTATAGCAGCCGTGTCAGGGATTTTGAGATGCCATGACTTTGAGTACTGAAGCATACTTCTAAGGGTTTTTTTATCTCTCAATTGTTGGATGCCTATGTAACTGGATACTTGCGTTTTGGTCAGCCAGCTAATGACAAAATGACTGATTTTTGGCAATGGGCAAATGTAAGTTTTTAGCTAAAGAAGGTTACAGTGCTGCAACTACTTAGTTTCAAGTTAACTACCCTACAAGTATGACCTTTTTGTATGAAAGGTGCACCTGTCCAATAACATTACCAGAATCAATGTAGAGGGAGGCAGTTCCCAGCTACTTTAAATTCAGATTGGAAAGGACACCAGCCCAAGTCTTCCATACCCCCTGCTACCTTACCTCATGGGAGAAGCTTCCATTAATGTCACCCTTTGGAAATAGTCAGACTTGAGCTGGTGTTACAGACAGTAGGTCATAGCTGCACATGTGAATTTCTACAGAAACCACAAGTGCTCTTATTTACAGATACCAGTCACATCATGTAACTTAAGTTTCACTTTTGGTGACTCAGTTACTAATGTAGAAGGCAATTGGGGGGGGGGGGGGGATTTGCCACTCACACAGGATGAGGATTCTATTTTTGTGCCTTTTTCGTCCTGGAAAATGAGCACTGGAAGACCATTACTGCATTTATAAAACCTGAACACCGTTTCTGCAGACAGACAGACAACCAGGGTGGCAAAACTAAACACATTAATGCCTTAAATAGAGATAGATGCTCTGTGACAACTATAGGCATTGACTGTGCTTGAGTACACATCCTGTAAGGCCATCATTCCCTCTGCTTCCAGATGATTTCTCTTTTGGTGAAACCTTGCATATTCTTAGGGAGCATTTCCACTGGGAAAGCCAGGATTACTGTGACTCCAAAAAGAGGCTTAGAGAATTCTTACTCCTACCTCAACACAGGCCTTTAGCCATCCCTCCTGTACTAGACATTGTAGATGATGCCTTCTCGGAATCTAGCCTGGCCCCGGGACACTTTACCTCCTGCTCCCAGAAAACCTGACAAGTATTACAGGGTACCTGACTCACACATGTTCCTCTTTATAAATCCTACTGTGGATCCTGAGACCATTTCATAGGGACCCAAGGGCATTAAGGCTACTACTGCCAAAAACCCTATCCCCTCTGATAGAGATTCCAGGGCCCTGGATAGATGGGGTAAGAAGGTATACACTTCTGCAACTTTGGCCATCAGGGCTTTAAACTGCCAGTTTCATATGTTAAAGTATCAACAGCATATTATTGGATTGCTTAAACAGAAAATGATTTTGATTCCTGACTGTGCTGAAAATAAAGAATTACAGGATTTAATGCATTCTGCTGAACAAGTTGGAAAACATACTTTGCAATGTGGTTTTGATTCTTTAGAGGCATCTTGCAGGGCTGCTGTCACTGGGTCTGTACTTAGAAGGCATGCTTAGCTTAAGGAGCAATCTTTGCAAGATCATGTTAAAGTTAAATTACTGGATGCTCCATTAAACCAAGACCGCCTGTTTGGCAACAAAGCAGAAGAAGTACTTAAAAAGATGGAGGAAAAAGCTAAATATATGCAAACTGTTAAAGATTTCCTGCAAGTACAGCCTCCCAGATTTAGTAGGCATTGGCCTTCTAAGAATTGGTCCTTTCCTGCCTCTTCCAGGCCTTCTCAGTCCAAACCCAGAACCAGCAGAACACCCAGGCTTCAGTCCCAAGGTACTCACAGGCCTAAGCAGTGGGGTGCTCCGACTTCCAAAGCTGGTAGTAGTAAGACTCCCCCCTATGGTAAACTGTCACAGTGACTTAACTTTATACCTTCCAAGCCCTGCTCAACTGACTGTTCCTTTAGGGGGAAAAGATTGCCCTGCATGCAAAGAATTGGGAGCTCATTACTCAGGACAAATGGGTTTTAAATATAGTTTCCCAAGGATACAGATTCCACTTCCACTCCTTACCAACCGCAAACGGTTGGCCAGACCTACCCCCCAAATCAGTGGGCAGAGGCTCAAAAGCAAGTTCTCTCTCTTCTAAACATCAGGGCTATATTCAGCCTGTCCCAGAAGAAGAATGGGGGCAAGGTTTCTACTCAAGACTTTTCCTGGTACCCAGAAAAGACAATTCCTGACATCCTATCCTGGACCTGTGTATCCTAAACACATTTTTGGTAATCCCAAAATTCAAGATGCTAACTCTTCATCAGCTGCTTCCCATGCTAGGCAAAGATGCCTGGTTGGCAACACTGGATTTAAAGGAAGCCTACCTGCACATCCCAATAAGGGAATCTTGCAGAAGATACCTACGCTTCAGAGCAGGCTGCATACACTGTCGGTTCTTTGCACTGCCCTTTGGCTTATCTACTGCGCCCAGGGAATTCACAAAGTGCCTAGCTCCAGTCATAGAGAAAGAAATATTCAAATATACCCATACCTGGACGATTGTCTAATTCAGGTAGAAAGCCAGGACATACTATTAAATCATCTAGCATTTGTAAAGAAATTACTAACTTCTCTGGGGTACACCATAAACGAAAAGAAATCACATCTAGTACCCTGTTAACAAATTGTATTCCTGGAAGCAAGCTTGAATACAACTTCCCAGATGGCCTACCTCATGCCAGAGAAACAAGTTCATTTGACAGCCTACTTCAAACTACTGGCCACAAAGATCCAGGTATCTGCAAGGAAAGTACTGCAAGCCCTGGGGTTCATGGCCTCTTGCATTCTACTAATTCCATATGCAAGACTGCATATGAGGAAACTGCAATGGTATCTAAAAAGTCTATGGTGTCAACATTCTCAGGACCTAGAATCAATGATTCCTATCATACCTTGTCTAAAGATAGAGTACCTTTGGTGGGCAGAGGCCTGCCACCAAAACAAGGGACTGACATTCACTCTACCCCCTGTCGCCCAAACCCTAACAACAGACGCATCAGACTATGCATGCTGGGCTCACCTGGCAGGGCAGTGTATTCAGGGCAAATGGAACCCAAGTCAAATGCACCTGCATATCAATCAAAAAGAAATGTTAGCTGTACAGAATGCTCTGACGCCTTCAAGGACCACATTCTTCCAGGACAATTATTGGTAAAGATGGACAACACCACTGTTATGTGGTACATAAACAAGCAGGGGGAACCCATTCATACCCTCTCTGCAGACTAGCCATGGCTCTGTGGAACACAGCCTTGAGCTACCAAGTGCACCTACAAGCTCAGTTCCTTCCAGGCAAGCTAAATACACTGGCAGACGACCTAAGCAGAAACCTCATGGACCCACACGAGTGGAAACTGGAACCAAAGATATTCAACATGTTGATAAACAAATCTGTTTGCCTCCCCTCAGAATTACGAATTGGACAAATTATGCACAAGGACTCCCCACAAACAAGCTTGGAAAGTGGATGCCCTGTCCTTTACCTGGAAAATATATCAGTTTATGCCTTTCCACCTCTGCCTCTCCTCTCCAAAGTGCTACTAAACATCAAACAGGACAAACCAAGGACAATATTGATTGCACCAGACTGGCCACCACAACACTGGTAACCCCCTCTTGCTCAGTGTGACACTGCTGGAACCATGGTACCTGCCTCTGACCCCTGCCTTGCTGTCCCAGCAGGAGGGCCAGATTCTGCACCCACAGCTTCAAACCCTGAACCTTGCAGCCTGGCTAATTACCTCATCTCTCCGTTACCATCCCTCAGTAAGCAAATGATGAATGTCATTCTGGAGGCAAGGAGGCCTAGTACTAGAAAATCCTATGCTAAAAAATGGAAAAGAAGCCAAACTCAGGGGACGGGCACAGGAGTGCCCAATTTACTGCATATTCTTCAGTATTTAACTGAGATGCTTCACAAGGGCCTTTCCTTTTCTTCCATCACAATTCACGCCTCGGACATTTCAGTACATTACAGTACTGAGCCACCCCTCTTCTCTCATCCACTGCTGAAGCAATTCCTCAGAGGGGCCAAAAATGTAAGACCACCCAGGAGAGCCTCTACTCCAGCCTGGGACCTTAACTTTGTATTGGAAAAGCTCACGCTTTCTCCCTTTGAACCAGCTGCAAATGCAGACTTGAAATTCCTTTCTTGGAAAACTGCCTTCCTTCTAACCATTACTTCAGCAAGAAGGGTGTCTGAATTACAAGCCCTCATGGCAGTGGAGCCTTTCATCATCTTTCATGCGGACAGGGTGTCCCTCGGGACCAATCCTTCCTTTATGCCCAAGTGTGTATCCCGTGTGGTCCTTAATCAGTCCATTCATTTGCCAACCTTTTTTTCTAATCCACAGAACAAAGGGGAATGAATACTGCACTCCTTGGATGTGCACAGACAACTTAGATTTTACTTGGACAAGACTAAGCCTCTCAGGAAATCTGAACAGCTGCTGGTTGTATTTGCTGCAGGGGCAGAGGGGAAGGCCATTTCAAAGCAAACCATTTCTAAGTGGATAGGTCATTGCATTCATTTTTGCTATACACACCGTGGAAAACCTACCTCACAGGGGATAAGACCTCATTCCACCAGGGCTGCTTCTACCTCTACAGCCTTTCTCGGAGGTGTCCCTACCAGGGACATCCTGGAAGCTGCTACCTGGAGCTCTGTATATACCTTCACCAAGCATTACCACTTGTCAATTTTTTCTAAATCCAGAGCTGGCTTTGCCACTGCAGTCTTGTAGGGCCTTATAACTGGTCCTAATGCTATCTAATTGCCTCCTCCCATCCTTAGCTTTGGGAATCTACCCAAATGTGATGACTGCAACAGTGAAACGTGAAGAACATAGTACAGTTGTGTGCACTTACCATAAATGTAGATGTTCGAGTGTATTCACTTTTGCAGTCCTGGTTAACCTTCCTCCAGCCACCTGACTTCTATTGACTATTTCTCTATTCTTGTTTACTATGCTTAAAGCTTTCTGGTGTATTTGCTTTTTGTTGGAGGTGTAACGTATGTAATTGCTTCCCATTATGGGGGCACCTGATATCTGGGGCAAGAAAAACTGATGTAATGGCATCGGCTGCATGTTTTATACCCCTGACTACCTTACGTCATGGAAGATGAGACAGCAAGCGACGCAGGACCCAAGACTTTGATAATCAGGCTGACTGAGGGCTACCTGCAAGCAGATAACCCAAATTTGATGACTGCATCAGTGAATACACGTGAACATCTACATTTATGGTAAGTGTACACAACTGTACTTTTTAAACTTTTGTCCATTTTATGAGTAGTGTCTTGTATTGGTGTCTTCAAATCAATGATTTTCTTCCAGAAATTCAAGAATCTTCTAGTGGATAGCTAAAGAAGTAAGGTTATGTCTTAACTATACCTGTCAACAGATATCTCTGTAGTGGAAAAAATGTCACGTAAAGATTTCCCTACCCAGTGCTTGCTTGGCTTAGGCCCTGACACAAATCAAGAGTTTTGTGAAATATGTTTGATGTGTAACAGAGTTACCAGACTAAGGCGTTGGAAAGAACTTGCATTCTATTTAAAATTACTTGAAATTTCTTTGTAAGTCTAAGAAAATGAGGCTTTTGATCATAAAAAAAGTTAAAAAAATATTGAGTATGAGTTTGACAGTGAGTAAAAGGAATCAACAGATTGTTTAGAAGAGGCTGAAAAATCGGAGAGATATCGTCAGGTTTTGGTGCAAAAAAAAAAAAAAAAAAATTCCCCCAGGAGTTCAGCAGAAGATGGCTCTTCCAGTTTTACAGCTAATAAAAGTAGGATCAGAATCCTGTTACCAAGATGCCCAGTACATGCTTTACTCTCATGAAAGTTCTGATTTAATCTGTAATCGTAAATATGGTTAGAAGAATAGGTGAAGTATCTAAAGTACATAATAGTGGGTAAGGCAAATGTCACCTCATTCTCCCTCAGTAGGCAAATGACTGATTCTTGAAGGGAGTCAGCACCCACAGACTTTACAGGATGTTGCATAGATGTGGGGTGTGCCAGAGGTAGCCCTGTTGTCACCCTTTTCAGCATATTCAGTTTCGGGAATGACTCTTCTTTCTGATGGGAGCAAATACCTGCTTTATGTGCTACCTCCATTCTCTCTGGCTAAGAAAGTGTTTACGTAAGCAAAATGAGACAAAGTCCACCTGATGTTCAGAGCTTTTTCTTGACCAAGACAACCGTGGTTCTCTATTTTAATGAAGCTAGCCGTTCTTCTGCTATGGTCCTTGCCTCTGCAGTAGTCCTTATAAGTGTGCAGCAGAGTATTGCACCTTGTCCTTTACACAAAGAATCTCTCAGGTTCATAGGTTGATACTAGGCTATCTACCCTAGGGCATTTATAAGCCTAGCCAGAGTGTGTTTGGCTTTCGCCACCCTTTTAGATTAGTTGACTGTGCCTCTGTATAGTAGGTCACAGAAGGTAGCCCTTTTAAGGTTGTTGTACAAAAGTGTAATACCGAACAGTGATTCTTGTTTCTAGCCAAAGTCTGTGCATACTAAAGAAGCCAGAATACCTACCAAAATGTAATTTCTGTACAGGAGTGAAAGTAGACTGACAGAAAAACAGGACTTAATTGTGTAGTTGTAGTTCCATGAACATTTCATCATTTTAAACTGTTAGATGGAAGGATGTGTAGCATTCTAAGTGCCTGTCTTTGCTCTTTCTACATGCGTACCACCATTTCCACAGAAAATGGCAAATCCATTGGTAAAATTCTTCCAACAGGACATTTTCCATTTAAGATCTTCAGCAAGACCTGTCTCTTCTGTTATGTATGCGATATAAATTTTATGTTGGAAAAACCTAACACTAATGAGCTAGCTGTCACAGGGGACATTGGCGATTTTGGAACACTTCTTGCCATTGTTGTAACACTGAAGAGAAGAATTTTTGTATTAGAAGACCAGATGTACAAACTACACTACACTATCCTCTGTAATGAAAGGATTTTCTCTCTCTTTCATCCCCAAACTGACCTTAGCAGTCTGCCTTAGCCAGTCTGTCTAGGGCTGTTTTTTTGTTCAAGTTATTAAAATGCAGGAGGCATCTCTAGCATGTGTGAGGTATGTATAGACATGCATGGATACTACACCAGGAGAATTTGTTTTTTCAGGAAATCCAATCAACGTTTTACCTTTTTAATAAAGCAAAAGAAGGCTTGCCCCCTACTTAACCACTCCTTGTCCATGTGTTTGGCTGAGTATTTTACAGTTTCCTGTTAAGTACAACTAATGGCAGTATTAAGTGCATCCCACTACGGCAGTAGCAGTTTGCTTTGGAAATGTTTCTGTGCAAGATGAAGATGTAGCCATATTGGCCATTGTCAATTCCTTTATCATACAGTGATTTGGAAGCACAGCCTAGTGATAAGGCAGGTTTTGGCAAGGCTATGCTTAAAGGGGAACTTGTAACTTTCTGCATCACAGGGGTAACCAAGTACTGTTTATATTCTGCCCAAATGTTATGCTTTACTGGTACAGTGACACTCACCACAGAGGAACATACACTTATTTATACAAGGTATTTACTGAGAGTGTAGATCTTCGTAGAAGAAGTCGCTGTGATAGTAAATTTTTCCTTTGTTTCCACCTATTTGGAAGTGTGTACATAGTTTTGTGATGGTTATATTTGGATAAATTCTTAATTTATTTGTTATTGTTTATACCAATTGCTGTCCTTAGCACTGGGTGTTCTGTCATGAACACAGCTCCATCTAGGGCTTCTGGGCTTGAAGAATCAAAGGTTGTATGGGCATTGTTGGTGTCTTAACCAACCAGATGCGCAATAGCAAGCTCTGCCCAAACTGCACCCAAAACCCAGGAGCAGGCTGACGTTACAGACCATTCATGAATAAACATTTTTGTGTGTTTATCGTCCGCATGAATATTCATTGGGATCAGCAAGCACATACTGCGGACATGTTTAGTCACTGAAAATTCACAGAAATTCAGTAAAAGAAAGTCAGTAAACAGCTGCATTACTGCCCTTCCTTAGTGAATGAAAACAGAACTGCAGCTGTGAACTCTTATGTAATATTAGACAGTATAGAGGAAATCACATTTAGGGATTTTTGCCCTTACAGTCCCATAGTAACACAGTACACATTTTAGCTTTAAACGGGTTATACTGCAGACCTGTTGAGCCACTGAAAATTGAAAGAAATTCAGTAAAAGAAAGTCAGTAAACCGTTGACTTAACTGTACTCCTTTAGTGAATTAAAACAGAACTGTAGCTGTGCACACTCTTATGTAATATTACACAATATAGAGGAATTACGTTTAGAGCCATTACAGTCCCATGGTAACACAGTACACTTTTTAGCTACAAACGGGTTGCAGGGAGTTGCAGCATTGTAGGCAGTCATAGCAGAAGTAGTTTAAAAAAAAAAACCTTGAAACAGATTACACTTTGCAGCTAGAAATGTGTGTGTTCAATTTAAAACAAAACTTGCATTCTTGCTATTTACGTGATCCGGCCGTGTCAAGTCATTACTCAAAAAACACATGCAGCTGCTACTGACAAATAACTCAGTGATTGCTGTCTATACAGGAATAACACTGTGACTCTGCACTCCCTTCATTAGCTAATAGCTAGAACTGTAACTGTGAAGTTAAAACATCACTCCCTTACATTAATTACTGATCAGACTTTCACTGTGCATTCACTGAGTTGGTTAGAAGCAGTTCACGTACCTGAAGCAGCAAGTCAGTCATCAGAAATGAGCAAAGATGAGGTACCGGAGAACCATTTCTTTAGTGATCTCTATTTAATATCTCTTGTACAGTAAACTCTGTTAACTGGCACCCATGGGGATTGGTAGATGCCAGATAACTGTAGATGTTCTTCGTATTTCACTGTTGCAGTCATCACATTTGGGTTATCTGTCTGCAGATAGCTCTCAGTTGGCCTGAATATCAGAGTCTTGGGATTTCTGCGTCAGAAGCTGTCGCTTCTTCCATGACGTCAGGTCGTCAGGGGTATAAAACATGCCAACACCATTACATCAGCTTTTCCTGCCGTGCAGTGTCCGAAGCAGAAGCAGTTCGCAACTGCCGGTCGGCCGCCTCCTGAAATTTTCATTTTTCCAGTTTCAGACTTGGTCTTCTAAAAGATAAGTACCCCGTTGGGGATCTTTTTTTCTTGCTCTAACTGATGTCAGAAAAAGTTAATAATTGTCTTGCCTGTGGAAAGCAAATACCTCACGGAGATTTTCATTCTTAGTGCGTCACCTGTTTAGGCCCAGACTATGACATTCCTCACTGTAGGTTTTGTGCCTTGTTCAACATCCCGAACTATTCATCGGGCTATTTTTGTCACTAAATTCTTTCGCTCTTGATGTTCTTAGTGTTTCACTGTTGCAGTCATTACATTTGGGTAATCTGCTGGCAGGTTGCCCTCAGTCGGCCTGATTAACAAAGTCTTGGGTCCTGGGTCGGTTGCTGTCCCTTCTTCCATGTCGTCAGGTCGTCAGGGGTATAAAACATGCAGCTGACGCCATTACATCAGTCTTTCTTGCCGCACGGAGCCCGAAGCAGAAGCAGTTCACAAGTGCCGGTCAGCCGACTCCTGAAATTTTCGTTTTCGAGTTTCAGAACCGAAGTCTTCAACTAAAAAACTAAGTACCCCGTTGGGGAAACTTTTTCTTGCTCCTTACCGATGTCAGTAAAAGTTAATAATTGTATTACTTGTGGTAAGCAAGTACCTCATAAGGATTTTCACTTGTACTGTATTCCTTGCCTAGGCCCTGACCACGATGTACCTTGCTGTTGGTTCTGTGCTTTATTTAATCAATGCACTATCTGTCGTCGGTACATTTATGCTTCTAAATATTTTGGATCACAGTTTAATTAACCAGAAATGACGTCGGTTAGCAATCTGACTAATGGAATACCTAAAAAACGCAAAGAAAAAGACAGAGACAGGCCATTGAGGTCCAAAACTACTGACGACGCTTCTCATAGGCCAGTCGCCAGTTCGCCGGTACTCAGTGAGGCGCTTTCGCAGGCCCTGATACCCGCTACTTCTGATTCGCAGGCCTCTACTGAGACCCATTCAGAGTACAGTATACCGCGAGATGCTGCAGTTATGGAACCCGTGGATGTCTCTACCTTGGATGGATCCGGAGCCACTGTGCAGGCACCAGCTTCTGAGGGTGTATTCAGGCCTACAGATTTGTATATTAAACTGATGCCATCTTCAATATTAAGGCCAAAATCTCAATCTATGTCTAAAAAAACGACGCCTAGGCCGCATGTGCAGGCCCCTATGCCTAAAAAACAAATGATCAAAATGGCTGAAGATTTAATTACTTTAATCAGGGGTAGCCAACCCCCACCTTCAGAGAGGCCTAGGGCAGAAATTGACTATGAATCTTCTGAACAGGATTCTATTTCTTCAGACTCTTCTAATGAACAGGATTTGTCTATACCTACTTATGAGGACTCTGATGCAGAGGATTCAATTCCTTCTGCTTCTCCCCCTGAGGATTTTTCTTTTGGGGAAACTTTACATACCTTAAGGGAACATTTTCACTGGGAAAGTCAGGATTTTTCTGAATCCAAAAAGGGGCTTAGGGAGTTTCTTCTTCTTCCTCAGCATAGGCCTTTGGCTATACCTCCTGTTCTAGACATTGTTGATGATGTTTCAGAATCTAGTATGGCTCCTGATTCTCTGCCTCTGGCTCCTTGTAAGCCAGACAGATACTACAGGGTTCCTGACTCCCACAGATTTCTTTTCAACAATCCTGTTGCAGATCCTGAAACCGTTTCACAGGTCCCCGAGGGCATTAAGGCTTCTACTGCTAAAAATCCTACCCCTTCTGATAGAGATTCCAGGGCGCCGGATAGATGGGGTAAGAAGGGTTACACTTCTGCAACCTTGGCAATCAGGGCTTTAAACTGCCAATTTCATATGCTAAAATATCAGCAGCATATCATGGGACTGCTTAAACAAAAAATGATGTTGATTTCTGACTGTGTGGAACATAAAGATTTACAGGATTTATTGCATTCAGCTGAACAAGTTGGAAAACATACTTTGCAATGTGGTTTTGATTCTTTGGAGGCCTGTTGCAGGGCTGCTGTAACTGGGTCTGTGCTAAGAAGGCATGCTTGGCTCAAAGAGCAATCTCTGCCTGATCATGTTAAAGCAAAATTGTTGGATGCCCCTTTGCAACAGGACCATCTCTTTGGTAATAAGGCTGAAGAAGTTCTAAAAAAGATGGAAGATAAAGCTAAATCAATGCAAACTGTGAAGGATTTCTTACAGTTGCAACCTCCAAGATTTAGTAGGCACTGGTCTACTAAGAATTGGTCCTTTCCAGTTCCTTCGAGAGCCACTCAAGTCAAACCCAGGCATTCCAAAGGCACCCGGTTTCAGTCCCAAGGGACTTTCAGAGCTAAGCAATGGGATGCCTCCTCTTCCAAATCTGGAAACAACAAGACTCCTCCCTATGGTAAGCAGTCTCAATGACTTTCCTCTACAGTTACCAAGCACTTACCTTTTAGCCACCCCTTTGGGGGGGAAACTGGCTCTTCATGTGAAAAACTGGCAACTTATAACCCAAGACAAATGGGTTTTAAATATAGTATCCCAGGGATACAGATTTAATTTCCACATGTTGCCAATTCCAAGCGGATGGCCAGACCTGCCCCCAAATCAGTGGGCAGAGGCTCAGAAACAAGTACTTTCCCTCTTGAACATATGGGGGCTATTCAACTAGTACCAGAAGAGGAAAAGGGACAAGGTTTCTATTCCAGACTTTTCCCTGGTACCCAGAAAAGACAAATCATGGCGTCCAATTCTGGACCTATCTAATCTAAACACCTTTCTGGACATTCCAGAATCCAAGATGCTGACTTTTCACCAGTTACTTCGTATGCTAGCCAAAGATGCCTGGTTGGCAACTCTAGATTTAAAAGAGGCTTACCTGCTTATCCCAATCAGGGAATCTTGCAGAAGATACCTCCGCTTCAATGCAGGCTACTTGCATTACCAATTTTCTGCACTGCCCTTTGGCTTATCTACTGTGCCTAGGGTCTTTACAAAGTGCCTGGCTCCAGTAATTGCATTTTGCAGGCAAAGAAATATCCAAATATATCCATACCTAGACGATTGTCTAATTCAGGCAGAAAACAAAGAGATTTTTCTAAAAGATCTGGCGTTTGTAAAAAGCTTCTAACTTGTCTAGGGTACACTATAAATGAAAAGAAATCACAACTGGTACCCTCTCAAAAACTTACATTCCTGGGTGCAAGCTTGAATATAACTGCCCAGATGGCTTTCCTTACGCCAGAAAAGCAAATTAATTTGGTGACGTACTTCAAACAGGTGGCTACAAAAACTCTGCTTTCTGCAAGGCAAATACTGCAAGCCTTGGGGTTCATGGCCTCCTGCATCCTTCTAATTCCATATGCAAGACTGCATATGAGGAAACTTCAGTGGTACTTAAAAAGTTTATGGAGTCAACATTGTCACAGCCTGGAAACAATGATTCCCATCATACCTTGCCTGCGCCTAGAGTTCCTGTGGTGGGCAGAGGCCTGCCACCAGAACAAGGGACTGCCATTCACACCACCCCCTGCCGCCCAAATCCTAACTACAGACGCTTCAGACTTTGCATGGGGGGCTCATTTGGCAGGGAAGTGCATTCAGGGCAAATGGAGCCCAAATCAAATGCACCTTCATATAATTCAAAAAGAAATGCTAGCTGTACAGAATGCTCTGACAGCCTTCAAGGACTACCTTCATCCAGGACAATTACTGATAAAGATGGACAACACCACGGTTATGTGGTACATAAACAAGCAGGGGTTTGCACATTCCTATCCCCTCTGCAGACTAGCCATGACATTGTGGAACACGGCCTTGAGCTACCAAGTACAACTACAAGCTCAATTCCTGCCAGGAAAGCTGAATATTCTGGCAGATGAACTAAGCAGAAATCTCATGGACCCACATGAATGGAAACTGGAACCACGGTTTTTCAACATTTTGACACGCAAATGGGGAAGCCCAGACATAGATCTTTTTGCCTCACCCCAGAACTACCAGTTGGACAAATATTGCACAAGAACTCCTCACAAAAAAGCCTGGAAAGTGGATGCTCTGCCCTTCAGCTGGAAAAACTTATCAGTCTATGCCTTTCTCCCTCTGCCTTTGCTCTTCAAAGTTCTACTAAAAGTCAAACAGGACAAACCAAAAGTGATTTTGATTGCTCCAGACTGGCCTCGCCAGCACTGGTACCCACTCCTGAGCAGTGTGTCACAAATTTCACCGTGGCACCTGCCTCAGACACCTTCTTTACTGTCTCAGCAGGAGAACCAAATTCTGCACCCTCAGCTCCAAACATTGAACCTTGCAGCTTGGCTAATCATTTAAATTCCCCCTTAGCATCCCTTAGCAAACCTGTGATGGATGTCATTTTAGAGGCGAGAAGACCTAGTACTAGAAAATCTTATGCTGACAAATGGAAAATATTCTGTGCCTGGAATCAATCTCAAGGGATGAGCACAGCAGCGCACAATTTACCTCAGATGTTGCAATACCTAACTGAGATGCTTCACAAGGGCCTGTCTTTTTCTTCCATAAAAATCCATGCCTCAGCCATTTCAGCTCATTACAACACAGAACCCCCCCCCCTTCTCTCATCCTCTGCTAAAGCAGTATCTCAGAGGGGCCAAAAACTTGAGACCACCCAGGAGAGCTCCAACCCCTGCCTGGGACCTTAACTTTGTATTGGAGAAACTCACTCTACCTCCTTTCGAGCCATCTGCTAAATTTCTTTTCTGGAAAACAGCCTTCCTTTTAGCAATCATTTCAGCTAGAAGGATATCTGAATTACAGGCCCTTATAGCAGTGGAGCCTTTCATCATCTTTCATGCGGACAGGGTGTCACTCAGGACCAATCCATCATTCATTCCCATGGTGGTATCCAGTGTGCTCTTAATCAGTCCATTCATTTGTCAACTTTCTTTCCCAATCCGCAGAACAAGGGGGAGCGAATTGTGCATTCACTGGATGTACACAGACAACTTAGATTCTACTTGGACATGACTAAATCTCGAAGAAAATCTGAACATAGCATTTGCTGCAGGGGCAGAGGGGAAGGCTTTTTCAAAGCAAACCATTTCTAAATGGATAAGCCATTGTATTCATTTCTGCTATAAGCATCATGGAAAACCTATCCTCCAGGAGATCAGATCTCATTCCACCAGGGCTGCATCTACTTCTATAGCCTTTCTCAGAGGTGTTCCTACCAGGGACATTCTAGAAGCTGCTACCTGGAGTTCAGTTCATACTTTAACCAAGCATCATCACTTACCATTTTTCTCTAAATCCAGAGCTGGCTTTGCCACTGATGTTTTGCAGGGCCTTATAGCTGGTCCTAATGCTGTATAATTCCATCCTCCCAACCATAGCTTTGGGAATCTACCCAAATGTAATGACTGCAACGGTGAAACACAAAGAACATCGTACAGTTGTGTACATTTACCATAAATGTAGATGTTCTAGTGTATTCACTGTTGCAGTCGTGGTTACCCTCCCACCAGCCCCCTGTTTTTCTATTACTGTACCTCTGTTTTCTTTTACAAAGCTTAAAAGCCTTTTTGGTGTATTTGCTTTTGTTTGGAGGCATATTTTTGTGTTTTTAATTACTTATATATATTTTGCACCCCATTTGGGGGGCACCTGACATCTGGGGCAAGAAAAACTGATGTAATTGGCGTCGGCTGCATGTTTTATACCCCCGACGACCTGATGTCATGGAAGAAGGGACAGCAACCGACGCAGGACCCAAGATTTTGTTAATCAGGCTGACTGAAGGCAACCTACCAGCAGATTACCCAAATGTAATGACTGTAACATTGAATAAACTCTAACATCTACATTTATGGTAAGTGTACACAACTGTACTTTCTTCATATTCCGAAATGGCTTCGATAAGCCATCCGACTACCAATCTTCCAAAAAAATCATAAGGATAAAGACAGAGACAGACTGCATAGGTCCAAAACTGCTGCCGACGCTCCCATTAAGCTAGTCGCCAGTCCACCGGTACTCAGATGTTCATCGTGCATACAGCTGCAGTCATAACAGATGGGTTTTCCTGCCGTCAGGCGGGTCCTCGGTCGGCCGAATTTCAAAGTCTAGGTCCGGCGTCGGATGTCGTCGCTTCTTCCCTGACGTCAGTGCGACAGGGGTATAAAAGAAACAGCCAACGCCATTTTCTTCAGTCTTTCTTGCTGTGCGGTGCCCGAAGCAGAAGCAGTTCGCAAGTGCCGGTCGGCCAGCTCCTGAGATTACGAATATTATTCAACCGAAGACTTCTTGAAAGCTAAGTACCCCGTTGGGGAAACTTTTCTTGCCTCAGACCGATGTCAGACAAAGTTAATAATTGCATTTCATGTGGGAAGCAAATACCGCATAAGGGCTTCCATTCCCTCTGCATTCCTTGCTTAGGCCCAGACCACGACGTCTCGGCCTGTCGTTTTTGTGCTACATTCAACAGACGCACTATTAAGCATCGGGCGGAGTTCACCCAACACTATTTTGGCAAAAAGTTTAATTACATTATGTCGTCGGATACTCCGACTCAAGTTTTGAGTAAAAGATGCAAAGATAAGGACCGACATCCGAGGTCCGCGACTTCTACCGACACCATGCTAAAGCCGACTACAGGTGCTCCAGTTCTCAGCGAGGCGCCTACGCAGCCCCTGACTACCGATGACACTTCATTAGCGTTGTCTTCTGTGCCCGAGGTCGCAGGCTCTTCGGCCCACACCCTGACCACAGATACCGAAGCCACTCTTGGCGGGGAAACTCAGAGTTTAGACAGGCCTGCCACTTCTCAAGGTGTCTTCAGGCCTTCTTCTTCTTTTTCCATTAAGGCTTTCACTAAATCTAAAGCAGCCATGCATACTAAAAGACAAGCTCCACAGGGCCCCTCTCAAGGCCCCATGCCTAAAAAGCAGATGCTCAAAATGGCTGAGGATTTGATTACTCTTATCAGGGGTTCTCAACCCCCCTCGAACAAAAGGCCCAGAGTGGAGGAAGAATACCCTTCCTCAGACCAGGCCTCCATTACTTCAGAACATTCTGAGGACCAGGAACATTCATACTCCCCTTTTGAAGATTCTGATGCAGAGGAGTCCATTCCCTCTGTCTCCCCCCCTGAGGATTACTCTTTTGGGGAAACCTTGCATACCTTGAGGGAACATTTCCACTGGGAAGGCCAAGAGTACTCAGACTCCAAGAAAAGGGTCAGGGATTTCCTCTTGCTCCCTCAGCACAGGCCACTGGCTATACCTCCTGTCTTAGACATACTAGATGATGTGTATTCAGAGGGCATCCTTAACCCAGATTCCTTACCTCCAGCTCCAGTCAAGCCTGACAGGTATTACCGGGTTCCTGATTCACACCAATTCCTATACAAAAGCCATGCGGCTGACCCAGAAACTATTTCACAGGGTCCCAAGGGAATTAAGGCCTCCACTGCCAAAAATCCATTACCTTCAGAGAGAGATTCCAGGGCTTTAGAAAGGTGGGGGAAAAAGGTATACACCTCGGCCACCTTAACCATGAGGGCATTAAACTGTCAGTTCCATATGTTAAAGTATCAACAGTTTTTGTTATCTCAGTTGAAAAGCAAAATGTCACAACCTGAACAACCAGACTTGAAGGAGTTGCAAGATTTGTTGCATAGTGCAGAGTAAGTGGGTAAACATACCTTGCAATGTGGTTTTGATGCTTTAGAGGCCTCATGTAGAGCTGCTGTTACAGGATCAGTCATACGTAGACATGCTTGGCTCAAAGAGCAAACCTTACCAGATCATGTCAAAGCTAAATTACTAGATGCACCTCTTCAAAAAGATGTATTGTTTGGTGTTAAAGCTGAGGAGGTATTAAAGAAAATGGAGGAAAAGGCAAAATCAATGCAAACAGTAAAAGATTTCCTACAGGTACAACCTCCACGTTTCAGTAGAAATTGGCCTTCAAACAATTGGTCCTTTCCAGCCACGGACAGACCCCAAAGAGGTAGATACAGGCGCCCGAGGGGTAGAGGGCAATCTCAAGGATCTTTTAGAGGCAGACAATGGCAAGCACCTACACCAAGAGGTGGTGAGGATAGTTCACAGCCATTCAGAAAGCAGAACCAATGACTTTCCCCTTTACATGCCAAGCAAGGCTCAAATGGCAGCACCTTTAGGTGGAAAACTGGCATTATTTTCAAAAAATTTGCATATTGTCACAAAATACAAATGGATCCTGGACATTATAGACAGAGGCTACAGATTCCACTTTCACACCCTTCCAAAAATGAAAGGCATGCCAAACCTGCCACACAATCAAAGGGCAGAGGCACAAAAACAAATTTCAGATCTCATGGACATGAAAGCTATTCAAGAGGTACCTGCACAAGAACAGGGTCAAGGTTTTTATTCCAGACTATTCCTGGTACCAAGGAAGGGCAAAGATTGGAGACCTCTTTTGGACCTATCCATCCTAAACACATATTTACTCGTACCAAAATTCAAGATGCTCACATTACAACAGCTTCTTCCCATGCTGGGCAAGGAGTCTTGGCTAGTAACATTGGACCTCAAGGAGGCATACCTGCATGTCCCAATCAGACAAGATTGCAGAAGATACCTCAGATTTCTTGCAGGTTCAACACATTATCAATTCTCTGCATTGCCCTTTGGCTTATCTACTGCGCCCAGAGTGTTCACGAAATGCCTGGCATCAGTAATTGCCTTCTGCAGACTTCAAGGGATACAAATATACCCATATTTGGATGACTGCCTGATCCAAGCGGACAGCAAACACATACTTCTGAAACACCTGGCGTTTGTAATAATGTTGTTGAATTCTCTGGGATACACAGTCAACAAAAAGAAATCAAGACTAATGCCCTCTCAAACAATAATTTTCCTGGGTGCCAGCTTGAATACAAACACCCAGATGGCCTACCTCACGCCAGAGAAACAAGGGCAACTAACTCAATAGTTCAGAAAACTGGCAACCTTCACCAGGCTAACTGCAAGGAAAATCCTGCAGGCTCTGGGATTTATGGCATCTTGCATCCTGCTAATCCCATGTGCAAAGCTGCATATGAGGAAACTTCAATGGTACCTAAAAAACTTATGGTCTCAACACAGCCACAGTTTGGAAACAATTATACCACTGATTCCATGTCTTCAAAAGGAATTTCTGTGGTGGGCTCAAGCATGCCAAAGAAACATAGGTCTCCCATTCTGCAAGCCTCAAGCAAATCAAGTCATCACAAGAGACGCCTCGGACTACGCCTGGGGGGCGCACATGACAGATTGGTGCATTCAGGGCAAATGGTCACAAAAAGAAAAGCACCTACACATCAATCAAAAGGAAATGCTAGCAGTAATAAATGCTATTATGGCTTTCAAAGACCTACTGCATCCAGGCCAGCTATTGATAAGGACAGACAACACCACAGTGATGTGATACATAAACAAACAGGGAGGAACCCATTCATATCCCCTATGCAGGCTAGCCAAGTCTCTTTGGAACATGGCTCAGGAATTACAAATCCAACTTCAAACACAGTTCCTGCCAGGCAAGGAAAACACACTGGCAGACAACCTGAGCAGAAATATGACAGATCCACACGAATGGAAGTTGCATCCTCAAGTTTTTACAAAGATAATTCAAGCATGGGGAAGGCCAGACATAGATCTCGTTGCCACCCACAGAAGTTACCAATTGACAACATTCTGCTCAAGGACCTTTCATCCACAGCTTGGAAAGTGGACGCACTCTTTCAGTTGGACAACAAGGACAGTTTATGCCTTTCCACCTCTTCCTCTGCTGCCCAAAGTTCTACTAAAAGCCAGAGCAGACAGACCAAAGATGATTCTCATTGCTCCAGACTGGCCAAGACAACACTGGTACCCACTCCTGAGGAGCCGGACGCATTCCCCACCATGGATCCTGCCTCTAATGCCTCTTCTATTGACTCAGCACAACTTCAAAACTCTTCACAGTCAGCTGAAAACACTCAATCTAGCTGCATGGAGGATTCCTTAAATTCACAACAGACCCTATACTCCAAGGAGGTGCAGGATGTCATTTTGGAGGCCAGAAGGTCTTCTACTAGAAAAGCCTACTCCGCAAAATGGAAACGGTTTTGTGCCTGGAATCAGAAAAAGGGTCAGAATCCTGGAATACTGAATTTACCTCAAATATTACAGTACCTAGCTGAGATGCTAAGCAGTGGACTTTCATTCTCCTCCATCAAAATCCATGCCTCAGCCATTTCTGCAGAATACAGCACTGATCCTCCTTTATTCTCTCACCCTCTCTTAAGACAGTTCCTCAGAGGGGCTAAGAATATAAAACCCCCAAGGAAGCAACCAGTACCTGCTTGGGACCTCAATTTCATTCTAGAAAAACTGACCCTGCCTCCTTTTGAGCCAGCTGCTTCAACAGAACTGCAATATTTGTCATGGAAAACAGCCTTCCTTCTGGCTATCACCTCAGCACGCAGGGTTTCGGAACTACAAGCCCTCATGGCTGTGCAGCCTTTCATCATTTTCCATCAGGACAGAGTTTCCTTACGAACCAATCCTTCCTTTATGCCAAAGGTAGTATCCAGGGTAGCCTTGAATCAGGCTATCCACTTACCTACCTTTTACCCTAATCCACAAAGCAAAGGGGAGAGACTACTACATTCCTTGGACATTCACAGAAAGCTCCGTTATTATTTGGACAGAACAAAGCTTTTCAGAAAATCAGAGCAACTCTTTGTGTCCTATGCTACAGGTGCTCAAGGGAAGCCTATTTCCAAACAGACAATCTTAAAATGGATAGCCCACTGCATAGGCTTTTGTTACTCATTTCATGGTAAAACTGTACCTACAGGCATCAGATCTCACTCCACAAGGGCCACAGCTACCTCTGCAGCTTTCCTCAGGGGGGTTCCTACCAAAGATATTTTGGAAGCAGCCACTTGGAGTTCTGTACATACTTTTTCCAAGCACTATCACCTACCATTATACTCCAAATCTAGAGCGGGCTTTGCCACTGCAGTCTTGCATGGCATCCTGGCTCCTCCTAGTTCCACTTAGTGCCCACCACCCCTTTTTAGCTTTGGGATTTTACCCATCTGTTATGACTGCAGCTGTATGCATGATGAACATAGTACAGTTTTGTACCTACCCATAAATGTAGATGTTCGAGTGCTAATACAGCTGCAGTCCAGGTTTCCCTCCCTCCTTCCCCTCTTGGGACAGGCCTAATGGCTAACACCTCCTCATACCACCTCATTGGGGTATTCTTTTATGGTGTATTTGCTTACAACTACTGTTTTTTGATTATATTGCATTGCATTATTACATAAATTTATGTTTTGCCTTCCTTCTGGGGGCACCTGACATCTGGGGCAAGAAAAACTGAAGAAAATGGCGTCGGCTGGTTCTTTTATACCCCTGTCGCACTGACGTCAGGGAAGAAGTGACGACATCCGACGCCGGACCTAGACTTTGGAATTCGGCTGACCGAGGACCCGCCTGGCAGCAGGAAAACCCATCTGTTATGACTGCAGCTGTATTAGCACTCGAACATCTACATTTATGGTAGGTACAAAACTGTACTTTTGGCGCTTTCGCAGCCCCTGATACCCGCTTCTGCAGAGTCGCAGGCCTCTACTGAGACCCATTTGGAGTCTGGTATGCCACAAGATGCTTCTTTTGACTATGGAACCTGTGGATGTCTCTACCTTGGATGGGTCTGGAGCCGCTGTGCAGGCACCAGCTTCTGAGGGTATATTCAGGCCTTCTGATTTTCATATTAAACTGACGACTTATTTTCAAATCAAAAATACCAAATTTCTCAGGCCCAGAGTTTGCACTATGCCTAGGAAATGGACGAACAAAGTGCATTCTCAGGCCCACATGCCTCAGAAACAAATGCTTAGAATGGCTGAAGATCTTATTACTTTAATCAGGGGAAGCCAGCCTTCCCCCTCAAAAAGACCAAGAACTGATTTTCCTTCTGATTCTTCAGATCATGAGTCTGTTGACTCTGACCCTTCTGATTACCAGGACATACCCTTATCTACCTATGAGGATTCGGATGCAGAGGATTCCATTCCCTCTGCTTCCCCACCAGAAATTTTTTCTTTTGGTGAAACCCCTGCATACCCTTAGAGAGCATTTCCGCTGGGAGTGCCAGGACTACCCACAGTCCAAAAAGAGACTCTGGGAATTTTTAAACTTGCCTCAGCACAGACCTCTAGCTATCCCTCCTGTTCTGAAAATTGTAGATGATGTCTTCTTGGAATCCAGCCTTACCCCTGATACGTTGCCTCCAGCTCCCAGGAAACCTGACAGGTACTACAGAGTACCTGACTCCCACAAATTCCTCTTTAAGAATACTACTGCAGATCCAGAAGCCATTTCCCAGGGACCTAAAGGCATTAAGGCTAAAACGGCCAAAAACCCTACCCCTTTGGACAGGGACTCTAGGGCTTTAGACAGATAGGATAAGAAGGTATTCATCTTTGCTACTCTTGCCATCAGGGCTTTAAATTGCCAGTTTCATATAAAGTATCAGCAACATATTATGGAGCTAATTAAACAGAAAATTATGTTGATTCCTGATTGTGCAGAACATAAAGATTTACAAGAGTTAATGCATTCTGCTAACCAAGTTGGAAAACATACTTTGCATTGTGGTCTTGATGCCTTAGAAGCATCTTGCAGGGCTGCTGTCACTGGGTCTGTTCTTCGAAGGCATGCTTGGCTTAAGGAACAAATCTTGCCAGACCATGTCAAAGCAAAGTTACTAGATGCACCATTAAACCAAGAACGCCTGTTTGGCAATAAAGCAGAAGTCCTCAAAAAGATGGAGGAAAAAGCTAAGTCTATGCAAACTGTTAAAGATTTCCTACAGGTACAGCCACCTAGATTCAGTAGGCATTGGCATTCTAAAAACTGGTCCTTTACAGTCCCTCCCAGACCTTCTGAGTCCAAACCCAGGGTCAGCAGACCACCAAGATTACAGTCTCAGGGTGTGCACAGATCTAAGTAATGGAGTACTCCCACCTCTAAAACAGGGAGTAGTAAGCCACCATCATATGGTAAAATCTCGCAAAGACTTATCCTTTACTCTTCCAAGCCTTTCCCAATACTTGCACCCTTAGGAGGAAAACTTGCCCTGCATGCAAAAAACTGGGAGTACATCACCCAGGACAGATGGGTCTTGAACATTGTATCCCAGGGATACAGATTCTACTTCCACTCACTGCCAGTCCCAAGCGGATAGCCAGACCTCCCCACATCAGTTGGCAGAGGCCCAAAAGTAAGTACTTTCTGTTCTCAGTATCACGGCTATTCAGCCTGTCCCAGCAGAGCAAAGGGGACAAGGTTTCTACTCCAAACTGATGTTCTTCATGTTTCACTGATGTAGTCATTACATTTGGGTTATCTGCCTGCAGGTAGCCCTCAGCCAGCCTGAATATCAAAGTCTTGGATTCCTGCATCGGATGCTGTCTCTTCTTCCATGACGACAGGTCGTCAGGGGTATAAAACATGCAGCTGATGCCATTACATCAGTCTTTCTTGCAGCACGGTGCCCGAAGCAGAAGCAGTTTGTAAGTGCCGGTTGGCCAACTCCTGAAATTTTCATTTTCGAGTTTCAAAACTGAAGTCTTCAAAAAAGCTAAGTACCCCATTGGGGATCCTTTTTCTTGCTCTTAACTGATGTCAGTAAAAGTTAACAATTGTCTTACCTGTGGAAAGCAAATACCTCATAAAGATTGTCATTCATACTGCATTCCTTGCTTAGGCCCAGACCACGACGTCCCTCACTGTCAGTTTTGTGCCTTATTCAACCCCCAAACTATTCGTCATCGGTCTATTTTTGCAGCAAATTATTTTGGTACTCGGTATAACTATCCAGAAATGGCTTTGGTAAGCCATCCGACTACCGAAATTCCGAAAAAACATAGATAAAGACAGAGACAGACCGCATAGGTCCAAAACTGCCAACAACGCTTCCTTTAAGCTAGTCACCAGTTTGCCGGTACTCAGTGAGGCACTTTCGCAGCCCCTGATACCCGCTACTTCAGATTCGCAGGCCTCTACCGAGACCCATTCGGAGTCTGGTATGCCGCGAGATGCTTCTTTGACTATGGAACCTGCGGATGTCTCTACCTTGGTTGGGTCCGGAGCTGCTGTGCAGGCACTGGCTTCTGAGGGTGTATTCAGGCTTACAGATCTGCATTTCAGACTGACACCATTTTCTTCATCTAGGCCTATAATTCGACCCACGCCTAGAAAACCGATGTCCAAACCATATGGTCAGGCCCATATGCCTAAATAACAAATGCTTAGAATGGCTGAAGACCTTATTTCTTTAATTAGGGGAAGCCAGCCTTCCCCCTCTAAGAGACCTAGAACAGATTTTCCTTCTGATTCTTCTGATCAGGATTCTGAAATTTCTGTTTCTTCTGATTACCAGGATTTGGCCCTATCTACCTCTGAGGATTCTGATGCAGAGGATTCCATTCCCTCTGCTTCCCCTCCAGAAGATTTTTCTTTTGGTGAAACCTTGCACTCTCTTAGGGAGCATTTCCGCTGAGAAAGCCAGAATTACTCTGACTCCAAAAAGAGGCTTAGGGAATTCTTACTCCTCCCTCAACACAGGCCTTTAGTTATCCCTCCTGTTCTGGATATTGTAGATGATGCCTTCTTGGAATCTAGCCTGGCCCCAGACACATTACCTCCAGCTCCTAGAAAACCTGACAGGTATTACAGAGTACGTGACGCTCACAAGTTCCTCTTCAAGAATCCTACTGCGGATCCAGAGACCATTTCCCAAGGACCAAAAGGCATTAAGGCTACTGCTGCCAAAAACCCTACCCCCCCTTGATAGAGATTCCAGGTCCTTGGACAGATGGGGGGTAAGAAGGTATGCACTTCTGCTACTTTGGCCATTAAGGCCTTAAATTGCCAGTTTCATATGTTAAAGTATCAGCAGCATATTATGGGACTACTTAAACAGAAAATGATGTTGATTCCTGAGCATAAAGAATTACAGGATTTAATGCATTCTGCTGAACAAGTTGGTAAAAAGTCTCCTGAACCTGATTGACTTATCAGTCTCCAGAGCCATGGACAAGGGTAAGGTGGTCCACACAGCCTATCTAGACCTTGCCAAGGCCTTTGACACCATCCCCCACTCTGGAATCATAGATAAACTTACTAAGTTGGGCATTAATCCCTATGTCACCCAATGGGTTGCTAAATGGCTTACTGATAGAACCCACACTGTAAAAGTAGCCGACTCCAAATCCAACTCCAGACAGGTGACAAGTGGAGTACCTCAGGGTTCAGTCCTGGGGCCGCTCTTGTTTGGCATCTACTTCTCTGAAGTACAGGTCAACACTAAGGGACTCTGGCTAACAAAGTTTGCAGATGACTGCAAACTGGGAGCCATTATTGAATCCCCAAATGATGTGGATACTCTACAAAAGGGCCTTACAGAAACAGATGCTTGGTGCCAGAGCCATGGGCTCAAGCTCAATGACAAGAAATGTATTGTTATCCCCTTTGGGAAAAAAACATGTATCCATGAATTACCATATAGGTGGCAGTACACTAAACACAGAAAGTGTGATAAGAGACTTAGGGACACAGGTGGACAGTGGTCTCACCTTCGATAACCACACCACCACAACAGTCAGGAAATCCTTCTATGTGGCACACCTTATCACAAAGGGCTTTTCATCCAGAAAAAAGGAGGTCATTGTCCCACTGTACTCATCCCTCATTAGACCCATTATAGAATACAATGCCCCATTTGGTATGTACCTCTCAAGACATCTGCAACAACTGGAAAGGCCTCAGAAATACCTCACTAAAAGAATCACAGGCCTAAAGCAGATGCCCTACGCTGACCGCCTTAAAAAACTCCAGCTATACTCTGTCGTATATCGTCTACTCAGAGGCGATTTCTGCTTAACATACAAGGCCATGTCAAACCCAGAGCTGTTGGACATGCTACACTTAAAGAAATCCCAAGCCCTCAGAGCTACACGCTCCAGGGATCTAAAGCTTGTCATCACAATAAACAAAACATGCTGGAGGGATAGGTTCCTGACCCAGAGACTCCCCAGACTCTGGAATAGATTGCCCATACATGTCAAGCAGAGTGCCTCTTTGGACCTCTTCAAGAGGAACCTTGACGATTGTATGGGAGAGAGGAGATTCACCCCAGGGATCACGTCAGTCGCCCTGCTAGACAGGGGTCCAGTAAAGTAAATAATGTGGGAAGAAATAGCCAGGGAATTGTTATGGCTAGGCTTGTATAGGCCCTAGGGCTGATAGCCTAGTGCCAACCTATGAACATACTTTGCAATGTGGTTTTTGACTCTTTAGAAGCATCTTGCAGGGCTGCTGTCACTGGGACTGTACTTAGAAGGCATGCTTGGCTTAAGGAGCAAAACTTGCCAGATCATGTTAAAGCTAAATTACTGGATGCTCCCTTAAACGAAGACCGCCTGTTTGGCAACAAAGCAGAAGAAGTTCTTAAAAAGATGGAGGAAAAAGCTAAATCTATGCAAATTGTTAAAGATCTCATGCAAGTACAGCCTTCCGGATTTAGTAGGCATTGTCCTTCTAAGAACTGGTCCTTTCCAGTCTCTTCCAGTCCAAACCCAGGAAGAGCAGATCACCTAGGCTACAGTCTCAAGGTACACACAGGCCTAAGCAGTGGAGGGCTCCCACTTCCAAAGCTGGAAGTAGTAAGACACCCCCTTATGGAAAAATGTCACAATGACTTAACCTTAAACCTTCCAAGCCCTGCTCAGCTGCCTGCTCCCTTAAAGGGAAAGATCGCCCTGCATGTAAAAAACTGGGAACTCATTACCCAGGACAAATGGGTTTTAAATATAGTTTTCCAAGGATACAGATTCCACTTCCACACCTTACCAACCCCAAACAGTTGGCCAGGCCTACCCCCAAATCAGTGGGCAGAGGCTCAACAGCAGGTTCTCTCTCTTCTAAGCATCAGGACTATTCAGCCTGTCCCAGCAGAAGAAAGGGGCCAAGGTTTTTACTCAAGACTTTACCTGGTACCCAGAAAAGACAGCTCCTGGCGTCCTGTCCTGGACCTCTCTATTCTAAACACATTTTTGGTAATCCCAAAATTCAAAATGATAACACTTCAACAGCTGCTTCCTATGCTAGGCAAAGATGTCTGGTTGGCAACCTTAGACTTAAAGGAAGCTTACCTGCACATTCCAATAAGGGATTCTTGTAGGAAATACCCATGCTTCAGAGCAGGCTCCATGCATCAGTTCCCTGCATTTCCCTTTGGCTTATCTACTGCGCCCAGGGTATTCACAAAGTGTCTAGCTCCAGCCATTGCATTTTACAGGCAGTGAAATTTTCAAATATACCCATACCTGGACGATTGTCTAATTCAGGCAGAAAGCCAGGGCTTGCTATTAAAACATCTGGAATTTGTAAAGAAACTTCTAACTTCGCTGGGGGTACACCATAAACGAAATTAAATCTCATCTGATACCCTGCCAACAGATTGCATTCCTGGAAGTAAGCTTGAACGCAACTTCCCAGATGGCTTGCCGCACGCCAGAGAAACAAGTTCATTTGCTAGCCTACTTATAAACTACTGGCCACAAAGACCCCGCCATCTGCAAGGAAAATACTGCAAGCCCTGGGGTTCATGGCCTCTTTCATTCTACTAATTCCATATGTAAGACTTTATATGAGGAAACTACAATGGTATCTAAAAAACCTATGGTGGCAACATTCTCAGGACCTAGAATCAATGATTCCTATCATACCTTGTCTAAAAATAGAGTTCCTTTGGTGGGCAGAGGCCTGCCACCAAAACAAGGGACTGCCATTCACTCTAACCCCTGCCGCCCAAACCCTAACAACAGATGCATCAGACTATGCATGGGGGCTCACTTGGCAGGGCAGTGCATTCAGGGCAAATGGAACCCAAGCCAGATGCACTTGCATATCAATCAAAAAGAAATGTTAGCTGTACAGAATCCTCTGACAGCCTTCAAGGACCACATTCTTCCAGGACAATTATTGGTAAAGACAGACAACACCACTTTATGTGGTACATAAACAAGCAGGGGGGAACCCACACATACCCTGTCTGCAGACTAACCATGGCTCTGTGGAACACAGCCTTGAGCACCTACAAGCTCCATTCCTGCCAGGCAAGCTAAATACACTGGCAGATGACCTAAGCAGAAATCTCATGGACCCACACAAGTGGAAACTGGAACCAAAGATATTCAACATGTTGAAAAACAAATGGGGGAGCCCAGAGATAGACCTGTTTGTCTCCCCTCAGAACTATGAATTAGACAAATTCTGCACAAGGGCTCCCTACAAACAAGATTGGAAAGTGGATGCCCTGTCCTTCACCTATCAGTTTATGCCTTTCCATTTCTGCCTCTCCTCTCCAAAGTGCTACTAAAGATCAAACAGGACAAACCAAAGGACAGTATTGATTGCACCAGACTGGCCACGCCAACACTGGTACCCCCTCTTGTGCAGTGTGACACTGCTGGAACCATGGCACCTGCCTCAGACCCCTGCCCTGCTGTCCCAGCAGGAGGGCCAGATTCTGCACCCACAGCTTCAAACCCTGAACCTTGCAGCATGGCTAATTACCTGATCTCTCCATTACCATCCCTCAGTAAGCAAGTGATGGATGTCATTCTGGAGGCAAGGAGGCCTAGTACTAGAAATTCCTATGCTGAAAAATGGAAAAGATTCTTTTCCGGGAGCCATACTCGGGGATGGGCACAGGAGTGCCCAGTTTACTGCTTATTCCTCAATATTTAACTGAGATGTTTCACAAAGGCCTTTCCTTTTCTTCCATCAAAATTCATGCCTCGGCCATTTCAGCACATTACAATACTGAGCCACCCCTCTTCTCTCATCCACAGCTGAAGCAATTCCTCAGAGGGGCCAAAAACTTAAGACCACCCAGGAGAGCCCGTACTCCAGCCTGGGACCTTAACTTTGTATTGGAAAAGCTCACGCTTCCTCCCTTTGAGCCAGCTGCAAATGCAAACTTGAAATTCCTTTCTTGGAAAACTGCCTTCCTTCTAGCCATTATTTCAGCAAGAAGGGTGTCTGAATTACAAGCCCTCATGGCAATGGAGCCTTTCATCATCTTTCATGAGGACAGAGGGTCCCTCAGGACCAATCCTTCCTTTATGCCCAAGGTGGTATCCAGTGTGGCCCTTAATCAGTCCATTCATTTGCCAACCTTCTTTTCTAATCCACAGAACAAAGTGGAACAAATACTGCACTCCTTGGACTTGGACAGACAACTTAGATTTTACTTGGACAGGACTAAGCCTCTCAGGAAATCTGAACAGCTGCTGGTTGCATTTGCTGCAAGGGCAGAGGGGAAGGCCATTTCAAAGCAAACCATTTCTAAGTGATTAGGCCATTGCATTAATTTCTGCTATAAGCACCATGGAAAACCTACCCCACAGGGGATAAGACCTCATTCCACCAGGGCTGCATCTACCTCTGCAGCCTTTCTCAGAGGTGTCCCTACCAGGGACATCCTGGAAGCTGCTATCTGGAGCTCTGTACATACCTTCACCAAGCATTACCACTTGCCAGTTATTTTCTAAATCCAGAGCTGGCTTTGCCACTGCAGTCTTGCAGGGCTTTATAGCTGGTCTTAATGCTATCCAATTGCCTCCTCCCATCCTTAGCTTTGGGAATCTACCCAAATGTGATGACTGCAACAGTGAAACACAGAGAACATAGTACAGTTGTGTACTCTTACCATAAATGTAGATGTTCGAGTGTATTCACTGTTGCAGTCCTGGTTACTTTTCCTCCAGGCCCCTGACTTCTACTGACTATACCTCTATTCTTGTTTACTATGCTTAAAACTTTCTGGTGTATTTACTTTTTGTTGGAGGTGTAACCTTGTATATAATTGCTTTCCATTATGGGGGCACCTGACATCTGGGGCAAGAAAAACTGATGTAATGGTGTCGGCTGCATGTTTTATACCCCTGACTACCTGACGTCATGGAAGATGAGACAGCAAGCGACGCAGGACCCAAGACTTTGATAATCAGGCAGACTGAGGGCTACCTGCAAGCAGATAATCCAAATATGATGACTGCAACAGTGAATACACTCTAACATCTACATTTATGGTAAATGTACACAACTGCACTTTCTCTGCACTTCCCTTTGGCTTACCTACTGCGCCCAGGGTATTCACAAAATGCCTAGCTCCGGCCATTGCATATTGCAGGCAGAGAAAAATTCAAATTTACCCATACTTGGACGATTGCCTGATTCAGGCGGACAGTCAGGAATTGCTACTCCAGCACCTGACATTTGTAAAGAGACTTCTAACTTCATTGGGGTACACCATCAACGAAAATAAATCACATCTAGTACCCAGCCAGCAGATTGTATTCCTGGAAGCAAGCTTGAACACAACTTCCCAGATGGCATTCTTCACAGGAAAAACAAATTTATTTGACAAACTACTTCATTCTACTGGCCACCAAAACCCAGCTATCTGCAAGAAAAATACTGCAAGCCCTAAGGTTCATGGCCTCTTGCATTCTGCTAATTTCATATGCAAGACTGCATATGAGGAAACTTCAATGGTACTTAAAAAGTCTCTGGTGTCAACATTCTCAGGACCTGGAAACAATGATTCCCATCATTCCTTGCCTAAGGGCAGAGTTCCTTTGGTGGACAGAGGCCTGCTACCACAACAAAGGACTCCCTTTATCACTCAACCCCCTGCCGCCCAAACCCTAATAACAGATGCATCAGACTATGTATGGGGGGGGCTCACATGGCAGGACAATGCATTCAAGGCAAATGAAGCCCAAAGAAAATGCACCTGCATATCAATCAAAAAGAAATGTTAGCTGTACAGAATGCTCTGACAGCCTTCAAATGTCTTATTCTTCCAGGGCAACTATTGATAAAGACGGACAACACCACAGTTATGTGGTACATAAACAAGCAGGGGGGGAACCCATTCCTACCCACTCTGCAGGTTAGCCATGGCTCTGTGGAACACAGCCTTGAGCAATCAAGTGCACCCGCAAGCTCAATTCCTGCCAGGCAAACTAAATTCACTGGCAGACGAGTTAAGCAGAAATCTAATGGACCCACAAGAGTGGAAACTGGAACCCAAATCATTCAAGTTTCTGATCCACAGGTGGGGGGGGGGGCACCAGAGGTGCACCTCTTTGCTTCCCCTCAGAACTATCAATTGAGCAAATATTGCACAAGAACTCCCCACAGCCAAGCATGAAAAGTGGATTCCCTGTCCTTTACATGGGAAAACCTCTCAATCTATGCCTTTTCCTCTCTGCCCCTCCTCTCAAAGGTTCTACTAAAGATCAAGCAGGACAAGCCAAGGACAATCCTGATTGCATCAGACTGGCCATGACAGCACTGGTACCCACTTTTGCGCAGTCTGACAGTACTGCCACCATGGCACCTACCTCAGACCCCCTCCCTGCTGTCCCAGCAGGAGGGCCAGATTTTGCATCCTCAGCTGCAAACCGTGAACCTAGCAGTCTGGCTCATCCCCTGAACTCATCACCAGCAACCCTCAGTAAACAGGTGCTGGATGTCATCCTTGAGGCAAGGAGGCCTAGTACTAGAAAATCCCATTCAGAAAAGTGGAAAAGATACTGTTCATGGAGCCAGTCTCAAGGAAAGGACACAACTATGCCCAGCATACCTCATATACTAGATTACTTAACAGAAATGCTCCACAAAGGCCTTTCCTTCTCTTTAAGTAAGATTCATGCCTCTGCCATCTCAGCTCATTATAATACTGAGCCACCCCTCTTCTCTCATCCTCTGGTCAAACAGTTCCTGAGAGGAGCCAAAAATTTAAGACCCCCCAGGAGAGCTCCCACTCCAGCCTGGGACCTTAACTTTGTATTGGAAAAACTCATGCTTCCACCCTTTGAACCTGCTGCTTCAGCAGAGTTAAAATTCCTCTCCTGGAAAACAGCTTTACTTCTAGCCATCACTTCAGCAAGAAGAGTGCCTGAATTGCAGGCCCTTATGGCCGTGGAACCCTTCATTATCTTCCATGCGGACAGAGTTTCCCTCAGGACTAACCCATCATTTATGCCCAAGGTGGTATCTAGTGTGGCTTTAAACCAATCCATTCATTTACCAACCTTTTTCCCTAATCCTCAGAATAAAGGGGAAAGGATCCTGCACTCCCTGGACGTGCACAGGCAGCTTAAGTTTTATCTGGACAGGACTAAACCTTTCAGAAAATCTGACCAGCTGCTAGTCAGCTTTGCTTCAGGGGCAGAGAGTAAGGCCAATTCAAAGCAAACCATTTCTAAATGGATAGCACACTGCATCCATTTCTGCTACAAACACCATGGGAAACCTACCCCACTGGAGATCAGAACACATTCCACTAGGGCTACATCAACCTCTACAGCATTTCTCAGGGGAGTCCCTACCAAGGACATCTTGGAAGCTGCAACCTGGAGCTCTGTACACCCCTTCACCAAGCATGATCACTTACCTATCTTTTCTAAATCCAGAACTGGATTTGCCACAGCAGTCTTACAGGGCCTGCTTGTCAGCCCTAATGCTTCTTGACTGCCTCCACCCATTCTCAGCTTTGTGAAGCAACCCAAATGTGATGACTGCAAAAGTAAAACACGAAGAACATAGTACAGTTGTGTACACTTACCATAAATGTAGATGTTCGAGTGTATTCACTGTTGCAGTCTTGGTTACCTTCCCTCCAGCCCCCTGACTTCTCTGTACTTCTACCTATTCTTTTTTGTTTGGCCATATCTTATAACATTGGTATTTACTTTCTACTGGGGGTGTTCCACACCATGTAATTGCTTCCTATTGGAGGGGGGCTCCTGACATCTGGGGCAAGAAAAACTGATGTAATGGTATCGGCTGCATGTTTTATACCCCTGACGACTTGACGTCATGGAAGAAGCGGCAGCATCCAACGCAGAAATCCCAAGACACTGGTATTCAGGCTGACTGAGGGCTACCTGCAGACAGATAACCCAAATGTGATGACTGTAAAAGTGAATACACTTGAACATCTACATTTATGGTAAGTGCACACAGCTGTACTTTTCTGGTTGCTAGAGAGTTATTGTTAAAAACAGGCCTAATACTGTACCCTATACTATGTTTGGTTTGACTTGTTCTCATGTTGGGGAGAGAGGGAATTTATGCCAATCTTTTTTTTTGAACTCTAAAACTCTAAGGTATGTTTCTGTGGGGGAAAACAAAGTGCAACACATGAAAATTGCACTGTATTTCTTCGATATTTTTTTGCTGGTTTCTTGAGAGTGCCGGTTGCTTGAGTTCTGGTTAATTGAGAGTTTACTGTAGTACATAACACAAGCAGACCCATTTCCCAAGAAGTGAAAAATTAAAAAAGCACACAGGAACAGGACACACACCCACAACCAATAGCACCAGTTGAATAGCATATTACAATAGCTGTATAACATTACGGTTCTGCATACACTCCGGAAGAATATAATATATACAGTCAAGGAAGCTCATTTTCCTTGTCTGACCCAGTGCTCAAGGTGCTAGGAAAAACATATTGCCAGAGAGCAACTTCTGCATTTTAATGACTCCTGGGTTCCCAGTACTTCTAGAGGTGCTTAACAACTGTGCATCTGTTACATTATTTGGTTAATAGCCAGATGCTAGGAAAAACTTATTAAGAGAGAAACTTCTGCATTTTACTGCAGAGTCAGGGTCTGTTACAATGCTTGTGCAGAAGAAAAAGAAAACAGTGTGTCAGTGGTGGCTCCTTGGGCAGTTATTCTGCATTTCACACAATACTCCATTTATACTATACTATGTGTAATTAGGTGAAGTGTAACACTCTTTTCACCCTATACTTTTTTTGCTGTCGAATAAAAACATTACTATTTTATATACACACTATATGTGAATATTTGTATTAGACATACACTACAGTAAACTAAAGTAGAAACTGTTACAGGTGCAGACTTGCAGCACACCTCGTATGTGATAATCACGAAGCAATGTATGCAGGATGTCACTAGCAAATCTGCATGCCATGCCAATCATGACATATTTTCATATTGCATCACTGTCTTTCTGCCCATTCTTCCGCAAATCCGCAGGCGGGTTAAGACATCAACAAAGCCGGTTGTATGTACATAGCACTGTATATGTGTGTGTGTGTGTGTGTGTGTGTGTGTGTGTGTGTGTGTGTGTGTGTGTGTGTGTGTGTGTCTGTGTGTGTGTATGTATATGTAAGTCCTAGATATCTATGGGTGCCCTGTGCTGCTTGCATCAGCACATTAACAGATAAAGAGACCAGCACTGGTCATTACAGGAAAAGATGGAGTGTAAGAATTTATCTGAGACAGTTGAGTACAAAAAAATGTGTAAACTTAAATGTTATGTTTTACTGTTACAGTTGCCTGTCCTTAAAGATTTGCTGCTATGGTAAGCATCTTTCAAACGTGTAGTTCATTCTTGCATTTGAATTTGCTTAGCTGCCATATCTGACTTTCACTCTTGTAAGGGCTCCATGACTTTTCCCTCCTTTGAAGTGTGCACAACTTTTTGAGAATTACTTTTAGGCTTCTCATCAGAGGTCGTGTTCACAAGTATCACATGCTTGAGAAACTCGCTGTTCCCTTATTTGATCTTGATACATCAGTAGAGATGATATATTTATCCTGAAGGTCTTATCTCTTGTGATATCACTTTACTTCAGCCAAAATAATTTCTGAATTGCAAGCTATTTCTGTTAAATTGCCTTACATTTCATTGAGAGGATTTCTTTACAGCTGTGTAGCCACTGAAATGAATTCTGATCCAGTCTGTTCATGTGTGTATTCTCTTGTAGTACTGTAATTAGGGCATGCACCTTTTCTTCACTGTATGAATGTGCAAAGGCGTCTTTGGTATTGTGTTGACAGAAAAGTCTACTTGCAAGAATGAGAAGCTTTTGACTCTTAAAGGGTTGTGAAAGCAAGAAAACCACTTAACTGCGGTTAGTTGTATGGCTTTTTAATTGCATGGTTTTTGTCCTGACAAGTGCAAACTACTGCACGAGAAGCCAGAAGTGTTGCTACACCCACTGCTTTCTTTAGAAGTCCTACTTTAGATGACAGTTATTCATATGTCTTTGCAGAGCAGTGTTGGGCATCGTTTCTAGATGCGAGTCTTCCTTGGGTCACACTGGGTAGCAGTATGTTTACTTAGGGCAGGCATATAGGCGTGCAAGATGTTGACTATGCCCCAGCAGTTTCCAGCTATTTCTACAGCTGGAGCCTACTGTATCACTTGTTAAACTTATGGGTACCTACTGTAACTTTAGAGCTGTGAGAAGAATTTTAGCCACAGGAACTGGGCCTTTTTCTTCTCCTGGCCTGTGCTGTGGTACTTACTTTGCAATACAACTTTTCCTTAGTCTGAAACTGGAGAAGCTGGAGAGAGCAGTGTAATGTGGGAGAGAAAGTTGATTTTAGAAGCCTGCAAAGGTTTTGTGTGCTGACAGGCCCTATTACCTGCATTGTAATCCCTATGCATACTCAGATGTAGTGTTAGTAGCCATATCTTTAGTTTTCTGTACATTTACAGTTTGGAACAGAATCTTTTAATGAGGAAAGATTGTATGTCATGTCTGTCTTGCTGTCTGTTATGTATAAAGGTCTAAAGCATGCTCTGGCCTTTATTTGTTTTATTTATGTAAATTTGTTAATTAGGGTAGGGTGTTGATACCTAATGGACTCATTTCAGGTTCAGCACAGGTGTAAATCATACTGTAAAATGATAAAACATTCAGCATTTTAATGCCTTATTCTTACAAATTGCACCAAACTTAACACAATCTGCATTTCCACTCATGTTTCTTGAGGTTGTAGCCTCAGGAAATGCTTTTCATTCTGTAATGTTTGTTCACAATGTTGAAAATCCACCTAAAATACTTCTTGAAGTGGAAACTTTTTTCACCCAGTTCTCCAGTCTGATATTTGTATTCTCATACCTCTCAACTGTCCAGATTTTCTCAGAATGTCGAAATTTTTGCCACATATATTTGATCTGCTCTGTGTAGAAGCTGTATTTTTCTGGCAGATCATTGAGGATTTAAGTCATTAAACTATGACAGGCATTTGAGTTTCAGGCTTCATATGCTTCAGAAAAAAATGCATGCTAATGCAAAACCTATTATTCTACCAACTTTTTAAGTTAAAACTTGGACCGAACCACAAAAGGAGGGGGAGTATCAATATTCATCAAAGATACCCACACCTCCAGGTTGGTGGCACAGCACGAAGCATCAGAGACTATCCATGTGCAACTAACAGTGGGTAAAACTGCCTTCCAGTTTATAGCCTGCTACAGACCACCCTCCCAAACCCAGGAACCCCACTCGGCCTTCCTGAGCACAGTGGAAAATATGAAGGTCTCTCCAAACACCATTATATTGGGCGACTTCAACTACCCAAACATAGACTGGGAGCATTACTCTAGCTCCAACACCCTAGCCCAAAGGTTTCTAGAATTTATAAACTCAAATGCTATGGAACAACTTGTTACCACTCCCACAAGAGGGGAAAACATACTGGACCTGATCATCACCAACATGGGGACTCTATGCTCCAGACCAGAAGTGTATCCCTCACTGGTAAGATCAGACCATAAACTAATCTCACTGGATATTCACATCCCGACCCCACCCCCTGCCCAGAAAACCACAGTGAAAAACTTCTCTAAAGCAAATTTCACACTCATCAAAACCGAGGTGGAATCCTTCAAAGCCCCCGGGCCTGTGGAAAATACGGCCCAAACCGCAGAATCCTTTATAAATGCATTCTATGAACACCTTCAGGAATGCATGGATCATGCAATCCCAAATAAAACCAAGACCCAATCCTCCAAAGGCAGACGTCCTGTCTGGTGGACCCCAGCCATAAACAAACTATACAGTAGAAGGAGGAAGCTACTACATGATAGAGCAAAATCCCAAAAAGGGAAGGCATCTCTGATCAGTATTAGCAAAAAACTATGGGCACTCATAAAATCGCCTAAGGCCAGCTTCGAGAAAAATTACACAGGACACTAAGGATAATCACAAGGCTTTCTTTAGTTATGTTAGGAACCTGGGTGGGAATTCCCAGATATGCTCAGAATTAGTCCAAAATGACAAAAAATACACCGAACCCACAGACATTGCCAACATCCTAGCTGACAGGTTCAGCGCAAACTCCCCACCACCACCAAAAGGGCAAATATCTATCCCAGCAGAGTGCTGCCCCCCTGACATCTCAGATGCTCAGGTAAGAGCCGCCCTCTCCAAAGCAAAAAACACAGCATCAATGGGACCAGACGGTGTCCCGGGCTGCGTCCTACATGAACTCCAAGAAAAGCTAAACCCAAACATAAAACTACTGTTCAATCTCGGCTTTACTACAGGTTATGTACCCAAAGAGTGGCGTACAGCAACAGTGGTCCCTCTCCACAAAGGTGGTGCCTCAACGGATCCTGGAAACTATCGCCCCATAAGCCTGACTAGCTTGGTCTGCAAAGCTATGGAAAGGATCATCATGGACCTCATAAATAAAGATATTGGGGACCTACAGACACTGGATCCTACCCAGTTTGCCTTTGTTAAGGGCAGATCCTGCCTCTTAAACCTGGTCAATTTCTTTGAAGCAGTCACCAAGGCCATTGACAAGGGGAAGGTGGTCCACACAGCCTACCTGGACCTTGCAAAAGCCTTCGATACAGTACCCCACTTGGGCATTATAGATAAGCTCACCAGCTTAAATATAAACCCCTATGTCACTAGATGGGTTGCAAGCTGGCTCAAGGACAGAACCCACATGGTTAGAATTGCTGGAGCCATGTCAGACTCCAAACCAGTTACAAGTGGCGTCCCACAAGGCTCAGTCCTGGGACCTCTCTTGTTCGGTATATATTTCTTGGAAGTACAGGCCAACACGGAAGGACTGTGGCTGACCAAGTTTGCAGATGACTGCAAACTAGGCGCCATAATCGACTCTCCAGCCGACACAAGCATCCTCCAAAAGGGCCTCATAGAAACGGACAACTGGTGCCAGAGCCATGGCCTTAAGCTAAATGCCAAAAAGTGTATAGTCATCCCCTTTGGCAAAAACAAAGTGCCCACAAATTACCACATAGGTGGTAATCCATTAAGTACGGAAGAAGTAATTAGGGACCTGGGGACCCAAGTTGATAGCAATCTCTCATTTGACAACCACGTGGCCAAAGTGGTTAGAAAAACATTTTATATAGCCCACCTAATCATGAAGGGATTCACATCTAGGTCAGGGGAAGTCATCGTGCCTCTACTCATCCCTCATCAGGCCCATAATTGAGTACAATGCCCCTTTTGGGATGTACCTTACCAGACACCTGCAGCAACTGGAAAGACCCCAAAAGTACCTCACCAAGAGGATCAAAGGGCTCAAATAGATGCCAAATGCTGCCCGGTTAAAGAAACTCCAGCTCTACTCAGTGGCAGACCGCCTGCTCAGAGGCGATCTGTGCCTGACGTATAAAGCCATGTCCAACCCGGAATTAGTGGACATGCTGCACCTCAGAAAATCCAAATCCCATCAAGCTACGCGCTCGAGAGACTTGAACCTCAGCACTGAAATAAATAGGACATGCTGGAGGGACAGATTCATAACCCAGAGGCTCCCTTCACTCTGGAATAAAATCCCAGTCCAGGTTAGGCAGAGTCCCTCATTGACTCTCTTCAAGAGGAATCTTGATGAGTGGATGGGGGATCGTAGGTTTACCCCGGGTATCACTTCTGTGTCACTGTTAGACAGAGGCACAGTATACTAATCTCGAAAAAGGGCGTAACAAAATTAATTTAAAATGGGTGGCGAAAGCCAAACACACTCTGGCTAGGCTTATAAATGCCCTAGGGCAGATAGCCTAGTATGAACCTATGAACCTATGAGTAATATTTAAAATCCATCCCTGATTCTGGGCCTTTGTTCCTCCAATTATTGCTGACTTTGTCCAGATTTCAAGAGTTTGAGAGGTATGATTCTGTTTAATAGTGTCTTTTGACCTACAGCAGTGTAATTGCTGAAATGTTTCTAGGTAATGTTCCTTTTTATGAATGTTCCACATTTCTCGCAGCAGTACCTCTTTGGGACTAGTTGTATTTGGAAATGAGTTACTCTGGTTCACTTTAGTCTCCAAGCAGATTAACATTAGTCTGCAGTCCAAAAATACAGAGCTTCCAGTCAAAAACAACTGATATTCGCTGTTATGCAGTGACACCAATTTAATATTCAAAAATGTGCATACTGATTGGACTGACCATTCATCATGCTCATTGTAGATCAAGCATTTCCTCAGTAAGAAGTCCCTTTAAATTACTTTCTCTGCACCTTATTTTTTCTAACATTCATAGAGTAGTAAACTATTCCATGGAGCACAGTGGTGCAGCATATTAAAAAAAAAAAAAAAAAAAAAGATTTCTGTGCCGGAGTGCCCCAAAATTCTGCTCCATAGGATACCTGGTAACCTCTGCCTTTGCAGTGAAGATATTGGCCATTATTTAGTGACTTTATTTCTCAATGATTTGCCAGAAAACCACATTATTTCATGAAAAAAAAGCAGTGTACCGTTAAGCTTATCCACACATGAAGACAGAACGTATGCAATGCATATTTTGGATGTTTCAGACTACCAGTAAGTGTCAGAAGAACACTGAAATCTGTTTATATAATGACATTATTTATAAAGAGAACGTTAAATGTAAACAGTGCCAACAGCCCCACTGTCACAAAGGAAAGCCAAGTCTCTGTCTCCCTCCCCATTACACAAACTTCTAATCAAATCTTGGGCACCAGGCAGCATAAATGTTTGCAGTGCATGTGCCTTTTGCTGTACATTAACTACTTCCGTTCTGGCATGTAGAATAAACTGAAAGAGAACTTTTTTTTTTCTTTCAGCTTGAGGGATGGGAACAGTACTGAAAAATATGGAAAACCCAGGATTTACCCACAGTTGGCTTTAATCATTCAGGCTTCACCCTTGTGATCAAACCGTGCAAAGTTTGAGTAAGCCTTGCCACACCCAATCATGAATTATTATAGCAATAACCCACTTCTGGGTGTGGGTAATGCTGGATTTACCCACAGTTGGTGTGGTTTGGTCACGAGGGCGAAGCCCGAGTGGCCAAACAAAGCCAACCGTGGGTAAATCCAGCATTACCCACACCCAGAAGTGGGTTATTGCTATTATACAATAACATTATTTAAGAAAAAAAATAATTACTTTTCTTAAATAATGGCATTGTATAATACCTCCTTGCTGCCCTTCCGCAGCTGTCTGGTATACTGCGGCAGTTCTGATGTACTGCGCATGCGTATGCCCATGCAGTACATCAGAGCTGTGGGCAAAAGCAACGGAGAAAGCAAGATCTCCGTTGCTTTTTACAAACTGTTTCGCTATGGTAAATGGGTTTAACATAGCGAGACAGCTTTAAAAAAAGCTGTCTCGCTATGTTAAACCCATTTAACATAGCGAGACAGTTTTGAAAAAAGGAGAAAGCAAGATCTCCATTGCTTTTTACATAGCGAGACAGTGTGAAGCAACGGAGATCTTGCGTTCTCCGTTGCTGTAAAAAAGAGTTATAGTAATGGAAAACGTCCGGACAACCAGTCCTTTTTCCATTACTATAACTCAGATTTACAACGTGCATGCTGCCAATCAGCGTGCACGTTTTTGAATATTAATGGGGGGTCGTTGTATAATGTTAAATTATATATGCTAATATATTATTCTGTGATTTAAATTCTTTTCAGAAATGAGTGCATTTTTAAATCTTAACAAATGTTATCATATTGGTATTCACATTTTTAGCCTAATGTATTTTTCATATTTTTAGCACATGGCAGTTCACATTAAGTGGTATATTGTAAGTTTAAATATTCATATGTAAACAAATCTGCAGCACCTTGTTACACGTCTGCATCACTCACTACTGATGAAAATGCCTGAGTCATCTGACTTCTCAAAGCGGCTCACACAGCACATTTTCCTTTTCTTAAATTAACTGTCATGAAACATAATGTGAATTAGGGAAATGCACAACAAAATTGACAGTAATGTTATAAGTCTGTTGTCCTGGTCAGGTAAAATGTATCTGTTTTTATACTGTACTGTTAGCAGTTAAGTGCACCTCTTTAAATTATCAGTAAATGGTATTGTTTTGACATTTCTGACACTTCAGAGTTTGTAGCTATATATGAAAGAATGACAGAATAGTGATTACAGTTTTTTTTTTTTTTTTTTCAGAATTCTGTGGTAAGATAGCAGTGAGTTGTTTCTTTTTAAGGTATTCGAAGGCTGTGGAGGTAGCTGTGATTCAGATTATGTTCGGGAAGAATAGGCAGCTGTCAGGAGCAATTAATGAATTTTTAAAGGCAATTTTGTGTTGTAAGCTGAAGCATTGTAAGCTACTTTCCTTGCGGCTTTCAAGGTTGGTTTGTTATTAAAAAGGAAAGATGAAGTGGTGCATGAAATCTGATACTGCACTTTGGCGCATCATTTCAGTGCTCACTGAAGACAGTAGGTAGGGAATTTCATTTGTATTGATTTAGCATTGTAAAGTTCATTCTTATGGTTGCTCAGGAATCGCCAAGTTGATGCCTTTATATTTTAATGTAATGATTAAAAATAAATAAATAAATTGGGTTTTCCTATTGACTAGTATCACAGTGAGCCTATGTTTAATTCAGGGATCCTGCTAGTAGATTACGTGATGCATTGAAAGTTGCGTTGTTAAATTTTTTTTGTTTTTTTTTTTGCATTTTCCCTGAACTGTACAGCATATAACACAATCCATGTAACTCTGTGGTTGTTATACGCTTGTTTTGCTATGTCAGGTAGCATTTAATCCTCTTTGCTGCTTTTTTTCCTTCCGTTTGGCATATCCCCACCGAAGGATGACCTTAAGGAGGTAGAGGATGGTATATTATCATTTTGCTCTGTTTTCATGTTAATATTATTGCTATAACAAAAGCTGCTACTGTTCTTATTCTGTGCTTGTGTATGCTAAAGGCAGTTTTTATCGTCTTTTAACCTCTATCAGGGACGAGGTAAGCAGTGCCAACAGCCCCACTGTCACAAAAGAAAAGACAGGTCTTTCTCTCCCTTCCCATTACACAAACGTCTAATCAAATCCTGGCCACCGGGCAGCATACATTTTTCAAGTGGCTATGCCTTTTGCTGCATGTTAACTGCCACCGTTCTGGCATGTAGAATAAACCAAAAGAGAATTTTTTTTTTCTTTCAGCTTGGGAGATGGGAACAGTACTGAAAAATTCTGCCAAACATATTTGAACAACTCCTAGAATTTTAAGACCTTGTTGAAAAGTTAAAGCAATGCCATATCTATAATATGTTGCATGACAACCACATCTTAAGGTTTCTTTTTGCAAGTATCTTTTTCCTTCATATCAAAAGTGAATTGAATAAAATTGAAGTGCATCTTGACTCCTTGGGAAGGACTTGGTGAGTAGAAAACGTAAACAGACTGTGACTTTACAAAGTACATGTGGGTTTCATCCAGATCTCTCTCACTCTTAGTGCAAGAAATCTGGACAAAGTCTTAAAATATTTGGGAACAAAAGCCCAAATATAGAGACAGATTTGAATATTGCTTTTATAAACTTAGAAGGTTATTAGAATAACAGGGTTTGTGTTAACATGGATATTTTTCTGAAGGATACGAAGTCTGAAAATCAAATGTATGTCATAATGTCTTCAGTCCTCAGTGGTTTGCCAGAAAACCACACATTTTGTATGGAAAAGACCAAAAATTATAAGGCAAAAATCTGGACATTGTGTGAAAATGTGGATAGTTGAATATATGGTTTCAGCCCAGAGGAGCACGTGTTAATGGTTTGTAATCTTAACTAATATTAAAGGTGTTGTAGGAATAGATGTAGACATTGACAGGATCAGTACTAAAGTTGCGTACAATTTTCCTTTGCTGATATGCATTATAGATAGAAATGGTTACAGAAACTGACAGAAATAGGTCTGTTTTCAGTAGCCTTTAGGATATGAGTGGTTAGCATTAGGTCTGCTCAGCAGATAAAACTCTCCCAGGCTGTCAGCTATTCTGTCCCTTGTTATGTATCAGGCAGTGGCATCCCACTCTCCATTTCTTTTTTGCCATGCTCAAGTTTTGGTCAGAACTGGCCCCGGACTACCTTTTTACAGAGCCAGAGTGTTTTTTGGTAAAAAGAAAAGTTTGAAAACCTGTTTGTGGTTTCTCCTTTGCTTTCCTTTCTCCCACCTTTCACCAGAAGCTGCTGTAAGATTCTCTTTCCTTAAGAGAGCCATTTCCTTTCTTATGTCTCCTTTTCTGCAGCTCCCTTACTGTCAAAATGTGCCTGCAGTCAGGGCAATATACTGATGTTGAGATGTTAAATTTAAGGAAGCAGGAAGGTTCTAGAGAGATTTCTCAGACTTGTGTGTGAACAGGAGCCTCAGTCTCCAGAGTCTACATCTTCTGCTGCTGTCAAGTCTAATAAGAAGAAATTTAAAATTTCCTTAAACGTTTAAAAATGTCTTCTCTAAAAAAAAAATCAAATCAACTGTCAGAGGAAACAATTAGTTAAATAGTAGCTGCTCCCTCGATTATGGATCTGACTCTTTTGGCTCTCTTGGATGCTGTTGCTCCAAGTTAATCTTAAGCCATTGTTGGTATGTCAGGGGACTCATTTAAACCCTCCATGTTTTTAATTATGGAGTCTGCCCACCTATGCCTCTTCAACCACACCAACTTCTGTTGTCTTCTTCCCCTAAGCCTAGAACTCTCCGCTTCTGTGTTGCTAAACATTATCATATCATTATAACATATGACAAAGTAGCCAGATGTTTCGCAAGGTCTACCCTGTCCCCAGTGATTTTTCCAGAAGGTACTTCTTTTTTGCCGTGGAATCATTTCCATCATTATTTCCTCCGCCAGTACTTTTTTTTTCTCATCCTTGTTTCACTTCCTCTGGTGCTAGTTCATCAGATGCCAGCCTTCCCAATGTCTGTTATTTGGTACTTTTCCACTGTCTTGCCTGGCATCACATGTTTCCACATATCAGCCTTGCTATTTCTAGTCTACTCTACCAAGGCCTTCCTGACTCCATTTTTCTCAGTGCAGGCCTTTATTGCTTCATTGAACATGATGGTCTGTATTCCTGGCCTCATGGTTTCCAACATTTACATTTTTGATGTTGTTGATTTCTTTCTCTTGTTCCTTGACAGTTGTGGTCAGGATGCCAAATTTCGTGGTATCTGCTCTTCTAGTACTTGGAGCATGCTTTTCCTGTCAGGACTAATATGCAGGCACTTCATACAAGCACCTTTAGACCTGTAAGGTACACCAAATGGCAAACCATAGGCTGACTCCTCCCTTGGTACCTCCTTGGCAAATTCATCAGGATCCTCCATTGCCATCTTCTTCCTCCTCTTCTGTTAGGTTGACTACCACCACCACCCCAACAGGACCTTGAATTCTTTGGAATCTAATATTAAGGGACTTAAAAAGTGCTTCTTTAAAACTTCCATGGTTTCTATTTTTGCTTTTCTCATCCTTTGGAGTTTCAATGAACCACATAAAAGCCCACTTTCTTCCAGTTCAGGTTCTTATTGGAATAATCGTGGGACACCGTGATTTGTCAGGCATTCTTGGCCCATGTTAGAATGCTGTCAGTGTCAATAGTATATTGTTCCCAGAGTGTGCTTGTAGAGACTTGTTTCAAAGCTGTCAGTCTTACATCAGCATCATTTTCATGATACCTTATGCGTGGTTCCATATGAGAGTCCAGTGGGCCATTTGGATTCTGTGTTCTCTGCATTCAGATCTCACATGTCACTCATATCTGGCCTTGAAGCTTGATCCAGTAGATCACATCATAGTGAACTCCTTTCAATACAGGCATCTGCGTAGAGCCAGAGGTATGGTATTTAAATGACAGACTAACCAGTGACTTGGCTGTCCCAGGAGTCTTGATTACATAAGGGGTGCCCCTTTCCCTTCTGGGCTTTATCGCTGTAGTCTGTTACATCTGTGAATAGTGGAGATCTTGCTGTCATCCTCTTCTTTGAGAGACCATGAGGATGTCCTTCGTATTTCACTGTTGCAGTCATCACACTTGGGTTATCTGCGTGCAGGTAGCCCTCAGTCGGCCCGAATACCAGAGACTTAGTATTTCTGCGTCGGATGCTGTCGCTCCAGGACTGACGTCAGGTTGTCAGGAGTATAAAAACAGGCAGCCGCGCCATTACATCAGTCTTTCTTGCCGAGGAGCTCGAAGCAGAAGCAGTTTGCAAGTGCCGGTCGGCTGCTACCTGAATTTTCGTTTACAAATTAAATAATCCTCCTTTATTCTTGCTCTGACCAATGTCAGAAAAAGTTAACAATTGTCTTGCCTGTGGAAAGCAAATACCTCACAGAGATTTTCATTCTTACTGCGTCACCTGTTTAGACCCAGACCACGACGTACCTCTCTATCGCTTTTGTGCCTTAACGCCCGAACCATTCGTCATCGGGCTCTCTTTGTCGTCAAATTCTTTCGCTCTCAATCTCCGTATTCTGACATGGCTTCGGTAAGCCATCCGAATGCCGATATTCCAAAAAAAAGTAAGGATAAAAACAGAGACAGACCGCATAGGTCCAAAGCTGCTGACAACGCTTCCGTTACGCTAGTGGCCAGCCCGTCGGTACTCAGTGAGGCGCTTTCGCAGCCCCTGATGCCCGCTTCAGTGGATTCACAGGCCTCTACCGAGATACATTCGGAGTCTGGTATGCCGTGAGACTCTTCTTCGACTATGGAACCTGCGGATGCCTCTACCTTGGATGGGTCCGGAGCCTCTATGCAGGCATCGGCTTCTGAGGCAGTTCTTCGCTCAACTGATATTTGACTCAAACCGATCACTTTTTTAACCAAAACTACCGAGTTTCTTAGGCCCAGAGTATGCAACACACCTAGAAAACCGACGACCAAAGTGCATGCACCTCCTCCCATGCCACAAAAACAAATGCTTAGAATGGCCTAAGACCTTATTACGCTGATTAGGGGAGGTCAGCCTTTCCCTGCTAAGAGAAAGAGACCAGTCCCCTACAGCTTCTACAGACCAGGAGTCCGAGATTTCTGATTATGAAGACATGCCCTTGTCTGCTTATAAGGATTCAGATGCAGAGGAATCCATTCCCTCTGCCTCCCCTCCAGAGGATTTTTCTTTTGGTGAAACCTTGCATACCTTAAGAGAGCATTTCCACTGGGAATGGCAAGACTATCCTCAGTCCAAAAAGAGACTCAGAGAATTCCTAGAGTTGCCTCAGCACAGGCCTTTAGCAATACCCCTTGTCCTGAATGTTGTTGATGTTTTATGGAATCCAGTCTTACTCCTGACACGTTGCCTCCTGCCCCTAGGAAACCAGACAGGTACTACAGAATACCTGACACTCACAAATTTCTTTTCAAGAATCCTATTGGTGACCCAGAGATAATTTCCCAGGGGCCTAAAGGTATCAAGGCAACTACAGCCAAGAATCCCACCCCTTCGGACAGGGATTCCAGAGCTTTGGACAGATTGGGTAAGAAGGTATATACCTCTGCAACTCTTGCTATTAGGGCATTGAATTGTTAGTTTCACATGCTGAAGGACCAGCAACATCATATGGAACTTATTAAACAAAAAGTGGCAACCTTTTCAGACTGTGCAGAAAATAAAGAATTGTAGGAGCTTATGCATTCTGCAAGCCAAGTCAGCAAGCATACTTTGCAGTGTGGCTTTGATACTCTAGAAGCATCTTGCCGGGCAGCAGTCACTGGCTCTGTACTCAAAAGACATGCTTGGCTCAAGGAGCAGACTTTGCCAGACCATGTCAAATAGAAATTACTAGACACTCCTTTGAACAAGAACAGATGTTCTTCGTTCCACATTGCTGCAGTCCTTACTATTGGGTAGTCCGCTGTCCAGTCGGCCCGAATACCAGAGTATATGGCTGACGTCGGTCAGGGCGCATTAGACTGACGTCAGTACGTCAGGGTACTAATGCGCATGACCGGCGCCATATCCTCAGTCTTTTGCCGCATGGTCCGATGCAGAAGCAGTTTTGCGAGTGCAGGTTGGCGTTCTGAAATATTTCCGAAGCGGAGTTTCAGACCGAATCAGAGTTGGCTAAGTACCCGTTGGGGAACATTTTGGTTTTTCTTGCCTCAGTATTTAACCGGATGTCAGAAAAAGTGAATAACTGTATTTCTTGTGGGAAACAGATACCTCATAGGGATTACCATACCTTGTGTATACCTTGTTTAGGGCCTGAGCACGACGTTGTTGGATGCCGCTCTTGTGCTAGGTTTAACAAACGCACTATTAAGAGACGGTTAGACTGTGCCAGGTTAGTGTTTGGGAAGCGTTGCAATTATAAAATGCCGTCGGATGCTCCGACGGCCGCTTCGTCCAAGAAGCGCAAGGACAAAACAGTGAAGCCTAGGGTTGATGAACCGGCAGTCCCGGACGCCGGTTCTTTAGAAGGCTCAGTGGAGCCAGAGGTTTTGCCAGGAGTTTCTTTGGAGTCTCAGGCTGAGACTTTACTGTTACAGGATGTGCCTTCTCAGGAGGTAGGCCAGGCTGAGGGGCTTCTCAGGTAACTGTTCTTCCCTCTCTTCCCAAGGTAGTTAGAGCCTCTCCTTCTGTTGCCAAAACTTCTTTGAGAGGTAGGCCAAGTTCAGCTTCAGTGGGGCTTCTCCTAGCATTTCAGGTTCTGTGCCTAAGAAACATATGCTTAAAATGGCAGAAGATTTGATTACTATGATTAGAGGTTCTATGCCCCTCCTGATAAGAGGCCTAGGGTGGAACCGAGTTTGATAGTTTTGAACAGTGTTCAGAGGCTTCTGAGTCTTCTGCGGAAGATTTGCAGGAGTATCCTCCTTATTCTGATTCTGATGTGGATGATTCCACTCCTACAGCTTCTCCTCCTGAGGATTTCTCATTTTCGGAGACTCTGCATTCCATGAGGGAGCACTTTAAATGGGAAGGCCAGGATTACTCTGATTCCAGGAAAAGGCTTAGGAATTCTTGTTTTGCCCCAGCATAGGCCCTTAGCTATACCTCCTGTGTTGAATGTGGTGGAAGATGTTTTTGCAGAGGCTTCCCTGAACCCTGATTCTTTGCCTCCTGCTCCTGTTAAACCTGATAGGTACTATAGGGTGCCTGAAGCTCATAAGTATCTTTTTAAGAGTCCTAGGGCAGACCCCGAAACTGTTTCTCAGGGACCTAAAGGTGTTAAGGCCTCTGTGGTTAAAAACCCTGTTCCCACTGATAAAGAGGCAAGGGCTTTGGATAGATGGGGAAAGAAAGTGTATACTTCTTCCACTTTAGCCATGAGGGCGTTGAATTGTCAGTTTCACATGCTTAAATATCAAAATTATCTCCTTTCACAACTGAAATCTAAGGTGGATGCTTTGGCGGAAGGTATTGAGTGTAAAGAGTTGCTGGATTTAGTTCATGTGTCTGAACAAGTGGGTAAGCATTCTTTGCAATGTGGTTTTGATGCTGTACAGGCCTCCTCGAGGGTGGCTGCCACTAGTTCTGTTCTTCGCAGGCATGCCTGGTTGAGGGATCAGAATTTAGCTGAGCATGTTAAGACAAGGATTTTGGATGCTCCTTTACAGTCTGATGTGTTGTTTGGTTCGCCTGTGGAAGCAGTTTTAAAGAAAATGGAGGACAAAGCTAAGTCTATGCAAACTGTTAAAGATTTTTGCAGGTGCAGCCACCAAGTTTAGTAGAAATTGGCCTACTAAGGGATGGACATATCCTGCTTATGATTCCCAGTCTAGGGGTAGGTCTAGACGTGGTAGGGGCAGAGCTCAAGGTTCTTTTAGGCCTAGAACAGGGAGTTCACCTGCTCAGACTTCTGGTGAGGGCAGGGGTCAGTCCTTTCGTAAACAGACCCAATGACCTGCCTTTTCAGCTGCCAGTAGATTCTCGTCTGGCAGCTCCTTTGGGAGGAAGACTGTCTCTTTTCAAAGAAAATTGGGATTTACTTACTCAGGACAGATGGGTGTTGGATATCATTCACCACGGTTACAGGTTTTATTTCCATACATTGCCCCTTTCAAAGGCATGCCAGACGTTCCTCCTCCACAAAGGAAAGAGGCTCACAAGCAAATTTCTCTGTTACTCCAAATAGGGGCCATTCAGCCAGTCCCTGTATCAGAAAGGGGCCTAGGATTTTATTCTCGCCTGTTCCTAGTACCAAAGAAGGGGAACACATGGAGACCAATTTTGGATTTATCTATCCTCAACACTTATCTGGACATTCCCAAGTTCAAGATGTTGACGTTACAACAGCTTTTACCTCTGCTGGGCAAAGATCACTGGATGGTAACTTTAGATCTCAAGGAAGCTTACCTTCATGTGCCTATAAGACTAAGTTGCAGGAAGTATCTGCGTTTGAGCTGGAAATTCTCATTATCAGTTCTCTGCATTGCCCTTTGGCTTATCTACTGCCCAGAGTATTCACAAAGGTTCTGGCTCCAGTGATAGCTTACTTCAGGCTACAAGGAATTCAAATCTATCCTTACTTGGACGACTGCCTGATTCTGGCTCAAGAAAAGGAAGACCTTCTACAGCATCTGGAATATGTTATAGCAGTGCTAAGATGCCTAGGGTATTCTGTGAACGAAATAAAGTCCAGTCTAGTACCCTCTCAAGACATGTGCTTTCTGGGTGTGAGACTGAATACAGCAGCCCAGATGGCCTTTTAACCCCGGACAAACAAAAGAGTCTATCCCTTTACTTCCATCAACTATCTCATCAGTCCGTGCTGACTGCAAGGACAGTCCTTCAAGCATTAGGGTTCATGGCATCTTGTATTCTGGTGCTTCCCAATGCCAAACTGCATATGAGGAAGCTGCAATGGTATCTCAAAATGTATGGACACAGCACTGCCAGGATTTGGACACTGTCATTCAAATAATACCTTGCCTTCAAAAAGAATTTTTGTGGTGGGCTCAGGAATGTCACCTAAACAAGGGACTCTCTGTGACCCGGCCAGAGGTGAGTCAGATTTTAACGACAGATGCCTCGGACATTGCTTGGGAGCTCATCTAAATGGAAAGTGGATACAAGACAAGTGGCCTGCCAGACTACAGCATCTACATATCAACATGAAGGAGATGTTAGCAGTCCAGTTTGCATTAATGGCTTTCAAGGAGTTACTTCTTCCAGGGCAGGTGTTGATTCTAACAGACAACACAACTGTCATGTGGTACATCAACAAACAAGGGGAACACATTCTTATCCTCTATGCAGGCAAGCAATGATTTTATGGGAGACTGCGCTCAGCTTGCAACTAACTCTTCAGGCAAGGTTTCTGCCGGGAGCACAGAACTCCTTAGCAGATGTGTTAAGCAGACAAATCATGGATCCCCACGAGTGGAAACTGGATCTTCATGTATTTCAGAAATTGACAGTGTCATGGGGAACTCCAGACATAGATCTGTTCGCTTCTCCACTAAACCACCAGCTGCCAAAGTTTTGCACAAAGGGGTTTCATCACACAGCTTGGAAAGTGGATGCTCTTTCTTTCAGTTGGAAAAATCTTCATGTGTATGCCTTTCCACCTCTGCCTCTTCTTCCAAAGGTGCTCTTAAAGGTCAGACAAGACAAGCCAAGGATGATTTTAATAGCTCCAGATTGGCCTCGGCAACACTGGTACCCACTACTAAGGAGTCTGGTAAGGAAGCCTCCATGGCCTTTACCTTTGATTCCACACCTGTTATCTCAGAAGGACGGTCATCTGCTCAATGTCAAGCTTCACTCTCTTCATCTAACAGCCTGGCATATTCTGTGTTGAAGCACAGCAGGTCTCAACTTCCTCAACAAGTTTTAAATGTGATTATGGAAGCTAGAAGACCTAGTACAAGGAAAGTGTACGCAGAAAAATGGAAGAGGTTTTTATGTTGGAGTACAGCAAAGAATTTGGAGATTTCTGAGCCTAATTTGAGTGTGGCTCTTCAATATCTTACTGAGTTATTGGACAAAGGTTTGTCCTTCTCTTCCATTAAGATTCATGCTGCAGCAATTTCAGCTCATTATGATTGTGACCCACCTTTGTTTTCGCATCCTTTGTTCAAGCAGTTTCTTAGAGGGGCAAAGAATATAAGACCCCCGTAGAGCTCCTACTCCTGCTTGGGATCTCAATTTTGTGTTGGAAAAACTTACTCTACAACCTTTTGAGCCTGCGGCTACTGCTGAATTGAAATACTTGTCATGGAAGACTGCTTTTCTGTTGGCTATTACTTCTGCAAGAAGGGTGTCTGAGTTGCAGGCCCTTATGGCAGTAGAGCCCTTTTGATTTTCCATAAGGATAGGGTATCATTACGCACTAATCCTTCCTTTATGCCTAAGGTGGTTTCTAGTGTGGCTTTAAACCAAACTATTCATTTGCCTACTTTTTATGCAGACCCCCAAAATAAAGGGAAAAGATTTTGCACACTTTAGATGTACACAGGCAATTGCGTTATTATTTAAGCAGGACTAAGGATTTTAGGCAGTCTCAGCAGTTGTTTGTTTCTTTTGCTTTGAGTTACGAGGGCAAGCCTGTGTCAAAACAAACTATTTCTAGGTGGATTGGCTTTTGCATTGCATTTTGTTATTCCCATCATGGCAAGGAGATTCCAGCTGGGATTAGGCCTCATTCCACTAGGGCTACTGCCACTTCAACAGCATTTCTAAGGGGTGGCAACTAAGGATATTTTGGAGGCAGCTACTTGGAGTTCAGTGCATACTTTCTCTAAGCATTATCACCTTCCTATCTACTCTAAGTCTAGGGCTGGTTTTGCCACAGCTGTTTTGCAAGGCATGTTGTCAGCTCCTGCTTCTTTATGATTTGCCAGCCTCCCTTACCTCTGCTTTGGGATTCTACCCAATAGTAAGGACTGCAGCAATGTGGAACGAAGAACATAGTACAGTTTTGTACCTACCATAAATGTAGATGTTCGAGGATCCACATTGCTGCAGTCCAATTTACCCTCCCTCCTTCCCCTCTGTGTTTGGGGTGGTTGTGTAGGTGAGGTTATATGCTGATATTTTTGTATATATTTTTGTGTATATTGTACATATTTTTGGTGCAGGTATTTTGGGCCTTGTCTTTTTAGGGTCTTCTGACATCTGGGGCAAGAAAAGACTGAGGATATGACGTCGGTCATGCGCATTAGTACCCTGACGTACTGACGTCAGTCTAATGCGCCCTGACCGACGTCAGCCATATACTCTGGTATTCGGGCCGACTGGACAGCGGACTACCCAATAGTAAGGACTGCAGCAATGTGGATCCTCGAACATCTACATTTATGGTAGGTACAAAACTGTACTTTTGTTTGGCACCAGAGCAGAAGCGGTTCTTAATATGGTGGATGTTAATCTAACTGGTCTTCCATAAGTGTGTTTGAGTCTGTCTGGGTTTGTCTGTCTGAAAATTTTTCTTTTTCCCCAACCATTTTTTGCTTAAGAAAAGTTAAGGCTTTCATTAAGCTAGAGAGAATAGTTTGGCAAACTAAAATAAAAAATTAAGCACCATATGGTCTATAGAGAGAGTAGCCAGAAAAATACCTAAATACGTTTCTGTGCCCTTTGTAAGCAGGTTCTAGTAATAAAAGACTTGCTGTATGCTTTGTCTGTAAGATGGAATTTGGTAAACTCTAAAGGAATATTTACTGCTGAAGTTGTGTATATCCCAGTGTTCTCTTGATAGTAATGTTCATTCAGCCATAAACAGGGAATGGTGTTAACTTAAGTGTTGTAATTGTTCCCTCTCTGTGTAAGATGCAGATAAATGAAATTCACTACATGGTACGGCCTTAAAGTCCTATTGCTTCTCTCCCTTCTTCATATTAATCGTTTGAATTAATTTCTAGTTGAGTGAGACTACTACTTCCTGAGGCCATGTTCCCTTCTTCCTACCCAGCATGTCGCTTCTGGCAAATCAGTTCAGCCTAGAGTGCTGTAATTTTATTGGTGGCTGTAGTAGCTGAGGTGAAGTGTTATGATTGGCAGGGGGATGGGGGCATTTTATAGTAGGATCAACATATGTCTGCCAGAAACCACTTTAACTGATTAATGAACTTGATTTCCTGAAAAGGCACAACAAACAAACAAGCTAGAAGAAGAAAGCTTAAATAGGTCTCTCCCCATGTTGTGATCATCTAATTCGACACACAACTTTGCAGCGGTTTCTGGGATTTAAAAAAAAAGAGTATTGATGTACACCACTGTAGTGAGGCTCAGTGATGGACTTTTAGCATACAAAAGAATACAAAGCTGTCCCCCCTTTACACTTGCAAAGCACCTAATAGACTTGCATAAATAGCAAGCAAAATTGATGTTCTTCGTGTTTCACTGTTGCAGTCGTCACATTTGGGTTATCTGCTTGCAGTAGCCCTCAGTCGGCCTGATTATCAAATTATTGGGTCCTGCGTCGGTTGCTGTCTCATCTTCCATGACGTCAGGTAGTCAGGGGTATAAAGCATGCAGCCGACGCCATTACATCAGTCTTTCTTGCTGTGCCATGCCCGAAGCAGAAGCAATTCGCAATTAACGGTCGGCCGACTCCTGAAATTTTCATTTTCAAGTTTTCGAACCGAAGTCTTCAGCTAAAGCTAAGTACCTCATTGGGGAAACTTTTTCTTGCTCTAAACCGATATCAGTAAAAGTCAATAATTGTATTTCTTGTGGAAAGCAAATACCTCATAAAGATTTTCATTTGTACTGTATTCCTTGCCTAGGCCCTGACCACGACGTCCCTCGCTGTTGGTTTTGTGCCTTTTTTAAACCACAAACTATTCACCGGTACATTTTCGCTTCTAAATATTTTGGTACACTGTTCAATTATCCAGCTATGTCTTCGGTAAGCCACCCGACTACCAACATTCCTAAAAAATGCAAAGATAAAGACAGAGACAGACCGCCTAGGTCCAAAGCTGCCGACGGCACTTCTCCTAAGCTAGTTGCCAGTTCGCCCGTACTCAGTGAGGCGCTTTCGCAGCCCTGATGCCTGCTACTTCAGATGCGCAGGCCTCTACTGAGACCCATTTAGAGTCCGGTATACCGCGACATGCTTCAACTGTGGAACCTGTGGATGTCTCTACCTTGGATGGGTCCGGAGCCGCTGTGCAGGCACCAGCTTCTGAGGGTGTATTCAGGCCTACCGACTTGCATATTAAACCGCCATCTTCTTCTTCTAGGCCTAAAACTTGAACCATGCCTAGGAAACCGAAGCCCAGACTGCATGGTCAGGCCTCTATGCCTAAAAAACAAATGATAAGAATGGCTGAAGACCTTATTACTTTAATCAGGGGAAGCCAACCTTCCCCCTCTTTTTTTTCCCCAAAATCTCTTTATTTCAATTTTCTTTTTTCAAATAACAACAATACGATAACTCAAAAACACAAATAAACAATACAAATACCTATCTAAAGAAAACAGACAACAATCTAGTTCCGAGAAAATTATACATTTTATATATATATATATATATATATATATATATATATATATATATATATATATATACACACACATACATACAGAGACCTAGGACTGAATTTGTTTATGGTACTTCTGACCAGGATTTACCCTTATCTACCTATGAGGATTCTGATGCAGAGGACTCTATTCCCTCTGCTTCACCCCCAGAGGATTTTTCTTTTGGCAAAACCTTGCATACTCTTAGGGAACATTTTCACTGGGAAAGCCAGGATTACTCTGATTCTAAAAAGAGGCTTAGAGATTTCTTGCTCCTGCCCCAACACAGGCCTTTAGCTATCCCTCCTGTGCTGGACATTGTTGATGATGCCTTTTTGGAATCTAGCTTGGCCCCTGACTCTCTACCTCCTGCTCCCAGAAAGCCTGATAGATATTACAGGGTTCCTGATTCTCATAAGTTCCTTTTTAAAAATCCTGTTGCGGACCCTGAGACCATTTCACAGGGAACCAAGGGCATTAAGGCTACTACTGCCAAAAATCCTACCCCCTCTGATAGAGATTCCAGGTCCCTGGATCTATGGGGTAAGAAGGTATACACCTCTGCAACCTTGGCCATCAGGGCCTTAAATTGCCAGTTTCATATGTTAAAGTTTCAGCAGCATATTATTGGGTTGCTTAAACAGAAAATGATGGTGATTCTTGATTGTGCTGAAAGTAAGGATTTACAGGATTTAATGCATTCTGCTGAACTGGTTGGAAAACATACTTTGCAATGTGGTTTTGATTCACTAGAGGCATCTTGCAGGGCTGCTGTCACCGGGTCTGTACTTAGAAGGCATGCTTGGGTTAAGGAGCAATCTCTGCCAGATCATGTTAAAACTAAGTTGCTGGATGCTCCCTTAAATCAGGACCACCTGTTTGGCGACAAAGCAGAATAAGTTCTTAAAAAGATGGAGGAAAAGGCTAAATCTATGCAAACTGTTAAAGATTTCTTACAAGTGCAGTCTCCTAGATTTAGAAGGCATTGGACCTCAAAAAACTGGTCCTTTCCTGCCTCTTCCAGGCCTTCTCAGTTCAAACCCAGAACCAGCAGAACACCCAGGCTTCAGTCCCAGGGTACGCACAGGACTAAGCAGTGGGGGGCTCCCACTTCCAGATCAGGGAGTAGTAAGACTCCCCCCTTTGGTAAGCTGTCTCAATGACTTAAAACTTCCAAGCACTTCTGAACTGACTGCTCCTTTAGGGGGAAAGATTGCTCTGCAAGCAAAAAACTGGGAACTCATTACCCAGGACAAATGGTCTTTAAACATAGTTTCCCAAGGATACAGATTTCACTTCCACACGCTACCAACCCCAAACGGTTGGCCAGATCTACCCCCAAATCAGTGGGCAGAGGCTCAAAAACAAGTACTCTCTCTTAAGATTAAAGGCTATTCAGACTGTACCAGAAGATGAAAAGGGACAAGGTTTCTACTCCAAACTTTTCCTGGTACCCAGAAAATACAACTCATGGAGTCATATCCCGGACCTGTTTATCCTAAACTCCTTTTTGGTGATTCCAAAATTCAAGATGCTAACTCTTCACCAGTTGCTTCCCATGATAGGCAAAGATGCCTGGTTGGCAACACTGGATTTCAAGGAAGCCTACCTGCACATCTCAGTCAGGGAATCTTGCAGAAAATACCTACGCTTCAAAGCAGGCTACATGTACTATCAGTTCTCTGCTCTGCCCTTTTGGCTTATCTACTGCACCCAGGGTATTCACAAAGTGCCTAGCTCCAGTCATTGCATTTTGCAGGCAAAGAAATATTCAAATGTACCCATACCTGGACGATTGTCTAATTCAGGCAGAAAGCCAGGACATACTTCTGAATCATCTGGCATTTGTACAAAAGGTGTTAACTTGTCTGGGGTACACCATAAACAAAAAGATATTGCGTCTGGTACCCTGTCAACAAAAAATTATATTCCTGGGAGCAAGCTTGAACACAACTTCCCAGATGGCTTTCCTCATGCCAGAGAAACAAATTCATTTGACAACTTACTTCAAACTAGTGGCCACAAAAACCCTGCTGTCTGCAAGACAAATACTGCAAGCCTTGGGGTTCATGGCCTCGTGCATTCTACTTATTCCATATGCAAGACTGCATATGAGGAAACTACAATACCTATGGTGTCAACATTCTCAGGATCTAGAAGCAATGATTCCTATCATACCTTGCCTATGGTTAGAATTCCTTTGGTGGGCAGAGGCCTGCCACCAAAACTAGGGACTACCATTCACTCTACCCCATGCTGCCCAAACCCTAACAACAGATGCATCAGACTATGCATGGGGGGCTCACCTGACAGGGAAGTGCATTCAGGGCAAATGGAACCCAAGTCAAATGCACCTGCATATCAATCAAAAAGAAATGTTAGCTGTACAGAATGCTCTGACAGCCTTCAAGGACCACATTCTTCCAGGACAATTAATGGTAAAGACGGACAACACCGATGTTATGTGGTACATAAACAAGCAGGGGGGTACCCATTCTTACCCCCTTTACAGACTAGCCATGGCTCTGTGGAACATGGCCTTGAGCTACTAAGTGCATCTACAGGCTCATTTCCTGCCAGGAAAACTAAATACACTGGCAGATGAACTATTCAGAAATCTCATGGACCCACACGAGTGGAAACTGGAACCAAAGATTTTCAACATGTTGATCAACAAATGGGGGATCCCGGATATAGACCTGTTTGCCTCCCCCCAGAACTACCAATTGGACAGATTCTGCACAAGGACCCCCCCCCCCACAAACAAGCTTGGAAAGTGGATGCTCTGTCCTTCAGCTGGAAAAAATCAGTTTATGCCTTTCCTCCTCTTCCACTCCTCTCCAAAGTGCTACTAAAGATCAAACAGGACAAACCAAGGATGATACTGATTGCACCAGACTGGCCCTGCCAACACTGGTACCCCCTCTTGCGCAGTGTGTCACAGCTGGCCCCATGGCACCTACCTTAGACCCCTACCCTGCTGTCTCAGCAGGAGAGCCAGATTCTACACCCCCAGCTGCAAACCCTGAACCTGGCAGCCTGGCTAATTACCTAATCTATCCGTTACCATCCCTCAGTAAACAAATGTTGGATGTCATTTTGGAGGTAAGGCGGCCTAGCACTAGAAAATCTTATGCTGAAAAATGGAAAAGATTCTGTGCCTGGAACCAAACTCATGGGATGGCCACATCAGCACCCAATTTACCTCAGATTCTTCAATACTTAACTGAGACGCTTCACAAGGGCCTTTCCCTTTCCAACATTAAAATTTACGTCTCAGCCATTTCAGCTCATTACAACACAGAACCACCCCTCTTTTGTACTGGAAAAACTCACCCTTCCCCCTTTTGAGCCAGCTGCGACTGCAGAGTTAAAATTCCTTTCTTGGAAAACAGCTTTCCTTTTAGCACTCCTTAGATGTGCACAGACAACTTAGATTTTTCTTGGACAGGACTAAACCTCAAAGGAAATCTGAACAACTGCTGATGGCATTTGCTGCAGTGGCAGAGGGGAAGGCTATTTCAAAGCAAACCATTTTTAAATGGATAGGCCATTGCATTAATTTCTGCCATAAGCACCATGGAAAACCTATCCCACAGGGGATTAGACCCCATTCAACCAGGGCTGCATCTACCTCTACAGCCTTTCTCAGAGGTGTACCTACCAGCGACATCCTAGAAGCTGCTACCTGGAGTTCTGTACATACTTTCACCAAGCATTACCATTTGCCAATTTTCTCTAAATCCAGAGCTGGCTTTGCCACTGCAGTCTTGCAGGGCCTTATAGCTGGTCCTAATGCTATCTAAATTCCTCCTCCCATCCTTAGCTTTGGGAATATACCCAAATGTGATGACTGCAACAGTGAAACACGAAGAACATAGTACAGTTGTGTACACGTACCATAAATGTAGATGCTCGAATGTATTCACTGTTGCAGTCCTGGTTTCCCTCCCTCTAGCCCCCTGACTTCTTTTGGCTATACCTCTATTCTCCTTTACTATACTTAAAAACTTTTTGGTGTATTTGCTTTTTGTTGGAGGTATAACCTTGTGTGTGTGTGTGTGTGTGTGTGTGTGTGTGTGTGTGTGTGTGTATATATGTATATGTATATGTGTATATATATATATATATATATATATGTATCTATATGTATATATATATATCTATATATATCTATATGTATATATATATATATATATATATATATATATATATATATATATATATATATATATATATATATATATATATTTAATTGCTTCCCATTAAGAGGGGCACCTGACATCTGGGGCAAGAAAAACTGATGTAATGGCGTTGGCTGCATGCTTTATACCCCTGACTACCTGACTTCATGGAAAATGAGACAGCAAATGATGCAGTACCCAAGACTTTGATCATCAGGCTGACTGAGGGCTACTGTAAGCAGATAACCCAAATGTGATGACTGCAACAGTGAATACACTCGAACATCTACATTTATGGTAAGTGTACACAACTGTACTTTTTTTTTTACACTAACGTCGTGGGACACATTGATGCACACTGATTAAGTGAAAAAGAAGCTCTTAACACTAGTATGACATTCTCAAAGTAAAGCATTTTTTCAGAGATGCTAAGCTTTAACGTGATACTAATTTTTTTTCATAGAAAACAAAGGAAACACTTTTCATGAAGTATTCATACATTAGGACATAAATGGTTCATAAGAAGTACATCGATACAGGTCTGCCATTCTAAAAATGTTGGTAATTAAAAGTCAGTTGTAATGCATTTTTACAGTGTATAGATAATGTGCAAAAGTTAGTGTTGACTAATCTTATAAGATTGAATTCTTGTCAGGACTGAGTTTTTTGTAAATATTGAACTATGCTTTTTCATTTATTTTCATCAACCTATCAGTAGTATTTTAAATATTTGTTTCATTAATACTTTGAATCTTTTATTGTTTGATCTTATGTGGCTTTTATAAACCACAAGATGATTGGGAAACAACAAAAGGTATGTCATGTCGGTATTCCTGATATCCTTGGTTTGGGTGTATTTGCTCTGCTTCATATATCCAAATATTGTTTGCAAACCAATTGATCATTTTTTAGAGCCAGCATTTACAAGGTTTTCTGTCTGAATACTTTAGTTTAACTTTCTTGGGTGGCGTAAGCCAGGGAACCTTGTTGGCTAGGCTTACTTAGGCCCTTGGGCTGATAGCCTAGTACCTACCTATGAAAAAGATGGAAGACTGTTAAAGAATTCTTACAAGTGCAACCCCCTAGATGCAGTAGGCATTGCCCTTCCAAACACTGGTCCTTTCCAGCCCCCTCCAGGCTTTCTCAAACCAGACCCAGGGGAAACAGACCACCCAGACTACAGTCTCAGAGTATGCAGAGATCTAAGCAATGGAGTGCCCCCACCCCTAAAGCAGGGAGTGGTAAGCCACCTCCTTACGGAAAAAACTCACAATGACTTCCTTACTCCACTCCCCAGCCCTGCCCAATTGCTTGTGCCCCTAGGAGGAAAACTTGCCCTTAATGCAAAAAACTGGATGTCCATCACACAGGACCAGTGGGTCTTCGACATTGTGGCCCAGGAGTACAAATTTTATTTCCATTCACTGCCAACCCAAAGTGGGTTTCCAGACCTTCCTCCAAACCAGTGGGCAGAGACTCAAAACCAAGTAGCTTCCCTGCTCAGTATCAGAGCTAATCATCTGGTTCCAGTAGAACAGAGGGGTCAAGGATTCTACTCCAGACTCTTCCTGGTACCCAGGAAAAAGGGCTCTTGGTTCCCAATCCTGGATCTTTCAATTCTCAACACCTTCCTGGTGGTACCAAAATTCAAAATGCTTACCCTGCAACAGCTTCTTCCTATGCTAGCTAAGGATGCCTGGTTAGTCACCCTAGACTTAAAAGAAGCCTATGTGCATATCCCCATAAGGGAGTCATGCAGGAAGTGTTTACGTTTCATGGAAGGATCTATACACTATCAGTTCTCTGCACTTCCCTTTGGCTTATCTACTATGGCCAGAGTTTTCACAAAATGCCTGTTTCCAGCCACTGCATACTGCAGGCAGAGGAAATATCCAAATTTACTCGTACTTGGACGACTGCCTGATTCAGGCGGAAAGTCAGGAATTGCTGTTGCAGCACCTGACATTTATGAAACACCTTCTCACTTCCTTGGAGTTCACCATCAATGAAAAGAAATCAAAACTGTTACCCAGTCAAAAAATAGTATTCCTGGGAGCAAGCTTGGACACAACATCCCAGATGGCATTCCTCACTTCAGAAAAACAAGTCTGTCTGACAGCCTACTTCAAACAAATGGCCACCAGAACCCAGCTATCCGCAAGAAAAATACTGCAGGCCTTAGGGTTCATGGCTTCATGTATACTGCTAATTCCATATGCAAGACTGCATATGAGGAAACTCCAATGGTACTTAAAAAGTCTTTGGTGCCAACGTTCTCAGGACCTGGAAACAGTCATTCCTATCAAACCCTGTCTAAGGACAGAGTTCCTTTGGTGGGCAGAAGCATGCAACCACAACAAGGTACTGCCTTTTCTCAACCCCACGCTGCCCGACCCCTAACCACAGACACATCAGACTATGGCTGGAGAGCACACATGGACAGAAAATGCATTCAGGGCCACTGGAGCCCAAGTCAAATTCATCTGCACATCAACCAAAAAGAGATGCTAGCTGTGTAGAATGCCCTGACAGCTTTCAGATCCCTTCTCTTTCCAGGACAACTGCTAATAAAAACAGGCAGCACCACAGTTATGTGGTACGTTAACAAGCAGGGGGGAACCCACTCTGCAGGTTAGCCATGGCCCTGTGGTACACGGCCTTGGACATGCAAGTCCATCTGCAAGCTCAATTCCTGCCAGGCAAACAAAACTCACTGGCAGATGACTTAAGCAGAAATCTCTTAGACCCACACGAGTGGCAATTGGAGCCCAGCACCTTCAGCCTTCTGATTCTGAAATGGCCCTCAACCAATCCATCCATTTGCCAACTTTCTTCCGTAATCCACAAAATAAAGGTGAATGGATCCTGCACTCCTTGGATGTGCACAGACAGCTCAGATTCTACCTTGATAGGACTAAGCCCTTTAGAAAATCTTACCAGTTACTAGTCAGCTTTTCAACAGGAGCAGAGGGCAAGGCCATTTTAAAACAAACAATTTCCAAATGGATAGCACACTGCATCCATTTCTGCTACAAGCACCATGGGAAACCAACCCCTCAGGGGGTCAGAGCACATTCCACTAGGGCAACATCTACCTCTACAGCATTTCCCAGGGGAGTCCCTACCAGGGACATCCTGGAAGCTGCTACCTGGAGTTCTGTGCACACTTTCACCAAGCATTACCACCTTGCGTATTTTTTCCAAATCCAGGGCAGGTTTTGCAACAGCAGTCCTGCAAGGCATACTAGCAAGCCCTAACTCTTCTTGACTGCCTCCACCCTTCTTCAGCTTTGGGAATTCACTTAAATGTGATGACTGCAACAGTAAAACACTAAGAACATAATACAGTTGTGTACACTTACCATAAATGTAGATGTTAATTTATTCACTGTTGCAGTCCTGGTTTCCCTCCCTCCAGCCCCCTGGTTTCTCTCTCTCTCCTCTGTGGCTATTACTCAACCCTTTCAGGGGTATTGCTATTGGTATGTTCTTTTTACTGGTGGTGTTTTCCCCACCATAACTTAGCTCCGTATTTGGGGGGGCTCCTGACATTTGGGGCAAGAAAAACTGATGTAATGGCGTCGGCTGCCTGTTTTTATACCCCTGACGACCTGATGTCAGTCCTGAAGCGACAGCATCCGATGCAGAAACTCTAAGTCTCTGGTGTTCGGGCCAACTGAGGGCTACCTGCAGGCAGATAACCCAAGTGTGATGACTGCATCAGTGAATACACTCTAACATCTACATTTATGGTAATTGTACACAACTGTACTTTGTGACAGTGGGTAAACAAATCCCATTGCTTTCTTATTAAATGTTCTGATACAATCCATATCACATGAGGACAGAATAAGTTCCTGTCTGCTAATACCTAGCCACAGTGGCCTAGAAGCTCTTTTATCTGGGGGACCCCAGTGTGTGACCTGCTTGGCTGTCCAACAGGTGCCAAGTGTCTAAATTATTTTTCCCTGTTCCATCTTCAGGGTTGTCAGGCAAACGATGTACTAACCCATGTGTGAGGAAAACCTATTCCATTTTCTCTGAGGATGAGGTGCATTCATAATACTGCGTCACTCAAAGCCAAAGTGATTTGCATAGTAGTATTTTGGCCCAGACAGACCAGAGTTCCTCTTTCTTGGTGAAATTGTTTGAAAATTCTCTGAAATTTTGACCTTTAAGGACACTGTTGTCTCTTTATTCTGCAAGTTTAATCTTGATCTGCATTTTCTGAAACTTTTTCAGTTGTAATGATTGACAAGTAAAATAAATAAAAATCATAGTGTCTGTTATCATTTTAGCCTGACCATTATCCTGATAGACATACCATGACAAGTGGACTGTGATCTTCCTTTGGGCAACCAGCAAAGGATAGGAATCTTTTATGCCCCTATTCCTCTCCTCTCCTTTTTTCTGTCCAGTGTCTGACTATAGTTCTCCAACAGGATTCATTTTGCAGTAATCTCGGACTTCTGTCCTGGTCTAGATTCTTATTTTCTAGCTTCCTTGAATGTAAGTTTTTCTGGGTGATGCTTACTAGTTCAAGCCACTTGAAAGGGACACAGTTTCTCCAGAAGATATTTATTTTTATGCTTGTACACTAAATATTTTACATTTCTTGTAATACTCTTTGTTTGATGTCTTGGAGTCAGGCCTGAAAAGAGTCTGCAGCTCTGTATAATTACCCAGTTAACAGATGCATAAATAAAATAAAATTAATACATTCTTGAGAAGATTATACTTCTGTCGTTCTATTGTGCAGCTTTGGTTGAATTAAAGTTCTTTTTATGAAAGGCAGTCTTTCTTGGTAGCTGTTATGTCAGGTAGAATAATTTCTGAGACCTAAGCTGTTTCTGTCAACCCCTTTGGCTGGCTTTTCTTAAAGAAAATGTGACCTTTAAAAGAAATTAACTTTATGCATTTCTTATGCTAAAGCTGCCTGGGTCTAGTTTGAGTCATTGTATTAGTGTCTTTGTTTTGCCTTGACTTGCTCTTAACAGTGGTGGTAGGTTCATTGACAGAGTTTGTTTGAACAGAATCAAATATTTTTGCAAGGATGATTAATTCCCCTCTAGCTTTCTTTACTTAGATGAGGGAAGGTAGGATGTGATCTTGTGTTATAATACTGTTTCTGCTTATCCAAGTAGCTTTTCTAGCTTTCATTGTTTCTTCCACTTGAATTCAACTGCTTTTCATCATCTCATATTTGCGTCTTAAGTGTTTGTATGCATCCAAAATGTTAATGTCCATTGTTTTATATTACTTGTTTACTTTGATGCAGACATTACTTATTGACTGTTGTTGAAATGCATGTTTGTCTTCTGAAATTAATTTTTTTACCTGGCCGAGCGTGAAATATGTCCTTGTGGTTCAGTGCTGTATTCTAGTCAACAAATCTTAAGTAAAATAAGTGAAGTTTTCAAGCACCCCCTTTCCAAGTGGTTAGCTGGTTGCATCTTTTTGCTGGAGACAATAATGGAGAAATCTACTACTAACATTCCCAAGATCAATGTAGTACAGTGAAGGCTACCTCCATGGCCCTTTTCCATAATGCTACCCAAGATGAAATTTTGTACTGTAGTAGCTTATTGCCCATGAGGACATTTTTAGGGCATTGTAAGCTAGGCATTGCCTCCAATCCCTTACCTTCTTATGGGGCTGTTGCCATCAGGGGTAATGTTCCCATGAAAGTTGCCCCATATAGAATAGCTAGTAACTTTGACCTAGAAGTTAGTGAAGCAGACCTTAACAGATACAAATGCTGTTTCCTTAGCACAGCTGTAAATGCAAAAGAAAGACGTCTTCAGTAACATGCCTCCCTCCATCACCTCACCTCTTTACCACTTTTTGTCTGCCTTTTCTGCAGGCTTTGTATTGCTTTTTTGCTGAACTTGTGTAATTTTGATTACTGTTCATGTTGCAGTACAACTTCGGGTTATCTGTTATTTATTTTTTTTTACTTTCTTTGACTATTCTCTCTTGATTTCTTTTTTTTTTTTTTTTTTTTAATCTCTACTCCCAGGCAGAGCCTGAAAACAGTCCAGACGGGTCAGAACCCTTCCCTTTTTAAAAGTAAATTTATAAATAAACACTTCAGAACTGGAGGTAGGGGTGTGTAATACACGATGGGAATTGGGGAATGCATCTGGCAACCTGGAAGAGCTTTATCTACCAAACCATCCCAACACCTGAGATGTAGGTCTTAGAGTTTACTGGTGATGGATGATGTCTTTGATTCTTGTTCACGGTCTTAAGAAACAAATCTGTGGTATTCACTGTTTAGAGTCATAAGGAATGCTCAATAGTCAGGAAGCAATTGACTCATTTGTTTGACCTCTTTACCTAAAAAAACAGTGGAAACACTGCTGCAGAACAGATCAATGTCATTTATTAGTGTAGCAAGTTTAAAAAAAAAAATAACAAATATCATCCCCCCTGTGAAGCTATGTAAATGTGTTGATATAACTTCACATAGTTCTGTACCTCAAAGAAACGCCGAATTAACATGAGGGGCATCACTTGGATGTACCTCTCTGGAATTCATTGAGGTATCTGACACTGTGCATCAGAGGTGACTTGACTTATCTGAGACGGTTAAGAGAGTGGAGTTGCATGGAAGATGATGCACTGTGTAAAGAACTGGCATAGCAAAAGGAATCGAAACGTGGCATCAGAGGGGAATAACTTCTGAAGGCAGGATAAAGAAGTGATTGAGTTCTACATGTTAAGTGAAAGCTTAGAAAGGCAATTCTTTTGGGGACCCAGAGGCCAGACCAGAATTTTATTCCAATGCAGATGGGGTACAGGGGTAGTCTGGATAGGTTATGGGGAGTTACCAGAAATGAAGCACATATTTAACATTTTAAATAAATACAGGATCTTTCACTTTGAAAGCAGAAATTTGGGGTATACAGTAATGAAATATGAGAGAGACAAGTAGGAGAGAAATCTGGTTGCTAGTATAGCTTGTTCTCCGGATCACTTGGGGTAATGTGAAATGATAGCAAAAAGTTTTACCAAGCTATTGGTATGGGTTAAGAGAGACTGCTCTTAGAATCCCAAAGGGATTTTGCTACTGTGTAGCCCCTTTAAGACCAAATACGAAATGCTGTTCCAAATATGAAATGCTGTTTCTAGAGACGTCAAACGTGGAAAAAAGAAAGAAAAACAAATGAAGAAAGCGTTCGAATGCTGGCTCAATGGCAGACAAGAGTAAAAGGCAGTAACAGTTGAGAAGAAAACTATGTGTTATGCTCATGAGAGGGTCACAGAGATTGTTGAAAGGAGTTGAATTTTTCAGTGGAACGTGCACATTCAAGTAGAAGTCCAAGATTACAGCAGAGAATGCTTCTCTTTAATGAGAAGATGGTGGAAAATTGAGTAGACCAGGTCTCACATATCTGTTGTGATAGAGCAGTGGGAAAAATCTTGAGGGCCTGGGATAGATGGTTGCAAAAATGAGTAGTCTGCTTTAGGTGGCAAGCTGCACAGATAGGTTAGCTATAGTGTAGAGTCTTTGGACGTTTTCTTTAATACATGTGTAAGCAGCAGTATGTGGGCACAATGTAATACAAAAAATCCATTGTGCGACATTGTGTGATTTTCTAGTCGATTAGAACTAGTCGTGATCCAGATAATCTGGTCATTTATTCATTTACTCACTGTACTGGATTATGCAAAAAGAAAGAGTGTGAGATTGAACCTAATGAATTTGGAAGAAAAAACTTCTTGGATTGCGCAGTTGTGCAGCAATGAAAGCTGCTGCCATGCAGTGCTTGACACTTGTTTCCTTTTTTTTTTTTTTTTGTATTTTTTTGCAGTGGTTGTATGTTTTCCCCTCTTCTGTGTGTATTTTGCTAGGACCTTTAGTTTCCTGCCACATCCCAAAAACATGCTATAGGTCTTGATCTTACTTGCATGTTGTGTGTGTGTGTGTGTGTGTGTGTGTGTGTGTGTGTGTGTGCACATGCGTGTGTGTGTGTGTGTGTGTCTGTGTGCACGTGCGTGTGTGTGCGTCTGTGTCTGTGTGCACGTGTGTGTGTGTGTGTGTGTGTGTGTGTGTGTGTGTGTGTGTGTGTGTGTGTGTGTGTGTGTGTGTGTGTGCGCGCGCGCGCGCGAGTGAGTGTGTGTGTTTGCTTTCTATTGCTTTCTTCAGTGGACTGGTTTCCTGTTTAATAATTGTTCCATGCCTTATGCCCATTGCTTGCCAAGATAAGCTACCTCACAGAGTTGAATAGGATAGAGTTGGTATTAAAAATGACTGATGAACATATTTTTAGTTCTCAATTGTGTGACATGTGAAATACAGTTACCTGGAGTAAGTATTTATTTTTTAAACGCATTTCATAATTCAGATGACTAGAACAGGATAGTGCTTCTATTGGGACCTTCCATGTGTTCAGTGATGTAATTACTGTCTCAGATATTTGTTTGCTTCCTAAACTGTTTTAGGAAATGTTCCTCTCTTGCTGACCATGATATTGGACAGTTGTGGATCAGTTGAGTACAGTGAATTTATTCATATACGTGAAACAAAGACTGGACAGTAAGGTTCATATTACGTTATTGAATTGTTAAAAGTTCAATTGTAATATGTTTGAAGCCATATGATCGAACTTTTAACAAGTCAAAGACCTAAAAAAAAAATCTACACAACACAAAAAACCTACCTGACAGCTTAAAGCAGTGGGTCAAGCCCCCTGCCCGCACACCCCCCCCACGTGGGGGGCTGCCCCCCTCGCACTCTTTAAATATACCAACTCCGAGATCGCACTACAGTGGAGGAAAGGGAAATCTTCCCATTCTGCACTGTACAGAGATCTCCATTGAAACATTCCAACTTTTAAATGTTCGATCATATGGTGTCAACCATATGATTGAACTTTTAAAAGTTCAATAACGTAATATGTACCTGGACAGGATGATCCTTGACAGTGTGATGTTTGACAGTTGTCAAATTATAGGCATGGAATCCTTTAATTATTTATTTAATTTTTTTTGTGCGTGTAAATGGGCTGGTCCATGGACCTTTTTCAGTCATGACCTGGAACAAAGTCAGTACAGAGTATGAATGACAGCATACACATTAAACTTTGAGACAAAATCAGTACAGAGTATGAATGACAGCATACACATTAAACTTTGAGACAAAATGAACAAATTGGAATATACAGTTTGGTATTAAGACAGCTTAACTGTAGATAATTACATACTAAATTAGATTCATAAAGGTATCTTGGACATGTTTTATGAATGTAATCAGCTGGTAAAGCAGCATCATGCAGTAGTGCCTCTTCATGTCCAAATAACCATCTGAAAGAGCCTGTACCATATATGAGCTAGCAATAGAATTCCCTGTATGACCCAAGACAGCCACTGTACCTATCTACAGGAATTAGAATCACTCAGTATTAATCTCAGTATCATTTTCCTAAGTGATCTAAACTGTCCATCTGTAGACTGGGAACCTACACCACCACTTGTGCACAAGCACAGACATTCCTGGACTTTAATTGTTCCAGGGCATTTGTATTGATAGTCAGAATACCTACTAGGGGAAAATCACATCTTGGATCTTGTCCTTACTACTATGGGAGCATCTTGCACCATTCTTTGTGCATCTTCCTCACTCGTTAGGTCTGACTATAATGCTGTCCCCTTCGAAATAAAACTGAAACCAGAGACCCCTTCCACCCAAAGTATCTTTTGAAATTTCTGTATGGCAAAACTACCTACTCTTAAATGCTACCTTGTCAAGCTTCAGATCCCCTTCAAACTGAGTTAACTCACTGAATATGCAGAAACCTACACTACTACACTATACCAGTATGTAAACATACCGTAGGTGCAGCTGTACCCTGTAGGAACTAGTGCAGGGCAAACCCTAGAAACAAACCCACATGGTAGAAAAATGTCAGCAGGCTTTATAATAAAAGGAAAATAATTTTGCCCAAAAGTAAGAAATGTAATTGCCAGAATGTTAGAGCCCTAGTCACTGAAATAAACAACTCAAAATCTTAATAAAATCCACTAAAGCCAAGTTTGAGGCTAAAATAGCTCCCCAAGCCAAAGACAATCAAAAGGCATGTTTTAGTTATGTTCTGAATCTCAAATGTACAGCACAGCAATACCTGGCTGATAAACCTAGCTCTCACTTTACCCCCCCCCCCCACCCTTCTGTCCCTCAAGATATACCTGAAACTGGCTTGCCTCCAGCTATCACAAGACCAAGTTCTAATAGTGCTATTATCAGTGGGTCCTGACAGTATCTGTGGATGCATCTTAAATTGCATGAAGCATGATTTAGCACACCCCTAACAACACTGTTCAATCTCAGCTTCCACACAGGTTTTTTATCAAGCGAATGGAGAACAGCTATAACAATTCCCCTGCATAAGGGAGGACCATCCACAGACCCAGGCAATAACAGACCCATAAGTCCTGCCAACCTCACATGGAAAGCCATGAAAAAACCTACCAAGGAATTAATCAATCAGGACACAGGGAACCTCCAAACACTGGACAAATCTCAGTTTGGAGTCATCAAGCACAGGTCATATTTACTTAACCTCATGGATTTTTTTTTTTAAAGGCCACCAAAGCAATTGATGATAGCAAAGCAGTGCACACACTGCATACCTCAACCTGGCCAAAGCTTTAGAGATAATTCACCACTCAGGCAAAGTAGAAAAACTAAATAAACTGGGAAAAAATGTGTCATCTGCTGGATTGCCATCTGGCTCACAGGTAGTGCAGAGAAGACTTCACCTATTTTGATTATCTCCAATTCAGTCACCAGTGGAGTCCCCCTGGGCTCTGTACTGAGACCACTCTTGTTTGACATCTGTCTTTCTCAGGTAAAAGCCAGTACCAAAGGGCTCTGGCTAAGTTTGCAAGTTAGGAGCAGTCATTGAATCCCCAAATGACTTGGCCATCCTGCAGGAAGGTTTGTCTGAAATAAATAACGTGCCAAAATCATGGACTGAAACTAAATGCCAAAAAATGCATTATTGTAACCCTCTGCCACATGGACACTGTGCCCCTAGGAGTTGACCAAGTTGTTTGGAATTTGGGTACTTATGTGGGCAATGACCTAACCTGTGACCTGCATGTGTCAATTGTTGTAAGAAAGTCCTTCTGTATTGCTCAGCTTATAAATAAAGGAATGTTGTCCCCCTTTGTTCAGCCCTCATTAGGTAAATCAGTGAATATAATGGCCTCCTTGGCATGTATCTGTCTGACATATGGAACAACTGGAATGCTCACAGAGATACCTTACTAAAAAAAGGATACAAAGCCTAAACAACATATCTTACATGGTCTATCGCAAAGTCCTGTCACTGTACTTGGTATTCTACAGGCTGCTAAGAAATGACCTGTGTCTGGCACACAAGTCATCCTCCAACTTATTACTGATGGATTTATTGCACATCAGCAAGTGAAATGGCATAAAAAATACTCTGTCTAGGGATCTAAACCTCTTCTGCCACATCAACAGAATGGTTTAGAGGGTATAGGTATGTCATGCAGAAGATAACGCTACTGTGGAACAGCATTAGTATCCACAGCAGTGGCTGTGGAATAGGCTCCCCATCCACACAAAACAAAGTTCATTTCTGACCATTTTCAAGTACAAGTTAAATTTATGGATGGGAAACAGAAAATTTACCACAAGCCCCCCCCCCCCGTACTATTAATGGACAGAGGTAGCTCCTAAATTCTTTATCCCATGCATGGGTCCCCTCAAAAAATCCCAGTTATTCTCATTGGGGTAATATATAATTATCAACCATGGGATGGGTAAGGCCAATCTGTACCCAAATGAGGGAAATTAGCTAGGCTTAAAATGGCTGCAAGGGCAGCTCGCCTAGTATTTGCCCATAAATCTATAAAACATTATAATTACACAAATATTGGCACAAGTTCATTATTTAAACATTGCTGTAAAACATGTGATACTGGTACTAGTGCTAAGTCAGAATGACTCGAGCTTGTCTATATGAGAGCATATAAACTACAATGATTTAGCTAATCCTGAGTGACATTTCTTTGCACAGCTGTACAGAGCTCACAAGTTATAATGGAGATGTTTACATGTGTGTACCTTTTCCATATTTAGGCAAGAATAACCTCTGTTGCTTGTTTTTAACACCCATCTGTTTCGACTGTGCGAGTCACAGCACTGATGGAGAAGAGGCAAAAAAGACTACACCTAGTTCTTCAGCACTAGGGCTACTATTCAAACTAGAAAATGATGGAAGAAAAGTGGGTCTGAAAATTCACTTTTTGCACTCATGATTCAAAGAACTTGTTTAATTAAATAAAATCAGATTAGTTTCTTCAGCCTACTAAAAATGTGTATTGCTGTCTGTGTGTGTGTGTCTGTGTGTGTCTGTGTGTGTGTGTGCCTGTGTGTGTGTGTGTGTGTGTATGTCTGTGTGTGTGTGTGCGTGCACGCACGTCTGGCAGTATATACACTCACACATACATACACACACATAGATATATAGAAATATATGGGTCTATATTAGGCCGGAGCAGCGATTTCCCCCCCCCCCCCCCCCAGGGAATAATAAGATATATAGATATATAAATTTGTAGATGTATATTCCCAGGGAAAAAAATCGCTGGGCCATTAGGTTCATAGGTTGGTACTAGGCTATCAGCACTGGGGCCTATGCAAGCCTAGCCAAACAATTCCCTGGATATTTCTTCAAACAATATTTACTTCCCTGGACCCTTGTCTAGCAGGGTGACTGACGTGATCCCCGGGGTGAATTTCCTATCTCCCATCCAATCGTCAAGGTTCCTTTTGAAGAGAGCCAAGGAGATGCTCTGCTTGACATGTATGGGCAGTCTATTCCAGAGTATGGGGAGTCAATGGGTCAGGAACCTATCCCTCCAGCATGTTTTGTTCATTGTGATTCCAAGGTTTAGATCCCATGAGCGTGTGGCTCTGAGGGATTGGGATTTCTTTAAGTGGTGCATGTCCAACAGCTCAGGGTTTGACATGGCCTTGTATATTAAGCAGAGATCGCCTCTGAGTAGACGATATGCCACAGAGTATAGCTGGAGTTTTTTTAGACAGTCAGCATAGGGCATCTGCTTTAGGCCTGTGATTCTTTTAGTGAGGTATTTCTGCGGCCTTTCCAGCTGTTGCAGATGTCTTGTGAGGTACATGCAAAATGGGGCGTTGTACTTTCTAATGGGTCTAATGAAGGATGAGTAGAGTGGGACAATGACCTCCTTTTTTTCTGGATGAAAAGCCCTTAGTGATGAGGTGTGCCACATAGAAGGATGTCCTGACTGTTGTAGTGATGTGGTTATTGAAGTTGAGACCACTGTCCACCTTTGTGCCTAAGTCTCTCATCACACTTTCAGTGTTTAGTGTACTGCCACCTATGTGGTAACTCATGGGTACATGTTTTTTCCGAAAGGGGATAACTATGCATTTATTGGCATTAAGCTTGAGTCCATGGCTCTGGCACCAAGCATCTGTTTCTGTAAGGCCCTTTTGTAGAATATCCAGATCATGTGGAGATTCAGTAATGGCTCCCAGTTTGTAGTCATCTGCGAACTTTGAGTCCCTTAGTGTTGGCCTGTACTTCAGAGAAGTAGATGCCAAACAAGAGCGGTCCCAGGACTGAATCCTGAGGTAGTCCACTTGTCTGGAGATGGATTTGGAATTGGCTACTTATACAGTCTGGGTTCTGTCAGTAAGCCAGTTGGCAACCCATTGAGTGATGTAGGGATTTATGCCCAGCTTAGTAAGTTTCTGTATGATTCCAGAGTGGAGGATGGTGTCCAAGACCTTGGCGAGGTCCAGATAGGCTGTGTGGACCGCCTTACCCTCGTCCACAGCTCTGGAGACTGATTCGAAGATGTCAGTCAGGTTCAGGAGACAAGATCAGCCCTTCACAAACCCAAACTGGGTGGGGTCCAGTGTTTAAGGTTGCCAATGTCTTTGTTTATAAGTTCCATGCCCTTGCAGATCAGGCTCATCAGACTGATGGGTTGGTAGTTCCCAGGATCCAAGGTGGATTCCCCCCTTGTGGAGTGAGATAACTGTAGCTCTGTGCCACTGAGTGGGCACGAAGCCTGATGTGAGGCTATGATTAAACATGACACTCAGGTGAGATGCCAGTTCTTTTTGTAGTTCATGTAGTACACAGCCCGGGATGTCATCTGGTCCCATGGATGCTGTATTCTTAGCTTTGGAGAGTGCAGTTTCTACCTGTGTGGCCGTGATTACAGGAATTTGGCAATTTTTTGATATTTAGATGGGCCCTTTAGGGGGTGAGAGGGGGGTGACGGCAGTAAATCGATCTGCCAGGATATTGGCAATATCCTTGGGATCAGTATATTTAATGCCATTCTGCTGTAGCTCAGAGCAGATCTGATTGTCAGGACTTTGCCATTTCCTCCACTGTGATGCGATCAGCCCCCCCCCCCCACTTTATTTTGTCTGTGGATTTGGTTTTTATTTTTTGGAGCAGCGATTTTTCCCCTGGGGAAAGAAAACGCTTTTCCGTACGTTCGACATTGTGTGGTTTCTCTTATTTGGTGTTGATGTAAGAGCGTTTGCTCTTTTGAAGTTTCAAAGTTTTGATATAGACCCTATATATATATATATATATATATATATATATATATATATATATATATATATATATAGACATATACATATATAGATATGCAGATGTATGTATAATAGTTTAGATGATAACATTATTTAAAGGTAGCTGACACCTTCTAGTAACCTTGCTATACTGTAACAGTATTTTTTTTGCTTAGGGCACTGAATAATTTTGAGAAGCAAAATCCCCAAATTAACACTCTCACATTTAAAATAAAGTGCTTTTGATAATAGTCTAATTTATCAGTTTGATAACTGTTAACATTATTGCCTGATTGCATTTCTTCCTGCCTCCTCACCTCATAGGGAAACTGTCTCAATCCCCACATTATACTTTATTTAAATATGTACATGTTTACCTGGGTAGACTTTGTTTATAATGGACTAGGAGAATTTTGAATTGCAGGAAATACATCATTGAAAGTACATTCTCCTGTTGTGACCAGCTACTGACTGATCAGACGTACAACACCTACTAATTATGTTTGGAGATTGGCTAGTTCTGGAGACAAAAAAGGCTATGGCACATATTGACTTTTTGTCATAGTTCAGAATTTTGGTTCTGTGTTGGCAGTGGGTCATATTTTTGGTGAACATGAACTGTAGATCCGTGGGTTTTTCTATTTTAGATAGTACAAGATGGACAGTACATGTGTAATCAGCAGCTGGATGCAGTAGGGGGATGAGGGTTTTTCTGCTTATTACCTGTTTTTCCTACTTAGTAAACCTATTTTTTGTCTGACACTTTAGAGCATGAATTGTGTGTCATATGCACAAATCTGTTGACTGCAATTTTTGAGCTGTTGTTTGCCATTTAGCACTTATGCAGTATTCCTAGAAGTTGGAAATGATGGTATGGGAGAAGGAGCTTTGAGTTGTGGTGGCTGTGAATTTTGTAGTTGTGTATTCATAATTAGGCTGTTGCCTTAACTGAAAATCTCATTAAATGAATATCCCCAGCCCTATAGAGCTGGTGTATATTTTAAGCTTTTTGGTATTACAGGAATTTTGGGTTCTTCCTTGTATTTCCCATAATGCTGTATCCCTTCAAAAAATGTAAAATTATAGTATACAGTTATTAAAAGTACAGAGCTTCCTCCACTTGCATCTCTTCCCTTGTTGCACGTCTGCCATTAGAACTTTTTACAGCATTTGTTTCCTCTCTTTTATCACCAGCCACATGACCATTAGAGCTCATGCTGGTTTGACTTCTGTTTCATTTAGCCAGGAGTGAATGCAAAGAGTTGCCACCTTATAACCTTCCTTGTCGTGTTTCATCACTGTCATCTGCAGATGTTAGTAAGTGCTCATTCTTGGGTATATCTCTACTGCAGGTGACATTGATAAATGGACGCAAGGACTTCTTTGCCCATAATTTTGTCCAGCCATTGTTACCAGGAGGATCTAAAATTAAGACATTATCATAATTTTTTGAACAGTGTTCGTCCTAGCATGCTGACATTTGTTTCTGCTGGAGTAGCAAATTCCCTTCTGCCTACTACTCTCCTTTATTATTTTCTCCTTACTAACATTTGTTTATTCATTCATTTATTTATTTATTTATTTTTAATTATTCAACACTGCAGTGTGAAACATTGCGTTCTGGAATTATTTTAAGCCGCTGCATGTCCTTCTCCATCGTTATGGAATACAAAGCAAAATTTTACAGTTCCACTGTGGGAAAATTGGGTTCTCATGCTCATGTGTACTGCTATGCACTGCATCGGGCAGTGCTTCTTTTACTGCCCACTTTACCAATACACGTGTAGTCCAGCATTTTCTTAATGTCGTACCTTTAATGTGGGCACAATGTGGTTACACATATGTTTAATATTACTGAAGTAATGTGTCTTGCAGCATGTAACCGAAACAGAAGTTGCTACCATTTTTTTACTAAGTGTCTATTTAATACTTTGTTTTAATTCAGCACTACAGTGCCAAATAATGCCTTCTTGAATCATTGTAAAATGCTGCAGCTTGCTTCACCATAATCATGTAGTGCAAAGCCCAGTGTCCAACTACCAATCAAAAACATTGTGCATTAATATAGGTTGTACAAAACAATGCTAATTTTACTGTTGCTCAAACACTGTTTTATGGTACAGATTTTTATATGTGCAGTGCCTTTAACAAAGCCTTTATTTGTTTGTACACACCTACAAAATTGAGCATTGCCAAGAAGCACAGAATAGCACTCTCTTGTTTTTCTATTACATAGTGCACCAAATACATCTCCCATTTCCCAAGTACAGCTTCCTGTTAGCATGCTAATAACATACAAGTCAGCAAGATTAGGTAGTACTATAGCTCTAATATGTTGTATGTTGTTACCTTGGTAACAGAATGTTATGTCAGTGCTGTAACAAGATACAGCACATTAGACTGGCATGCTTACTTAATCATTCTAGGTATTGAAAAAATGAGAATCCTGATTTCTGTGATGAATTCAGCAATAGAACCATATTTTTAGAGTGCCAATTTTACAGCATTTCCATGTGTTTCAGTGGTGGTTTTGTGTTTCTAAAAACACTAAATGCAAAGCAGCTGTGTAGTTTTTGACAGTCTCTCTTGTTTGATTTACAGTCCTTTTACCTTAATAGCCAAACCTTGTGGTTGAGCCAGAGACAGAAGTGCTGTGTGTTTAGGCAGTGTTCATTTCAATTTTTTTTTTTGGAAGCATATGGTGCTGCGGTAGCATTGTCACCTCACAGCAAGACGTTGTCCCGTTCGATTCTCAGCTAGAGCGTCTTCTGTGTGGAGGCATGCGTGAATGGGCGTGCCTTCTTTGAAGGTTGTGCGTCAGGGCTGGTAACTCGGCACGAAAAATTCCACTACCAAACATTAGCGGACCGGAGTTCCGCTGTGGCGACCCCTAACCAGGATTAGCCAAAAGACAACAACAAAAAAAAAAATTCTGGTTGGCTGTTTTCCAGAGCCAGAGGTGCTGTGCAGTAAATTGTGTTGTAGGCTAGGCTACATTCCAGTTTTATTTTTTTCCAAGGAGTCATGTTTCATACTTTTCTGTAATATATGATCAAGAGAAAAAGTTTTGGAGTTTATAGTTCCAGCACTGATCTGGATTGCATGTCCAGATTGCAACTTTAAATGTTCACGTGTCCTTTAAGCTGAAATAATAACCACACCAAGTTTGCCATTGTGACCGTTTATTGAAGAATAACCAACATAGCTGATAACGCAGTATTTTAAATATGCAAACACCAACTAAACACCTTTGTAACATTCCCATTAATTTGGTTGGCGTAACCAAACCCTTTCTGGCACAATATGTAATGGTCCGGGAGCATAACCCAAGCTGCCTCAGACCTGCATATCATTAACGTTAGGGGTTGACAACCAACCAAACACTACCTTCCTTGGTCAGGGCTTAAACCTGAAAATGCACACCGGCCAAGCATAGAGGCCACTGAGTAACAACTGGGGGGGGGGGGATATGCAAGGCAGCATCTCCCTTTGTAACAACTTATACAAGGGTCAGAGAAGTGGGGTCCTACAAGCCATTATCTGAAAATTGAAAAGCAATGCAGCTCTCACCTCTATCATTCACTCCACACATTGGATAAGTTGGATAAACTAAGAGATTGAAGGGCGAATTAAATTTTATTGAGAGAGGGCAGTTTGATTTTAGTTGATACACTCCAAATATACTGCACAACAGCATTTGAGCAGAATAGTGGTGCTGTGTGAACCATATCAGACTCTGTCGTCATTAACAAGATGCATAGTGAGAGTGATATGGCCTCAAATATACAGCAAGACTGCATTAAAAAAATTACAAAATAACATAGTGAGTACGGAAAGAAAAGGGTTGTATTTTTTTTTGGGGGGGGGGAATTAACACAGACAGTGTCTTTTCCAGGGGACAATTTGAACATAATGCAGGAAAATTAATTGATTTGCTAAACTCTGTCTTTTGGTATAAGATGAGACAGAATTGATATGGTAAACAAATGGGCTGAAAGAGAAGAGGTATTGATGTTCATGGTAGAAGTTTAAACTTCAAAAAGAGGAAACTGCAAAATATGTGAAGTACAGTGCAAAAGTACAAGGGGATAATGAGTATCTGGTAAGCAGTACAGTGAACATAAAGTCTGGTGTCAAGAGTGAAGGCTAACCTTGTAACTTAAAGTGACTGCAATGTACTTCAGCAAACTAGCAAATAATGGATGGATAGTGGAACTCAAAGCCTATTGTGGACTGATGATTAAGATGTACTGTTCTCTATGTGCAGTGGGAAAACATGAAAAGCTGTAACATTCAAGGTAGCTCTAAAAGAGAGGGAATTGTTATTGGGGTATCAGGCCATTGCTGGAAATGGCAAAGAATGTGGTAGCTATTTCAGGTCTGACCAGGTAGGAGATGATACTTATCTTCCAAATTGTTCACAGCGTAACACAGAGCATGTGGAAAGCATACCCTCTTGAAAAAACACAATAATCTGTCTTATTTGAGGGAGGAGGAGTATTGCCATTCATGCACAGCATCAAACTAAAACATACAGCCATACCCGTCATTCGCACCACTTTACTTATCCCACTTACGCAAGCATTATATAAAACATCAGATAGGATGATGGATTTTAAACTGATAATGCCAATACAACATGCAGATGAATGGATCAACTCCATGGTTTGTATAAAAATGGCTTTGCTTTTCTCAGACACTAATTTTTAGTTCTGGAGTATGTGAGAGTATATAATGACGGGGTAACAATCTGGACAAAGGCTAAAGATGAGTTAGACAAGAAGGTTTGCAAAGTACTCTAGAGAGTGGCACAATTAGAATAGAACCAAAATAGGGAGAACTGACAATTTTCCTAAGTGGCTGTGCTTGAAATTAACTCTTTACTGCTTGCAAGTGTGTAAGAGTTGTATCTCCAAAGCTCATTTTGACCTGTTTTAATATCTTTCATATACATGGCTGTCTGTCTTGAACTGGTTGGCATTTTAATGAATGATTATGTGGAAAATACTTGGAAGGTCAACTACAAACTTTGTTTAGTTTCTGCTTGTAAGTATAAAATCATGAAAACAGCAGAACATTGAATTTTTGTCTGAATAATTACAGTTTTGGGATAAGCAATGTTTTAGTAACCTCAGTGTAACACAATCCTCTTCCCATTAGACTTTGTTTCCGGAAACAAGTAAGTACTGATTTGATAACAGGAAGTTCTTCTTGCATAAATGTGGGCCTAATGCTATCAGGTATTAATTTTGCAGAAGAGGTAAAACTTTGATACTGCCATCTTTCCAAATTGCTACGCACTGATCAACAGCTAAATTTCAACTCTCCCAGAATGAAAAAAGAAAATGCAAAACAAAAGCCAGTGATTTGTCAGCTTGAGTAAATTTCAGTTGCGGGCTAGCGAGTACACTGCCTGGATGCCAGCTTAGAGGAAATTTAGAGATCCAGAAAGAAAACCAGAAAAGGTGAAGAGAAAAATCTGGCCAGAAAGAATCCCGGAGTTGTTCAGCAAAAAGAAGTTCAAGCTTCAAGTTTGGTACAGCAGCTGGCTTCCATTTATTTAGAGGAAAAATAAATCAATTGTACTCAGAGGTAATTAAAAATAAATGAACCATTGAAAGGGTATATAAACTCAAATAATAAAAGGCTGGAAAAAATAGAACATGCTTTACTTATCCATTCAGATGAACAGGTAAAACTTCAAAAATCAAAGTATGAATTGAAGAAAGGGCTGGCTGAGATTGAGACATCTCAAGAGGAGGTATTATAAAATAGTAGAGTTAGACTAAGTACACACAGAGAAAAAAATGAGGTTTTCTGCTATACCAGGGAAATTGGAAGGAACAGACTTCTAATCTTTATGAAAACATAAATCAACTGGACTGGTAATCCACATCGAGATTTGTTAATTGAAAGGGTACTTTGAGTGAATATTCCAAAGCTGACCATGAGGAAGCAGCCCAAGTCCTATATTATTAAAGATGCAGTCATACAAGCAGAAAGAGTTCATCCTGACAAAACTGTGGCAGCAGGGAAAAGCATTAAAAATTGGAGACAGCAAAATGTTTGCAGGCAATGTCTATTCAATGTACACCAGATTGAAGAGAAGGAAATTTATCCCAGTGATCCAGGAATTTTGAGAGGCAGGTGTGAGATTAAGCTGCTGTATCCAGCTGTCTTCAGAATATTTTTTTCTCTGGAGGATCAAAGACATTTTTGGATGCAGAACAAGCTAAGGAGGAAATAAAAAAAATTATCCAACAAAAACCAAACCAACAAACCAAGGAGGACTCTACTTCTCATTCTTATGATAATAAAGTCCATAGACAAACTTTGCCAATGACACCTTTTCTAATGTTTTAAAGGAACATGCTTGAGAGACAGAAAAAAAAAACACACAGGAGTTGCCTAGAATAATGTGGAGTACATTGGACTTGAACCAGAGACTGGTGTTGGGAGATGGAAATGAACAGGAAAATGACCAGCAACACTGAAATTATAGAATAAATGGGAGACTGTAAAACATCAATCACATTTGTAAAATATGGCTTTGTAAGAAAGAGTGGCTAAAGACTGGACTTTTATTGACTTTGTTAAATTTGTTTGTGGGCTGTAAAGTACATACCCCACTTTGTCATTAATGTTTAGAAGAACACTTAAAGGGAAAACAAGTAACTGTATTAAAAGCAATTTTAATTCTTATTAGCATTTCTACAAAACATTTCATGATGTAAACTGCATGCTATATATAGCAAAACAGTTTTTTGTAATGTGTAGTCATGGTTATTTTAAATGTGGGGAGAGGCTTTTCAGTGGCTGTATGTGTTAAAAATATTAAAGTAAACAAGTACTTTCTGGTGTAAGAAATACAAGCTTTACAGCATAACAAGAAAAAGGCTAGACAAAAGCAAGTTTAATATTAGTATGCTGTGATCTTGGGCTGGTTGTGTAGGGTGTAAAAGTTCATGGTTTATATGTAAAATTACTGTATGCTCATATTTTTGAAGGGTGAAAGTCTAGATTAATGTCCTTTGCTTAAGCTATGAACAAGTGGGTTTTTTTTGTAAGCACGTAAGCTTGAAAAATAAGGCAAAATGAAGAAAGCCATGGAAAATGTCAAGATGTTCATCGTGTTTCACTGTTGCAGTCATTACACTTGGGTTATCCTGCTGGCAGGTGACCCGCAGTCAGCCCGAGTTCCAAAGTCTTGGTCCGGTGTCAGTTGCTGTCGCCTCTTCCCTGACGTCATTGCGCCAGGGGTATAAAAGTTGCAACCGATGCCATTTTCTTCAGTCTTTCTTGCCGCGCGGTGCCCGAAGCAAAAGCAGTTTGCAAGTGCCGGTCGGCCAACTCCTGAGATTTTCAAAATTGAGTTTCAGAACCGAAGTCTTCAATAAAGCTAAGTACCCCGTTGGGGAAACTTTTTCTTGCTCCAGACCGATGTCAGTAAAAGTTAATAATTGTATTTCTTGTGGGAAGCAAATACCTCATAAGGACTTTCACTCTTACTGTATTCCTTGCCTAGGCCCTGACCACGACATTACTAGTTGTCGGTTTTGTGCTAGATTCAATAAACGAACTATTAAACGGTTTGATTTTGCTTTACATTATTTTGGACGAAGGTTTAATTACATAATGCCGTCGGAACAACCGAAGACCAGAATTTATAAAAAACGCAAAGATAAAGAAAAGGACAGGCATCCGAGGTCCAAAACTGATGACAAAGCCTCTTCTACGCCAGTCGCCGGTTCTCAGTGAGGCGCTTTTGCAGCCCCTGACACCCGCTACCTCAGAGCCACAGGCCGTAACCGACAGCCACGTGGAGACACCAAGGGCTGTGGAAACTCAAGGTATTGGGCCTACGTAAACTATACCCTCAGATTGGTCCGGAGCTGCTGAGCAGGCATCAGCTTCTGAGGGTGTTTTCAGACCTTCACAGCTTACAAATTAAGCCCACTACAGCAGCAAAGACAAAGTCTAAAACACCATTAAAGACAAGGAAACAAGTACAACATTCTCCAGAACAGTCATCCATGCCAAAGAAACAGATGCTTAAAATGGCCGAAGACCTAATTACCTTAATCAGGGGTTCCCATCCCCCTCCTGACAAAAGGCCTAGGCAAGACACTGATTATGACTCCTCTGACCAGGTTCCCATTTCCTCTGATTCCTCTTCTGATCAGGGATATTCTCTCCCTCCCTATGAGGACTCTGATGCAGAAGAGTCCATACCTCCAGCCTCTCTGCCTGAGGATTATTCCTTTGGGGAAACCCTGCACACCATGAGGGAGCATTTCCATTGGGAGAGCCAGGATTATTCTGAATCCAAGAAAAGGCTCAGAGACTTCCTTTTATTGCCCCAGCACAGGCCCCTGGCTATCCCCCTTGTGCTTGATATTGTTGATGATGTTTTTTCTGAATCCAGTCTGTCTCCTGATTCTTTACCCCCTGCACCAGTCAAGCCAGACAGGTACTACAGAGTCCCTGACTCTCACAAATTTCTTTACAAAAACCCCGCTGCAGACACAGAAACAATTTCCCAGGGTCCTAAAGGGGTTAAGGCTTCTACTGCTAAAAATCCTGTCCCCTCGGATAGGGATTCCAGAGCTCTGGACAGATGGGGGAAAAAAGTTTACACTTCTGCTACTTTAGCTGTAAGAGCTTTAAACTGTCAGTTTCATATGCTTAAATACCAACAGTACCTCATGTCTGTGTTAAAGCAGAAGGTTCTGACAGGAAGGAAATACAGGATTTATTGCATGCAGTTGAACAAATAGGAAAGCATACTCTGCAATGTCGTTTTGATTCATTAGAGGCTTCGTGTAGAGCCACAGTTACAGGCTCTGTTATTCGAAGGCATGCTTGGTTGAAAAAACAAAGTTTACCTGACCATGTTAAAGTAAAATTACTGGATGCACCATTACAGCATGATACTTTGTTTGGTATTAAGGCAGAAGAGGTGTTAAAGAAAATGGAGGATAAAGCAAAGTCAATGCAGACAGTGAAAGATTTCTTACAGGTTCAACCACCTAGATTTAGCAGAAACTGGCCTTTAAAAAAATTGGTCCTTTCCAGTGTCAGACAGGCCACAAAGAGGCAGATACAGAGGTCCAAGAGGCAGATCTCAGCCCCAGGGCTCCTACAGACCTAAGCAATGGGGTGCTTCTGCCCCCAAAGGAGGGGAAGACAAATCACAACCTTATAGGAAACAGTCCCAATGACTTCCCTCTGCAAATGCCAAGCACTTACCTCTTGACAGCTCCCCTAGGGGGGAAGCTAGCACTTTTCTCAAAAAATTGGCACATGATCACCCAGGACCAATGGGTGCTGAATATTGTTTCTCAGGGTTACAGGTTCCACTTCCACACGCTTCCAAAACCAAAAGGTATGTCAGACCTGCCACAAAACCAATGGGCAGAGGCACAAAAACAGATTGCTGCTCTTATGGACATGGGAGCTATTCAAAACGTTCCACAGCAAGAACAGGGACAAGTATTTTACTCGAGACTTTTCTTAGTACCCAGAAAGGACAAAGCCTGGAGACCAATACTGGACCTGTCAATCCTAAACACGTTCCTGGATGTTCCAAAATTCAAAATGTTAACACTACAGCAACTTCTGCTCATGCTGGGCAAGAAGGCTTGGCTAGTTACTTTGGACCTCAAGGAGGCATACCTGCATGTCCCAATCAGACAATCTTGCAGAAGATACCTCAGATTCATAGCAGGCTCAATGCATTACCAATTCTCTGCACTCCCCTTTGGCTTATCTGCTGCGCCCAGGATCTTCACAAAGTGCATGGCACCAGTAATTGCATTTTGCAGACAAAAAGAAATTCAAATATAGCCCTACTTGGACGACTGCCTAATTTAAGCAGAGAGCAAGGACTTTCTTCTAAAGCATCTGGTGTCTGTAAAAAGATTTCTAATTTGCCTAGGGTACACAGTAAATGAAAAGAAATTAAAACTAGTGCCCTCTCAAGAGATAATATTCCTGGGTGCAAGCTTAAATACAACTTCCCAGATGGCTTATCTCACGCCAGACAAACAAAAGGCAACTGACTCATTACTTTCAAATGATGGCAACAAAAACCCAGCTCCCTGCAAAAAAAATTCTGCAGGCCCTGGGCTTCATGGCATCCTGTATTCTTCTAATTCCATATGCAGAACTGCGTATGAGGAAACTACAGTGGTATCTAAAAAGTGTTTGGACTCGGCATTGTCACAGCTTGGAGACAATCATAACTTTAATTCCCTGCCTACAACAGGAGTTTCGATGGTGGGCCCAGGCCTGTCACCACAACAAGAGACAGCCTTTCACTTTACCCATAGCCAGGCAGACAATAACAACAGATGCGTCAGTTTATGCCTGGGGGGCACATATGGCAGGAAAATGTATTCAGGGCGTGTGGACCAAGGAAGAAATGCATCTTCACATCAATCAAAAAGAGATGCTAGCTGTACAGAAAGCCCTGACGGCTTTCAAGGACCTAATACATCCAGGGCAACTATTAATAAAGATGGACAATACCACAGTTATGTGGTACATAAACAAGCAAGGGGGCACACATTCTTACCCCCTGTGCAGACAAGCCATGACTTTGTGGAACACAGCACTGACCTATCAAGTTCATCTGCACGCACAATTCCTGCCAGGAACAAAAAAATACACTGGCAGAATAAGTAGAAATCTCATGGATCCTCACCAATGGAAACTAAATCCACAAGTGTTCAGCATGATAATGAGGAAATGGGGACGCCCAGACATAGATCTCTTTGCCTCCCCTCACAATTACCAAATACAGAAATTTTGCACAAGAACTTATCACTCTCAAGCATGGAAAGTGGATGCTCTATCATTCAGCTGGAAAGGCCTGACAGTCTATGCCTTCCCTCCGATGCCTCTTCTCACCAAGGTGCTACTAAAAGTTAGACAAGAAAGACCAAAAATGATCCTGATTGCACCAGACTGGCCACACCAGCACTGGTACCCAATCCTAAAGAATTTGTCTCATGGCCCAGCTTGGCTTCTACCTCAAATTCCTCATCTTCTGAAACAAGAAGACAATCAGATTCTACACAGTCAACTCAGAACCTTAAACCTGGCAGCATGGCAGATAATGTAGCCACTCAGACTGCACTTCTCTCTAAAGCTGTTATGGATATCATTTTAGAAGCCAGGAGGCCCAGCACTAGGAAATCTTATGCAGAAAAATGGAAGAGATTCTGTGCTTGGAACCAGGCACAGGGGTTCGAACTACTTGTCCCTAATATACCTCAGATTTTACAATACCTAACTGAGATGCTGGACAAACGCTTATCTTTCTCATCTATTAAAATCCATGCCTCTGCCATTTCAGCTCATTACAATATGGAACCTCCTCTTTTTTCACATCCTCTACTATGACAATACCTCAGAGGGGCACAAAATATAAGACCCCCAAGGAGAGCACCAGTACCTACTTGGGACCTCAATTTTGTTTTAGAAAAACTCACACTGCCTCCTTTTGATCCAGCCAGCACTGCTGATCTAAAATTCATGTCTTGTCATGGAAAACTGCTCTGCTCCTAGCAATAACTTCAGCAAGAAGAGTCTCAGAGTTACAGGCATTAATGGCTGTGGAACCTTTCCTCATTTTTCATCAGGACAGGGTGTCTCTTAGGACAAACCCAACATTCATGCCAAAGGTGGTCTCCAATGTGGCCTTAAACCAAACCATTCATTTACCTACATTTTACCCAAATCCCCAGAATAAAGGGGAGAGATTACTGCACGCTTTGGATATACACAGGCAGCTACGATTCTATTTGGACAAAACAAAAGCTTTCAGAAAAACTGAGCAACTGTTTGTAGCATATGCTGTAGGATCACAAGGAAAGCCTATTACAAAGCAGACAATATCAAAATGGATAGGGTACTGCATCCGCTTCTGTTGTGCACAACATGGCAAATCAGTGCCTATGGGCATTAGGCCTCATTCTACCAGAGCAGCAGCCACTTCAGCAGCTTTCCTCAGAGGAGTACCAACCAAAGACATTTTAGAAGCTGCAACCTGGAGCTCAGTGCACACTTTCATCAAGCACTACTACTTACCTCTCTACTCTAAATCCAGAGCAGGCTTTGCCACTGAAGTTCTGCAGGGCTTGCTAGCCTCTCCAAATCCAATTTAGACACTGCCACTCAACCTCAGCTTTGGGATTCTACCCAAGTGTAATGACTGCAACAGTGAAACACGATGAACATAGTACAGTTGCGTACCCACCATAAATGTAGATGTTCGAGTGTATTCACTGTTGCAGTCCAGGATACCCACCCACCATCCCCCTTTTCCTTGCTGGGGCTTTTCTGTACTTCTCAACTCTATGCAACCTATGTGGTGTATTTGCTTGTAGATGAAGGAAATGTTTATAGTAATATATGCATGTTTTTTTGGCATATTTATATCTTTTCAGCCTTCCTTTCTGAGGTCACCTGACATCTGGGGCAAGAAAAACTGAAGAAAATGGCATCGGTTGCAACTTTTATACCCGTGGCGCACTGACGTCAGGGAAGAGGCGATAACAACCGATGCCGGACCAAGACTTTGGAACTCGGGCCGACTGTGGGTCGCCTGCCAGCAGGATAACCCAAGTGTAATGACTGCAACAGTGAATACACTCGAACATCTACATTAATGGTAGGTACACAACTGTACTTTTCTTGCAGCTGCAACAGTATTTGATTTTTTTTCTCCACTACAGATGTTCTGTGGGAGTCAGGTTTGTGGCTGAAGGTAGTTGTGCATTCTGATCTGAGTGAAATTTACAAAGATTCATTGCTGACTACTTGTACATGGAGATGAGCTATCTGCAGGTGCAAGCAATTCATAGATACAATGGCAAGCAGTTCAGTGAAAAATAGTTAGAAATTATGGGAAGTTAATAAGGGCCTTAATACTTTAATGCATTTAATAGAATAGTGTAAAATTTAGTTTTAGTTAAAGATAACCAGTGCACTTTTCCTTAGGACTGAAAGTTAATATTTTTTTTGAAAGCTTGCATGCTGTTTTTCACAGGGAACAGATTAAAAAAAAGAACAGGAAGTGGGAAAACTGGACTGTAGCATGTGCTTTAGCATGGGTAATCTTAATTTTAAGTTAGTTTATGCCTGTGCATGCAGCTGTCAATGTAGGTCAATTGTTACTATTTGGAGGGTTAAACTTTAATTTTGAATATGTATATAGCTTTGTGTGTTTGTTCTAAGTTAATAGGGGATAGGGTATTCTGAAAATGCATTTGTTTGAGGGTTTTTCATTAAATCAAGAAAATGTGAAATTGGTTCATATGGAAAAAGAAGTAACAACTGTATGAAACATCAGCCTGCCACACAGCGTGTGCATGTAACACAAAAGTTGGAAATACGTATTAAAAAAAAAACCTTGCGATATATAATAGGTGGGAACAATAGCTTTTTATCATAATGGCTGTTATCCATATTTTCTTGGAATGTAAATAACTTCACAGGCATAGACAGAAAAGGAAAGAGTAGCGAATTAGATTAAGAAGTACACAGTGCAAATAGAAATGCTGAAGGAGATGCATGCAGAAAGAATTTGACAAAGACAGGATTTCAGGATGGATATTCAGTGAAATACGAAGGACAGTGGAAAAGGGGAGTCATCATCATCTTCTTTCGGCTGTTCCCGTTAGGGGTCGCCACAGCAGATCACCTGTTTCCATTTCTTCCTGTCCTCTGCATCTTGCTCTGTCACACCAACCACCTGCATGTCCTCTCTCACCACATCCATAAACATTATCTTAGGCCTTCCTCTTCTCCTGTTACCTGGTAGCTTCATCCTTAGCATCTTTTTCCCAATATACTCAGCATCCCTCCTCAGCACATGTCCAAACCAACGTAATCGTGCCTCTCTGGCTTTGTCTCCAAACCTTCCAACCTGGGCTGACCCTCTTAATATACTTATTCCTAATCCTGTCCACCCTTGTCACACCCAGTGCAAATCTTAACATCTTTAATTCTGCCACATCCAACTCAAACTCCTGCCTTTTTGTCAGTGCCACTGTATCCAACCCATATAACATAGCTGTTCTCACTACCCTCTTGTTAGACCTTCCCTTTCACTCTTACAGGTACTCGTCTGTCACAAATCACTCCTGACACTCTTCTCCACCCACTCCATCCTGCCTGTACTCTCTTCTTCACCTCACTTCCACACCCACCGTTAATCTGAACTATTGACCCCAAGTATTTAAACTCGTCCACCTTCGCCACCTCTACTCCTTGCATCCTCACCATTCCACTATCCTCCCTCTCTTTCACACACATATATTCTGTCTTAGTCCTGCTGACCTTCATTCCTCTTCTCTCTAGAGCATATCTCCATCTCTCCAGGGTCTCCTTCACCTGTTCCCTACTCTCAATACAGATCACAATGTCATCTGCAAACATCATAGTCCACGGAGACTCCTGTCTGATCTCGTCTGTCAACCTGTCCATCACCATTGGAAATAAGAAAGGGCTCAGAGCAGATCCTTGATGTAACCCCACCTCCACCTTAAACGCATCCGTCACTCACACCACAGACCTCACCGCTGTCACACTACCCTCATACATATCCTGTACCACTCTTACATACTTTTCTGACACTCTTGACTTCCTCATACAATACCACAACTCCTCTCTAGGCATCCTGTCATATGCTTTCTCTAAGTCTACAAAAACACAATGCAACTCTTTCCGACATTCCCTGTACGTCTCCATCCACACTCTCAGAGCAAAGATCGCATCTGTAGTGCTCTTTCCTGGCATGAAACCATACTGCTGATCACTAATCATCAAGTCCCTTCTTAACTTTGCTTCCACTACTCTTTCTCATAACTTCATGCTGTGACTGATCAGTTTTATCCCTCTGTAGTTACTACAGCTCTGCACATCACCCTTATTCTTAAAAATCTGTACCAAAACACTTTTTCTCCATTCCTCAGGCATCCTCTCACTTTAAAAGATTTCATTAAACAATCCCTTTAAAAACTCCACTGCCATTTCACCTAAACACCTCCATGCTTCCACAGGTATGTCATCTGGGCCAACAGCCTTTCCATTCTTCATTCACTTCATAGCTTTCCTTACTTCCTCCTTGCTAATCCATTGTACTTCATGATTTACTATCCCTACATCATCCAACCTTCTCTCCCTCTCATTCTCTTCATTCATCAACCCCTCAAAGTCCTCTTTCCAACTCCTCAACACACTCTCCTTGCTTGTGAGTATGTTTCCCTCATTATCCTTTATCACCTTTACCTGCTGCACATCTTTCCTAGCTCAGTCCCTCTGTCTAGCCAATCGGTACAGGTCCTTTTCTCCCTCCTTAGTGTCCAACCTTTCATACAACTCTTCATATGCCTTATCCTTAGCCTTCGTCACCTCCCTCTCTTTGCCATGCACCTCATCTCCTTATACTCCTGTCTACTTTCTTCATCTCTCTGACAATCTCACTTCTTCTTTGCCAACCTCTTTCTCTGTATACTCTACTGTACTTCCTCATTCCACCACCATGTCTCCTTGTCATCCTTCCTCTGTCCTGATGTGATACCAAGCACCTTTCTAGCCGTCTCCCTTACTAGCTCTGCTGTAGTTACCCAGCTATTTGGTAACTCTTCACTGCCACCCAGTGCCTGCCTTAACTCATCCCTGAACTCCACCTCACAATTACCCTTTTTCAATTTCCACCACTTGATCCTTGGTGCTGCCCTCACACTCCTCCTCTTCTTGATAACCAACGTCATCCTACAAACCACTATCCTATGCTGCCTAACGACAGTTTATCCGGTCACCACTTTACAGTTTCCAATCTCCTTCAAACTGGCCCTCCTACATAAGATATAATCCAGCTGTGTGCATCTTCCTCCACTCTTGTATGTCACCCTATGCTCCTCCCTCTTGTAAAAATACGTATTTACTACAGCCATGTCCATCCTTTTCGCAAAATCCACTACCATCTGACCTTCTGCATTCCTTTGTTTAACACCATACCTACCCATCACTTCCTCATCCCCTCTGTTCCCTTCACCAACATGCCCATTGAAATCTGCTCCAATCACCACTCTCTCACCCTTGGGTACAGTCATCACCACTTCATCCAATTCACTCCAAAATCTTTCTTTCTCATCCATTGCACACCCAACTTGTGGAGCATATGCACTAACAACATTCATCATTACACCATCAATTTCCAGCTTCATAAACATCACTCTATCCGACATTCTTTTCACCTCCAAAACACTCACAGCATACTGTTCCTTCAGAATAACTCCTACGCCATTTCTCCTCCCATCCACACCATGATAAAACAATTTGAACCCACCTCCGATACAGCTAGCCTTACTCCACTTCCATCTGGTCTCTTGCACACACAATATACCAACCTTCCTTCTGTCCATCATATCAGCTAGCTCTCTCCCTATACCAGTCATACTGCCAATAGAAGAGAAAAAAGCAAAACTGGTAGATTTGTGGTAGCAAGGGGCTATTGTCAAGGGAGGAGGATTACTTGGCATGTGTTTATATTCCACCACAAAATGTTGTTATGGAGATCAAAAAAAAATTGGGAAGAAATCAGTTTTCAGCAGGGAATGTTAGACGTGGACTGGAACTTTATTTGCAATATTGAGAATGTATCAGGGAGATCTAGAAGGGAAAAATATATCAAACGAGAGAAGCTTTCAGAAGAAATGTATGAAAATATTTGCTATGGAAGATATTAATTCAGTAGTAGGAGCTCTGACATAATTTGCATAGTATTCCCAAGGTGCAATAACTGGGCTTGACTAGATAGAAAATTATATTTTACGGGAATATGTGCATTTAATTGAAAGTGTCAAGACGCATTCAATAACTATTTCAGATCATGCACAGATACCAACTAAGTAAAAACACAGAGTAATGAAGTAAAAACAAGACACTGGCATTTTCCCACCTACCTGTTAAAAAAAGAGGACATTAAGGAAAGGGTAGTGGAATTTATTTGACAGTTATTAAAGAAAGTAGAAATAGATTTAGGAATTCAAGCTAGTGAGTAGGATACAATGAAAATGGAGTTTAAATACGGTATAAAAAAAAAAGAGAAAGAGAGATAGTCAAGAAGTAATAGGAATTTCTTAGGTGGATGACAAAAGTTAAAATATTGCTGAATAAGGGAGATTTCACAGAACAAGATGATGGTGCAAATGCAGAGTTCTAAAATGAAAGTAAAGGAGTATCTGTATAATATGCATGAGTTTAGAAAGGTTGCAGTTAAGCAGATATTTTTATAATAACCCAAGAGCACAAAAACTTTTCAAACAATGACTGATTGCTGCTAAGCAGCTATTTTTGATAACTCCAGAGCACAAAAACTTTTAACACAACTTAGTCAACAGAAAGTAGAAAGGGTTGTCACCAAACTCAGGGAACTTGTAACAAGAAAAATAACCAAAGATCCTGTAGTGGTATTACAGATATTTCAGACATGTTATGCAAATTTGTATAACGCATACAAATATGGCAATCAAGCAAGAGCACAAATGGAAGTATTTAAGGAAGACTTAATTATGCCAATGTTAGAGGTAGATGAGGCTCAACAGCCAACAGTTAAGATAGGAGGAAATGAGATAAAATCAGTGATACATAATCAATCTTCAGAAAAGTTTTCAGGAACAGAAAATATTCCTGTGGAAGTTTGGAAGTTAATAGGGAGGAACATGATTAAGATCGGAAAGATTTTGCTTAATGGCATTTTAAAAGGAGGGAAGCACTAACATCTTGGAAAAAGCCTGTGATGGCAGTATTGCCTAAGGATGATAAAGATCCAGCTTCATAATTGAACGAAATAACTCCACCACAGTGAAAGTAAGGAAGGCACGAGCACCAAGGCAAAAGATTATAAAATTTATTCCAAAACTGAGAAGACTGAGCACTTTCACCAGCAACCTGGTATCATCAGATCCAGCTTCATGCAGACACATTTCAATTTTAAACCATGATTATAACATGTTTGTTTATACTGGCTAAAAGAATGGGAAAGAAGTTGCCAAAATTGATAGACATGGATCACTGTAGTTTTGTGGAGGGGAGGCAAACATTTGATAACATTAATAGAAGAATGATGATCTAGAGGAAAGCAGGATATAAGAAGATAATGCTGTTGTTGGCTTTGGGTCTTTAAACACAGAAAGCATTCGACAAAGTAAACTGGGATTTTGATTAGGGCAATGGAAGCATTTGTACTGTTTGATAAATAAGGTTAATTATGAGGATATATGTAGGATCAGAGACCAGAATTAAAGTGGGAGGGTTCTTCTCTGATAAGATGTGTTTGAACAGGGGAACCAGACAGGGTTATCTTCTTTCCTCATTATTTACTTTATATTTAAAGCCATTAGCAAAGAAAATAAGGGTTTCCGAAATGCAAGGATATAACTGGTATGATAATTAATAAAAGTTGGCTTTATTTGCAGATGATGATATTTTGTACCTGATAAATCCAGAAAAGAACAACTCTGTGTTGTGGAACATTCAAGTCTTTTTTAGGATATAAAATGAATGAAGATAAAACAAAGGCTGTAGATGTCTGTAAGTTATGTACCGACACACAAATTGGTTCAGCAGTGACCATATTTATAGGGACATGAGAAGACGAAGTATTAAGACTATGGATTAAAAAGGCTTCTGTTATGGCTGCTAAGGAATTTATGTGGGGGGGGGGAGAAGACAAATGTTTAGTGGGATAAGATCCTTCCAATAAAACAAGGTAGGTTAGAATTGACTTATTTGAAAAGATATTTTAGAGTTAAACAGTTAAGGCTAATGTACATACATAACACAAGCAGAAGGTTATATTTCAAAATGGAAAGGGATGTTAATGAAGTAGGGGAAAGTTCTAGAAAGAGACAGTGCAATTTTGGATGCAGATACTTAACGAGAATAATAACCATACAGAATATTATATTCATAAAGCAGCAGAAAGTATTCTGAGAACTAAGCCAAAATAAAAATGGAAAAAGGAGGTTTTGCCAATAGAGATGACTGTAATTAGCAGTACAGAAAATGGCCAAGATGGTGCTGGAATTTGCTGGAGAAAATTAGCAAAGGAACCAAGGTATTAGGAGCAAATTACTAGAGAGGGAAAAGTAATAGAGATGGATGAGGCCAATAAGACGTTTGGACTGCAGTCTAGAGACCTACTTTTACTGTCTGGAATTGATATCAGATTGTAGGCAGAGTGAAATGGAATTAGGAATCTTAAGTGAAATACATTCTCTGGTAGATTTTTTAGTTTTCTAGAGAAGAAGGTGCTATTAAAAAAGGGATATTAGTAGGGCATATAAATTATTGTATGGTAACAATAACAATCAGAGGAGGTTAGAAAATATTGGGAAGAGAGACTGGAAAAGCAGTTTACAAGAGAATAATGAGAGGACATGTGTGTGGCTCCCAAGTATGCAACAAAGTCCAGAAGGTTTAGAATCTTTGCTCAGAAGTGTTTGCATAGATATTTTTATACCCCAAGCAGACTTGGCAAATTATGTAGAAATTATAGGGACAGTATATACAGAATAATGTTCAGGAGGAGGAAGAGGAGGGAGACTTAAAGGAAGACAGGTATTTAGCAGTTTATATAATGTTATACTGATGATAATTATAAAGAAAATGTGACCTACTCTGTATATAAATAGAAAATGATAATGCTTTTTTGTTTCTGTTAATGTATGTTTGCCTATGTCTTAAGTGATAATTTAATAAAGGTGTTCAAAAACTTTTCCATGCTGCCATAGTCCTTCCCTTATCAATGAATGCACCATTGTGCCTTACATCTCCAGATCTGCATCGCCACACTTTTTTTTTTTTTTTTTTTTTATCTTTTTCAATAAAATGTTTCTCATTGTCATTTGTTTACTGCAGTATCCCTTGTGTAGAAATACATTTTGAAATATTTGCCTCAGGTAATTCTCCTCTCTTCTGGGTCCAAGCCCATAAACATATTTTCTGCACTGTAGCTGTTGAAAACAAGTTTTTTTTTCTAGCTAACCCTTTCTCATTTTTGTCAGAATATTCTCCCTATTCTTGGTTTTTGGCACTTTGGTCTCAGTAGACAAGTCTTAAGCAGTGGACCTGCAGGAAAAAGATTCCTCTCCAAGGCACGCACACCATCTGCACGTACTGTTTGATGGAGTAGTGTAACATTTAGAGGTGCTGTATCTGTAGAGTTTGCTGGGGCTGCAAGCATAAAAGATCACATAAAGCTTTATTTACTTAATGTATTGTTATACTTCTCATACATCTGTGTTTTACCGTTTATTTCATTTCTTTATATGCTCTTGATGTTAAAGCTACAAGTGGTTTCAAAGCAAATGAAGATTACCTTTTTGATGTTTTAGTTTTATTTTTGACTCTGGTTTTTCTTTGACCACACCCATAAAATTATTTCAAGTTATGCAGTGGCAGTAATTTGCATACACCAGCAAAGCATTCTGGGCGATCAAAACCCCATACTACTTTAGAAGAATAGCTACTAAAAGAGCATAAACTGTGTTAATTTTCAAAGACAGCTGTTCCATATGGGAGAAATAACTGACAAATTATATTACTAGAATATAAGATACATTTTTTTCTGCACACAGCATGAAAAATAGCGTATTCACCAGTTTAGGCTAGGAAGCATAGTGGGTAAAGTTTTTCATGATAGTGTCAGGAGTTTTTAACTTCAAGAACATTTTCAATGGGTGGTACTTACCAGTGGAATTAATTGCAAAGGTAGTGTGTTATTTGCATCAAATACTGTAACATCTGATATTGTACATGTTGCAGTACAAACAGAGGTAAAAAACAAATGGTGCTACTAAAGGCACTCCGATCAACAAGACAGAAACAAAGGAAAATAGGACAACATTGTAGACAAAAGCAGCCTTTAATAAAAATGGTTAAAACCACTTAAAACAAACAAAAAAAAAAACAGCAAGAAGGATTAGCGCTTTTGGCAGTAGCCTTCTTCAGATCTTAATTCATGTCAGCCAGTCATCTTTCTTATAAATTAAGTATAACCAATCAAAAAGGTTAATCTCAACCTTTTCATTATTATAAAACCAATAAAAGGACTTACATAAATAAACCAACTGAGAAACACCTAAAAGGTACTCCTCAAGGGGATATCCAATAGCAGAGAAATCCATCTGAAAGACAAAGTCATGAATCAAAGCCATAAAAGGCGATCACAATTATAGCTGCAAGAACACTTCACAGCCAACCAATTGCCAGAAGGACAGCTAAATAGCCATGCTATTTGCAAAAAAAATCAAAGCGCTATTATTGGAAGTCTAACAGCATTCAGGATATCGCTGAAGGTGGAAGCTTATGTTCAATACAGCTTACAGTCCCAGCCTATAATCTGCCTTGAATGTGGGAAATCCATCAATCAAAACTTCAAAAAGCAATCTCAATTCTTAACTCTAGCCATAGTTGCAGAAATAACTTCATAGCCAAGTCAAATGCCAGTGGCAGTTAATGACCTAGGTAACAACATGCCTTTAGAATCACTTCATTGTTATCAGTTTTTAAAACAATTAACTACTTTGCAACCAAAGAATGACCAATTAAAATCTCAGTAGGTGTGCTCATCACCTAATTCATGTGTAACATGTAACCATGCCAGTATCAGTTTTTGTTAAAGGCTGCATTTGTCTACAAGGTTGTCTGTGGTGGAATGCCCGTTATTTTCCTTTGTTTATATTGTATATGTTAAGAAGGTTACCCCCATCACTAAGGGTTGGTTATTCATATTTGCTTAAGGAAAGTGCGACAATATACTTTAATCAATCTTTAATGAATAGAGTGTCTAAAAAACCATCTTGTTCTCTCCTCCCTCCCATAAAGAGCTTTCTCCTTTATAAAGTATGTTGTTATATCTTAAAAAAAAGGAAATCATTAAGTCTGGTAAATGTCATAAAACCATGTCCACATACCAGTTGCCTGTAGTCATTGTAGGTAAGCAAAAAAGTGCAATAAAATTATAGTGGTTAATATTGGAGGAATTTGCTCTGTTGTCTCGTTATACTGTCAAGAAGGATATAATTGACTGTTTTGTGTGTAGCTCTAACAGGGAGACCCCTTGTGTTCAACTTTCCTAGAGGTATTCTGCACTGCAACTAGTTCCCTTTCATGTCATGCCTGAAATTCAATGACAGGTTGTCTGAGGCCCTGCTGGTGGCAAAAATCCCCTGCTCATTTTGTTGGTGAATTAATGAATCTGACTTACTCACCAGCACTCATTTTTTTATTTTTTGTACTGCATCAAGAATGCTGGCCCACTGACCCTGTGTCCCCATTCCTCCATACAAAGGAAGCTGAAGAAGATATATATGTCTGCCCAGCAGTCTTTATGGGCATTTCCTGCACTGCTGGTCATCTTAGGAGATGCCAAAAGAGTGGCTTGGAAAAACCTGATTACAGTGGCTCCAGTTTCCAAAAAGGCTGACCTCATTCTTCAACCACTGAGAGAATGGGGGTTCTGGTCAGAAATTCCTAAACCTTACACACTCATTTCAGCAGCTGCCCTAAAAAGGTTCCAACACCCAAGAGCTCAGCTGTTTGTCCACTAAACAAGAGGTCAAGGGTAATGGACAGATTAGAGAAGAAGATTTATGCATCTTCTACCTTTCACTTAATAGTGTTTAACTGTCTTTTCTAATAAGATAGATTTTGTGTATATTGTTTATTATGAAGTCCATCAAACTGTGCAGCATTTGTCAAATGAACCAGTCAAGAGGAAATGTTCCTAGTCTTCTACTGCATCATTCATGGCCAACACATTATAATGCAAATTCTGTGTAGTGTTGCAGAAAGTTTGGCAAGAGCCATAGTATCTAGCATTGCTGTGAACCAGCATACATGCCTTCATCTGAGAGGTCTGTGCACCAGCATGCATGTCATCATTTTGACAGATTTCACCAGGAACACCAAAACTACCTTTTATGGATTTCCTTTTATTCTGTTTATCTCTGGTCCAGAGGTCAAGGCACATTTAGAAAATATGGAGAAGTAGGACAGACTCTCACCACTGTACTGCCTCAATGCTCTGTTTCTGGGATGCAGAGAAGCCAGTCATTGATGCTGTTCAGGTATAGCTCACAAGAGGAAAACTCAGCAACTGTCTGGGAGGCAGCCCAAGAAGCACGGTGATGCCCATAAAGGTTGTCAACTGCAAAACAGGGGTCCTTGGCGATCTTTGGGCAGCCACAACCCCATTATGGGTTGGCAGCAGCCCTGAGGCCTTGCCAGACTTTTGCACTTGGGAAGTCATCAGAGGCAGCTTGTTTCTCCAGCTGCCCCTGTAGCTGACTGTTACCACATAAAGGTGGATAAAAGCTCTCATAAATTACAGAGACAGAATTCCATGTCTGGTACATCTAATCCCACCATTTCTTCCTTTGCTCTATGACCCACCTTGCTAGTTACTGATGCTCAGTGGCAACAAAATCCTCATCCCCAAAGGAGCCTTTTGCCTGGTCACTGTGCAGTCGGTCCTTTTTTGCTTATCCAAAAGAGACTGGATGAACTATTTGGACTTCCAAGATCTCTATCTTAAGGTCATAATAGTGAAGCAGTCCAGGGTGGAATCCACCTTGGCTACCACCAACTCAAGCAGATGTGGCCTCGGTTTAGCATCTCATCTGAGGGGAAAGTTGGTGCTGTTTTTTTTTTTTTTCCTTGTACTTAATGTTAGAAAAGTGTACCTGCCTCCATTTTAACCTGCAGCAACTGTGGTTTTGAAATACTGTCTTGGATTACTGTCTTTCATGGTGACTTTTACTTCTGCAAAAACACCAAATAGCACCACCACAAAGCGAATGCTCCCGAGAAAAGAGAAACAAATATAAAAGTAACCAAAACAAAGTCCATTCACAGGAACAAACCAAGGCCATTCTTTAAAAACTCCAAAAAGTTCCAAAAAGAAATACTGTCTTATAACTTAAAAAAAAAAAAATAATAAAAAAAAACAAAAGACTAATGCAATAAATACCTTATAAAACCAAATATACTATGACAAATTGTTTAGCCTCAATGATAAAGTATCACTGAAGCGTATGTCACACAATAAGAGGTTTAATTTAGCTAGATGGACAAATGTTTATGCATTTTATTGTATATATTTTATAAGTTGAAATGGAGTGTTATACTTTATTTCATAGTATATTCGGTTTTATAAGGTATTTATTGGATTAGTCTTTTGTTTTTTTTTATTATTTTATTTATTTTTTTAATATTTTAACTGCATAGTTAGAATGTATGTAGTAGTGATTTAATTAATTAGATGACAGGATATGATGTCTGAACCAGGAGGTATATATGTTCTTATTTCCACTTGTTTTTCACGGTCTGATGAAGCCTATATGGTGAAAGCGCTTACCGAGTTGTGCAAATAAAAATACTTTACTAATTTTGCTTTCTGCATTGAGCGGTATTCATTAAGAGAAGTTATAAGACAGTATTTCTTTTTGGAACTTTTTGGAATTTTTAAAGAATGGCCTTGGTTTGTTCCTGTGAATGGACTTTGTTTTGGTTACTTTTTTACTTCTGCAAAGACAATGTGAGACAAACATTTTAATGGTTGAGCTTACATACTGATATTACACAAACAGTGTTAATGTCTACATTAATCATTCATTTATGCCAAAATGGTTACTGAAACTAACCTCAGCTATATGCATCCATTACTGTATTTCCTACAAACTGGGAAGTATTTTCTGCATTGCGTGGATTTACATCATCTATTGAGGTTCAGTGTTGACCGAATTAATTTTACCTGTAGAGCTAAACATCTGCTCGGGCCTTCTCTAAATGTAAGGCTACCAATGCATATCCAAGACTACCTTGCATAGATAGATGACTGTATTCTATTTTATTATTTAAAATACAATAAGCACCTTCCTTCAATACCAGTGACTCATTCTACAACATAGGCTTCCATAACCTTTTTCAAGAGCACTTCTCTTGATAATGTTTATGCAGCAGCTGTTTGGTCTAATCTCAACACCTTTGCCAAACATTGTTAAGTTGGATGCAGTGTCTTGGTCTCTGTCTTACTTTGGGATGACTGTCATAAGGGATATACTGTCATAATGGGGACACACAGGAGTGTTTACTTCAGACCCTGTCATGCATTTGCAGGGTATGAACCTCCTGTTACCAGACATGAACATTTAAAAGTCTACTATAACAATAGATATGAAAAATATGGTTCATCACTTGTAACATTCGTAACATCCAATACAAACGTTCTTCACTCTGGCTTTTTGGTCCTGAATTTCTTTTTCCAAGTTTCACTGTATTTTTGTTCTTAAGTTAGATCTGATGAGGGTAGGTACTGTTTTGAATTATGGGATATGGGATGGTGTTTGGCAGCCTGGTTAAATTTTACCTGTCAGAGGTAATGTTGTGCATTAGTCTTTCATTTATCCAGAATTAACCTGCTCTTCCAGCTCTGTCTTTTTGGTAAGCAAATAACTTTCATTTAATTTTAGTTTTAATTTTAAACTTTGGCACTGCAACTGTTTTGTGATTCACTATATGTTTAAGTATATATCTTTGGTATTCTGAAAAATGCATTATGCATTTTTTCAAAACATTCTTAGTTTTTTAGACTGCAGTGTAATAGGGGTTCTGTTGTTGGACAATAAAACAATTGTAACATGTATAAGATGTGCCTTGTTTTACTAATCGTAACATGTATAAGACGTGCCTTGTTTTACTTTTTTTTATAAATTTTCATTAATTCAGCAATCTGAGTAATTTAAGAAAATATAAAAGTGGAGTGCCAGTAATAAATTAAGTATTCATGGTAGCAGTATGATTAAAGCAGCTTATTTCACGTCTGATACTTTATACTGTGAAACATATGGATGGAAAGAGGAGTTTTTTTTTCTATATTTTAAAGCAAATATATGTAGTTTATAATAATATACTTATGCATACCTCTTACCCGTCTAGATATTTGCAGAATGTCCAGATGTTTGCCTCATATTTTTGGTCTGTTTCTGGCAAATAACTTAGAATTAAAGTTAGTAAATGATACACATTTGAGTTTCAGATTTCATATCCTTCAGAAAATGCATACTAAAACCAACACCTATTAATTTATCAACATTCTAAGTTTATAAGAGCAATGTGTAAAATCTATCCCTATTTTGGAGCCTTTGTCTCCCCCATTATTTTAGGCTTTGTCCATATTTCTTGAACTAACAGGTTGAGAGATAGCTTATATGATAACTACAAGAATAATGTACATATTCATAGCTTAGATGTTTGTTTAGTCAGGAATATACATTTTCTTTTTCTTTTCTGTCATTTGCTCAAGTTAGCCAAAGTGAAATTGGTGTATTCTTTTGAAGATGATAACGGGTATGGTAGGTTTCTGTTCATCCTAAGTGGTGTGACAGGATTCAGAAGTAATCTTCCCAATGCAGAGTAGAGATTTGTAGTCTGGGCAGTAGTTCCAAGAGTTTGAAGCTCCATCTCTTATGTTGAAACCCAAAGATTGTCAAATCAAGTCTTTGCAGAACCAACCCCTCAAACTTTTTTGAGAGAGTTTTGCAGGGAACTGTACTCCTGAAAGACACAGCAAAATGTTTGCAGAAGATGTATGCTATGCAGTTTTACTAGCATGACAGGTTTATGTTCTCTGGTCTTTTTAGTTGGCATTATTGCATACCAGTAGGGAGTGACCTTACCTGCGAGTAAAACACAAGACTATCTAAGAGATCGAAAAGAGTTTTGTACCATATTTTGTTTTTCTGAAACACTTATTGTCTTACCACTCAGCTTCCTGGTTTCTAGAGTTATGGACAAAGCCAAACATAATGGGGACTAGGATGAAAATCCAGGACACATTTAAAATATTGCTCTTATAAACATACAAAGTTGCCAGAATAATAGGTTTTGCACTAAACATGCATTTTCTGAATGATGTGAAGTCTGAAACCTCAATGTCATTATGCAGTGACGGCAGTCTTCAATAATTTGGCAAAAAAAACATACATTTTTACAAGGAACAGGCTAGAAATACAAGGAAAAAGGCATTTGCAAGATATGTCCTTAGTCTTTTGTAAGCATGAAGTCAGTGGCATTTACTTAATCTGTGTTGCTATTATATAACAGTGGTGGACTTCAGCTTCAGAGAGCTCATGTGTTGTCGCTTCCCATCATACCTGTCGTGTATTCTAATAAGCCTGCTCACTGTCTTGAGTTTTCTAGGGCTTGGCACTCCATACTGTGTTTTTTTTTCCTTTTTTCTGGATAGTCATTACTGATAAAGAAATAATTATCTGAAAATCTAATGATGTTTCTTCAGACTGCTGTGGTAGTCCTAGTCATGCTTTGCTGACATTCCCTTAGAACTCAGTTTTCAGTTGCTGAAGTTGTTGAACTAGTTTGTGGTTGGATTACAGAGAAGATAAATGCTAAGACTACCCAAGAGGTAAATTGGTGTGTTATGAGTTAAACGTCCTGCTGAGACCTTTTCATTTGGCTATATGTGCCTTACACTGGTCTGTGAAGGTAATGAGATTGTTGGAGCTTATTGCTTAGCTTTTTTATCAGTATACACTAAAAAATTCCATACCCAGCATCTTGGAACTTTTGCACAAATTATATGATTTATGCCAGAGTGAGGCTATTTAAAACTTTTTCTTTAAGAAGCTCTAGGGATTATTATTGGTTAATTGCCACCATTATGCATATGTTGTCTGAAATTATTTAATTAATTATTTATGTACTTTTTCAGATAAGTGTCCTTTATCCTTATAAAATGTCATAATTTCAAAACGTAGGTATTATTTGCTAACCAGTTCAAGACTTGCATTTTTCTGGGACTTTCAAGATGGCTGCACATTGAGTAACAGCTTAAGTCTAGCTCTCCCAGTGTGATAACAGAAAGTCAACAGAGAAGGCCAGTAGACTTTTGTGTTTATGGAAATTTTCAGTAACTGACTAGTAAGTGTGTACTGCCTGGATGCCAGGAAAAAAATCACCTTGAAAAAAATCAGCTACAAAAAGTGTGGAATAAACACTGACTGAGGAAAGTTCTGCAGTTCAACAAAAAGCAACACAACCTCCAGACATGACTTCCAGTAATTTACAGGAAGATATAAGACAACTGCACACAGGCTTGGTTAAAGTAAACAAAACATTTATGAAGTATATCAACACAAACAACAAAGGGCTGTAAAAAATGGAAGAAGCTTTAAACAGATATTCAGGTGAGGTAGTAAAGCTCCAAAAATCAGAAGTTGAAATTAAGAAAAGGCTGGCTGAATATGAGACTGCTCAGGAAGAAAGGTTTCAAAAATAATAGAATTAGAAGACAGAGCACATTGGGGAAACCTGAGATTTTCAGCTATGCCAGAGAAGCTGGAAGGAACAGACTGCATTAATTTTATGAAAGCATCTATAAGCAACTGGACAACAGTTAATTGAAAGGGCACATGATGTGTATGCTCCAAACCTGGCTATGAGAAAGCAGCCTAGACCTTTAATAGTAAAGATGCAATCCTACCAGCAGCAGGAGTTGATTCTGACAAAACTGTGACAGAAGGACACAGTACTAAAAGTGGGAGACAGCAGAGTATTTGTGGAGAATACTTACTCGTTGTACACCAGGCAGAAGAGGAGTAAATTCATTCCACTGTTCAGGGAATGTTGAGATGCAGGTGTGAGATTCAAACTGCTGTACCTAGCTGTCTTCCAGGTATTCTTCCCTGGAGGAGCAAATCATTTTTTGATGAAGTACATGCTAAGGAGGAAATACAAATGGTTGTCCAACAAAAAATGAGCTGTGAAACAAAAGGAAATTGTGCTTCTTGTTCTGGTGATAGTCGATGGAGAGACTGTACCTGTGAAACCTTTTTCACAATTTCCATGGAAAATGTTTGAGAGAAGGAAGGGAACACAAGAGTTAACTAGAAGAATCGAGAGTATGTTGGAAATGAAGCTGAGACAGGGTTTGGGAGATGGAGTTGAACCGTAATAAAGCCAGTAACTTAATTTGGGATTGCAATGTAATAATTATGTTTGTGAAATATGACAGAACAGAAAAATCTTGAAATATTGGACTTGTGGGGGGACTCTAAAGTATATAACCTACTTAATGTCATTGTTGTTGTTGTTTGTCTTTCGCCTTTTTCCCGGTAAGGGGTCATCACAGTGCAACTCTGGTCTGCTAATGATTGGCAGTAGATTTCTACGAAACGCCGAGGTGCCAACTTGACACCCAACCTTCAGTGAGGGCACGCCCATTTACGCACGCATGTCTTTCGAATGTTACCCAACCGCGGGGAGGACATGCAGACTCCACACAGAAGGCACTCCCAAGCCAAGCCGAGAATTGAACGGAAGAACCTCTTGGCTCTGAGGTAACAACGCTACTGCCGTACCACCGCGGCAGACACCTACTTAATGTCATTAATGTTTGGAAAATGCTTTGGGAAGGGGAAGAGAGGGGAGAAAGCTAAATGTAAGTAAAGAAAGCCTATTTTTCTTAATAGTACTATTTTTGTGGTGTATGGTTTTCTTTGCATACCATAAAGTAAAGTTTTTGTGGTTATTTTTAAGTGTGATAACTGTAAATAGGCATTACTAGTCTTTTTCCCTTTCTTTCTCCCTTTTCTCTTTCTTCTTGTTCAGTTTTAAGAAATGTAGGATCTTTGATTTAGTAACACATTTTAAGAAAAATCAAGTAAAGTAAAATAAATATTGAATATAATGAGGCCTTTTTTCTTGCAAATGAATGTATGCATAGTAGCAGTTTTGTATCTGGCCCTCATGTCTCCAGGGAGAGACAATCTGATAATGAGAAATTGGCTGTCTGGTTCTCATGTCTCCATGGAGACAGTCTGATAAAGAGAAATTGGTTATAGCCTGGTGAAGAGTGATTGGCTAGGACAAAAAGAAAAGAGAAACTGGCAAAAAGATAATGTTCTCGGAAAGCATTTGGGGGTTTTCCCAGCTGGCAGAGCTAGAAATACAAGACAAAACATGTTAGCACTTACATGCACATGCTACACCATGCATCTTAGCATGGATAACCTTTCTTTTAGGTTAACTCAAGTTTGTGAGTATGGCTGTCAGTTTGGAACGTTTGTTCCTATAAGGAGGGTAAAACTTCATTATTTGAAGATGTGCATAGTTTTGTGTGTTAGTATTAAATTAATAGGTTTTAGGGGCTAATGTTTTTTTTTTGTTTGAGGGCTGTCAATAAAACAAAAAGTTTTGTGAGAAGTCACATGACATGGGCTCAAATGGATATGACAAGAAGCAGCTATATAAAAGTTCAACCTAACAACCGGGACATCCATATAACACAAAAGCTGGAACTAGACATTTAACAAAAAAGGTGTTATACATAAAACGTGGTAATAACATTTTAATATAATGATGCTTTCTGTAATATCTTTAAATGTCAATGGTCTTACAGATCAATACAAAAAAAGAATAGTGAACTATATTAAAAAATGTAGAGTGCAAATAGCTATGTTACAGGAGACACACTTGGAAAGAAGTGAACATGTGAATTTGATAAAGAAGGATTTTAGACATATTTTAGTTAGTTAGAACAGTTATACAATATGCTGATGACTCAGCACTTGTCTATTCAGCCAGTGATCCTTAGAAACTCCTCTCTATAATCCAAAAGCCTTCCATACCACCAAAAACTGGTTTCTTAACAAAAAACTAATACTAAATCCACCCCAAAAATGAAACTGTTGCTATTTATACCTAACAAATCTACCATGATACCTAGCCCATTTAATATTGTGTCCAGGGATGGAACTGTCCTCTCTCCTGACACTCGCACTAAATTGCTAGACGTGACCATTGATGACCAACTCAAATTTGATCAGCATATAAATCAAACCATTAAAAATATCCACAAAAAATGGGCAGTCTATATAAAAATGAACCATTTCTAACACAACCTGCTAGAATAACAATTGCTCAAACTCACCTCCTTTCCACACTATTTTATGCCTCACCCATTCTCACCAATTTACCCAAAACCGAAACTGCCAAACTCAACACCTGTTACTATCAAATTGCACAATTTACTACTGGTGCCACCTGCCGAGCCCACCACTGCCAATCCCTAAAACAACTTGACCGGCTTGAATTCCCTAATCTTAATATGGAAAAAGTATATACCAATACACAGCAGAAACTCCGGTTTCACCAATTAGCGCTGAAGTCACCAGCAACCACAATGGATAAAAAATATATGTTTATTATATCCATAGCGTAAAAGCGACACGGACTGTAGCGACAACAAAAATTAGAGAACTGACAATACACTGTGAAAAACGAAGTGACAAATACACAAAACAACGCCAAATTAATCCAACAGTTTAGCGCTTTCAACCAGCATCTCTGGTCTTCATCAGAACTCTGAATGATGAAGATGAAGGCCAGAGATGCTGGTTGAAAGCGCTAAACTGTTGGATTAATTTGGCGTTGTTTTGTGTATTTGTCACTTCGTTTTTTGCAGTGTATTGTCAGTTCTCTAATTTTTGTTGTCGCTACAGTCCGTGTGTCATTTTGGCGTTATGTGGATATAATAAACATATATTTTTTATCCATTGTGGTTGCTGGTGACTTCAGCGCTAATTGGTGAAACTGGAGTTTCTGCTGTGAATTCCCTAATCTTCTAAACTGTCCTCAACTTTCCTTTGCCCACAGTCTCCTGCTATTCCCAGACAAAATTCTAGCACTGCCCAATTTACTGGAACTACAAGCTAAAGCTAGACAACTTCGCTCTAGCGACAAAAAATTAATCAAGGTCACCAAGACCAACAACACAGCAGGGGACACCCTCTTCCCTAACTTCTTCTTCTTCTGTTTTCTGTCGGCTTTTCCTGGTTAGGGGTCACCACAGCAGATCACCTGCCCGCTCATGATTGGCAGTGGAGTTTTATGGTGTTGAGTTGCCAGCCCGGCACCCAACCTTCCATGGAAGGCACACACACGCACGCACGCACTCACGCCTAAGGCCAATTTTAGAGTATCCAGTCCACCTACCGCATGTCTTTGGGATGTGGGAGGAAACCGCAGCACCCAGGGGAAACCCACAGGGAGGACATGCAGACTCCGTACAACAGACTGCACCTCAGCCGAGGATCGAACCGGAGAACCTCTTGCTGTGAGGCGGCAATGCTAACCGCTGCACCACCGTGGCCACCCTTACTGTATTGAATATTGTAAAAGAGAAAAATGAAGTGGAAGAGGGATCTTTAGAAAAGAAAAGAAGCAAATTACATATAAATAAATGGAAATTGTGAGAATGATACATGCCAATTAACATTCGGGAGGAAAAGTGAGGCTTAAGGCAAGGTAGGAATTGGGCAATTTATGTAATGTTAGACTGATGACAATTATACCGAAAGAAAATGTGATGCATAATGTATGTAAATGGAGAAATATTGATATGGTTTGTTTTCTTATATTTGCATATTCTTGAGTGATAAGTTAATGAAGGTGTTGCGTGCACAGTGTCGACGCCAATGTTGCTGCAGACATATTTGGATAGACTTGAAGATGTGAATTTGACAAAGGATTTCAGATGTATATTCATCAAACTATAAGAAGCAAAGGAATAAGGAAATAAGGGCTACAGGTATGATGAAAGAAAAAAAGATAATTGTAGATTTTTGATAGCAAGGAGTTATTTGGCAGCAAAGTGTGATTACAAGTATTTATATGTCACCTTAAAATACTATTATGGAATTTAGAAGAATTTGGGGAGAAACCGCTTTCAGTAGGGAATATTATTTATTGGTGAGGACTGGAACCTTATCTGCAGTACTGAAGACGTACTGGGGTGAACCAAAATGTGTGCTTTTTCGTTTAAGCAATTATTTTAATCTAATATTGCATCATGACAGGAACAAGATTTCTATTACTTAAGTCTTCTTGAAAAACATTTTTCAAAGACTTACTGCACATTTTCTCAAATTCTTTTCATCCTCTAAGTGCATCCCTGCTACTAGTCTCATGCCAGTTGTGTTCAACTATTTCTTCCTTTAACATATTAACATTCATTCTGTTACATTTAAAACTATTACTTGAGGATGGATTCTGATTTACTCCCTCTTCCCTAACTACATAGGCAAAATTTGGAATGCCCTCCCTACTGCTATTACTTCAGCAGGCTCAAAGGTTACATTTAAAAAACTCCTAAAAGAAAACCTAAAGCGCGCATGGATATGCACATGTTCCCCACCTGGCTGACCCCCCCCCACCCCCACCCTCTCCCCTTACTCATGCCCTCTGACTTCAGCTTCATCACCAAAATAATGCAACTTCTTTAGCTTCCTTCTAGTTCCACCTCTAATTCTAATCCCTTAGTCAATACCCATATGTCACTGCTAGGACACTCTGGTATCTATTCACTAAACTTTACTTTACTTTTCTCTTTACACCTCTACTCTTACTTTATACTTGAGCTACTTACGCCTCCTGCTTTTCTTACTTAACCTGTTATCCAATTTCCCATCTCTCTTTCTTCTCCTGCTACTATATTCCCTGCTATGTCTAATCTTTGTTACTATACTCCCTACTATGGCTAACTTGCTCACAACTCAACTGTATAAAGCAAAAAAATGCAACCCCTGCTAACACTGTTCACCATTATGTAATGTCTCAGCCTAAAACTGTAAAAGATATGTTCAGTCTATGTGAATATGTTAAATCTTAAGCTTCAGTGCTATGTTACTAGTCAATGTTAAGTTTGGTACCATCTGTGTAAATTTGAATTAAGCTTGAATGCTATGTTACTAGTGAGAGTTAAGTTTGGTACTATTGTTGTAAATTTGCATTAAGCTTGAATGCTATGTTACTAGTCAATGTTAAGTTTGGTACTATCTTTGTAAGTTTGAATGCTTCTGTATACACCTTATATTTTACTTAAAATTTAACTGTGGAGCTTTTCTCCCCGGGCCTCGGCTGAAAATGGGCATGCATCCAGTTGGACTTTCCCGGTCAACAAATGTAAAATAAATAAATAAATATTTTCAGGATGGTTATTCAGTGGAATATCTGGGACAAAGGAAAAGATACTTATTGTAATTGCAAGAGGAGCTCCAGTAGTGACAAAAGAGGATATAAAAGATAATGGCAGATTCGTAGTGCTAAGGGGCTACTGGCAAAGGAGGAGGATTACACTGGCATGTATTTATATTCCATCTAAAACTGCTATAATGGAGCTTAAGAAAATTCTAGGAGAAATCAGTTTTCAACAAGGAATATTACCTGTAGGTGGGGACTGGAATTTGATTTGCAGCAGTGAAGATGTCTGGGGGCCCAGAAGGAAAAGTATAACAGAGGAGGGTAGATTTTTGAAGAAATGTATGAAAATATTTGGCATGGAATATGTGAATTCAGTAAAAGGACTTCAGAGTGAATTTACATATTATTCCCAAGATATAAAAACTGGGCTAGGTTACACAGACTTTACATTTCACAGGAACTTGTGCATTTAATTGAAGGTCTTGATAGCACCCAATAGCCATTTCAGATCACGTGGCAGTAGTAACTAAAATAAAAAGCACAGGGTAATGGAATGAAAATGAGGCACTGGCGCTTTCCCCCTATCTGGTGAAAAGAGTGGAATTTAAGGAGTGGGTGGTGGAGATTATTCTGGAGCTATTCAAGATGATAGAAATTACTTCTGAAAATATAGCTAGGGAGTGGGATATAATTATGGTGGTGTTTAAAAATTGGAAGTGGAAATAAAAGAAAGATAGCTGTGGTTAAGAAGCATTAATTAGAGGGACTGACAAATGTTAAAGTATTGCAGAATAGGGGAATCTCACAAAACAAGAAGCAAATAAACTGCAGAATGCTAAGCAGAAAATAAGGGATTACCTTGATAATGTGCATGAGTTTAGAAAGATTGCTGTTAAGCAACTGTTTTTTGATAATAACACTAGAGCACAAAAACTTTTAGTACAACAACTTAGGCAACAGGAAGTAGAAAGGGCTGTCACCAAGCTTAGGGAGCCTATAACAAGAAAGGTAACAAGCAATCCTGTAGAGGTATAAGAAATATTTCAGAAATTCTGTGAAAGTCTGTATAAATCAGAGAAATGTTGAATTCAAGAAAAGATACAAATGGAGTTTATGAAGGAATTAAAATATGCCAAGGTAGATGAGGCTCAATTACTAATGTTTAGGATAGGAGGAGATGATAGAAAAATTGTGATGTATAACAAATCTACGTGAAAGTCCCCAGAAGTAGATGGTATTCCTGTGGAAGTTTGGAAGCTAGGAGGGAAAAAACTGAAAGATCTGGAAGGTTTTGTTTAACAGGAGGAGAAGTACCAACATTCTGGAAGAAAGCAGTGGTAGCTGTAATACTTGGAGGGTAAAGATCTATCAGATCCAGCTTTATGCAGGCCCATTTCAATACTAAACCATGATTATAAATTGATAGATATGGATCAGTAAGGTTTTGTGGAGGGAGGCAAACATTTGACAACATTAACAGAACACTGATGATCCAGAAGGAAGCAGAATGCAATAAAATACCATTGTAGTGGGTCTTGATGCAGACAAAGTATTTGACAGAGTAAGCTGGGACTTTATGAGCAGGACAATGGAAGTATTTGCATTTCCTGAAAAAAATGTAAGGTTGATTAGGAGGATATATGAGGGATCGGAGGCAAACATTCAAGTCGGTGGGATCTTCTCTGATAATTTCTGCTTGAGCAGAGGTACCAGGAAGGGGCATCCTCTTTCCCCTTTGTTATTTGCATTATATTTAGAACCATTTGCAAATAAAATAAGGGACTCAGAAATTCAAGGATGTAATTGGTATGGTAGGCAAGAAAAGCAGGCTCTGTTTGCAGGTGATGTAATTTTATACCTGACAAAACCGAAAAGAGACATTACAGTGTTGTGGACCATTTTGAGATGGTTTCAGATCTTTTCAGGATACAAAATTAATGAAGCTAAAACAAAGGCAGTAGTGGTAAATTAAGTACCCACATATGAATTGGTTCAGCAATATCCATATTTATGGGGACGTGATAGAATGAAGTATTTAGGAGTATCTGTTAAAAATGATTCTGGTGTGGCAGCTAAGGATATGTGGTAAGAGACTAAACAAAAGATAATACAAAAACTGAGAAAATGGTTGCTTTGTTATATGGAAATGGATAGTAATATACAAGCAGTTGAAATGTTTTAGTCCCATTAGTCTTATACACAGGTCTGGAGTATTTTTATCAACCAGAGGAGAAGTTGTGGATAGCAATTAATAAAGAGCTGAAGGACTTTATCTTTGGGGGGGGGGGTGGAGACAGCAAGAGTTAAGTGGGATAAGATGATTCTTCCAGCAGATCAGGGCAGATTGGGATTACCCAATTTTATGGGGTATTTCCAAGCTGCACAGTTAAGGCTCCTATACATAACACAAGCAGAAAACTATAATTCACTGTGAAAAGGGATGATGAAATGGGAAGCTCACGAAGTAAGGAGAGAGTGAGGTTTCGGATGCAGGCCTTTAAGGAGAATAACAATAATCATACAGAATGTTATATCTGTAAAGTATCAGAAAGTACCCTAAGAGCTAAGCCAACACAAGACTGGAAGAAGGAGCTTCTGCTGCTAGGGATGACTGCAGTTAGGGATATAGACAATATGGGGCTAGAATTTATTGTAGAAAACTGGGAAAGGAACCAAGGTATTCGGAGCAAGTAACCAGAGAGAGAGTAAGATAATAGAATAAGAAGACACCAAGAATTTATTTGCACTGCAGGTTAGAGATTGCCTTCCCTATCAAGGATTGATATCAGACTATAGGCAAAGAGAAAGAAATAGGGGGTCCTAAATGAAAGACCTGTGTTGGTAGAGTTTTTAGTAGAATCTAGAAAAGAAGCTGCCATTAAAAAAGGAACAATTAATAGAGCATATAAAATGTTTGCATGATAACTGTAAGAATCAATCAGAGGAGGTTAGAAAGGTTTGGGAAGAGAAAGTGGATAAGCTACTCACAAAGAAGCAATGGGAAAATATATGTATGTCTCCCAAATATGCAGAAAAATCTAGAAGATTTAGGATTTTTGCTTGGAAATGTTTGCATAGAAATTTTTATACCCCAAGTAGACTCCAGAGAACTTTTTCTCAGATATACAGCAAATGTTGGAAGTGTGATGAGGAACATATTTCCTGGGAGTGTGGTGAGTTGGTGGACTTTAAGGATTCCCTGTTGGATGCACTGTCGGAGATGCTGGATGGCCAGATTGGTGTGATGAGATAGATGATTTTTCTGAGCTTTGATACAGAATCTGGATTGCCTAGACATGGTAAGGCCCTGCTGTGTCTAATTATGGTGGCTGCCAAAAAGCAATTACTAGAAAATGGAAATCAAAATCTAAACCAACTATACTAGAAGTAGTGGATATAGTAAGCGAGATAAAACAACTGGAATTGAGATCTTTAGAAAATGGTAGGACAAACTACGTAGTAAAAAATGGGAATTGTGGGAACAATACATATAGTGGCGGAATGAGGTTTAAAAGAAGTTTTTAAGTGAGCTATGTAATGTTTGACTGAAAATGATTGGATAGATTATAAGCGATGTACAATGTTTGTAGCTTGGAGTGTCAGTATATTATGTGATGTTAAATGCTTGCAACTAGGATTGTGTTGGTGTGGTTTGTTTTCATTTATATAAATGTATGATTGCCTATGTCGTAAGTGATGGTTTAATAAAGATGTTTCTTGTTTAAAAAAAAAGGGCAGGAATTGAATAATTTATGTAATGTTTAGATTATATGATATATAGCAATATATGTGAAATAATGTTTGTAAAATGTAAAGTTGTTAATACGGTTTTGATTACTTTTATATAAATATCAATTTGGTTATGTCACATGTAAGTCAGTAACGGTGTTTAAAAAACAAAATAATTTCAAAATGTTTATCTCCCTCTACATATCATTTTGTGAACAAAATAAGGGTGACTACAAATTTTTTTTGGAATAGTAGTCTAAAATGTTTCCAATCTATATCATGACATAGTTCAGATGGATAGCTATATGGCTTCGCAAGTTGAAGCACAGCAACAGAAGGTTTGTCTCTAAGAAATCATCAGCATATGACACATATATTTATCCTGTTTATGGGGGATATCACTGTAACACCTCCCTTATCTATCTTTATACCAGTTAGAGTTTTATCACAAGTTTCATTTGAAGGCCTTAGCTGGTCCCATGCCATTATTTGTTAGAATCTTCGTAGGTGCATGAGGCACTCATTTAGGTATTCTTAGGAGCCGTCTTTTTCCTTTTGTTTTTGTAATCTTTATCAGTGCATCACTCCAGATTAGTGTAAGAATAATTATATCTTTTTGTCTCTCATTGGAGGACTTTAATCACATTAAGAATAAATACAGTTCCATGATTGTGGAAGGATATTGTCCACCTTATACCGCAAGTTTCTTACTTTGACCATTTTTTATCCAAACGTGTCTTCATCGTAAAACATAGATAGATGAGCATTTGACAAATCTGGACAAGGAGAACAAAGTTATTAAACTCATCAAAAGTAAATTGCCATAGAACATAGTGAAGTTAAAAAAAGGAAATCTTCCAGTTTTTCTGAAGAAGGTACTTTTTTCAATAAATAACTTCCAAACACTGAAATATATAGTAATTTTATAAACTAAAAAAGTTCTCCTCAGTGGCCTCATTAACACCTTAGCAGTACCTTTGTTGATACCTCTCTTAGCATCTTCTGACACCCTGCTGAGCCAGGGGACTTAACACTGGCTGATGCCTAGCGTGTAACCAGTTCTTCATCAGCCAAAGTGCTCCTTTGTTTCACCTGATTTGGCTTCTGCATTAATAGAACCCTCATTTGTTTACAAGATGTTTGCTACAAAATTTGCTGCATCAAAGTAACAAGGACTTTAAGTAATTAGCCTTGTTGGATTGACTTTGTATCGTGGATAGAATGCAGAGGCACATTCCTTTAGGGGCTAGGCAGAAAAGGAAAAGAACACCTTCTTCTGACACATTTAGTAGTAGGTGCTGAAGATTTTCATACGCGACAGATTAATCTCCCTTCTTTCTGTGAAAATTCTTCCCTTCAGGCCTTACAATCTCCATCAGAATTCATTTCTTGATATCTTAAATTGTATGGATGAATTTTTCGGTTGGCAGTAGGAAATTCTTCTTCACCTTTTAAAAGATACAGAGATGATGATGATGATCCCAGATGCACACTGGACAGTACTTTCACTTTAGTTTGCATTACGATATATGAAAGCAAATAGCCTGATATACAAGCTTCTTCTTTCAGCTTTTCCCGGTACAGGCTACTGCCCCCCAAAAATGCAAACAGTATGTATAAACACCATTAGATAAACAACAGTTAAATATATGCAGCCTTATTCTGCCACTGTTTCTTTCATCCAGATTAAAAAAGATGCAACACTTGGGGTTGCATGACGCCCAAAGCAGTAATGTTTTGCCCAGTTCTGGAATAGGCCTTTGCTGTTCTCAAGCTGTGTAGGTCATTGAGGAATTGCATAGACCTATTCCAAATGCCAAAAGAGTTTGTCTGTTACATTGAACGTTAGTGTAAACTTTCAGATGTACATTTTCTATGTACTCTTGCCTATGGTACTCCATAGGCCATTGCTTTGTAGCAACAGCACCAGTTGTAGACTGCCATTGACTGTAGGCATTACTTGAAGAAGATCCTGTGTAACACTGTTGGCATACAGATGGAGTTGTTTGGGGTGTACAAAGAGGCAGCAGCTTTACATTTGCAATTTTTATTTTGTGAGTCCACAAATTCATACACAGTAGACAACTCAAATCTAATTTTAAGACTAAATATAGGTTGCACATGAGGTGTGCAGAGGAGCATGTTCCACCCATTTTCTGTCAGCTGTAATACTTCATTCATGTCAGAGAATTGCCTATCATACTTCTGCAGTACTATGGCCAATGTACATGTGGTGCTGTAGAGTCGAGGCCTGGGTATGAATTGTGCAATGCTGTGCACAGGTAGTTGGATTAACCTTGGAAACAGTGGAGTACTGCCAAGAGTCTCCTAATACACTTCACTCCCTGACATGAAATCATATGGGGGGTGGGGTAGACCAGAAAACTAGGTCTGAGCAGCATCGCAGGATGGTGGAAGACCTCTGCAATTCTCCCCACTGATTTTGACTCCTACCCTGTATCTGCATCTAAGCAGGGTGTCCCTCATTCTTGCGTGGACTTGCATAACAGCTCAATTTAAGAGTGAGTTCAGGAAAATTTTGTCATATGCAGTACCTTAGCTGTTAGGACACTTGGTTATTAGCTTACATTGACTCATATAAAAGTTTTATTTATGAGCGGTTTCAGGAAAACTTGCATTTTTTTGTATTGATAGTATTATTAACAGAATAGAACAGTTGGTGGCTTGATTGCACAGTATGGAAGTTCCCATTCTGAAATTTGCTTGTGAAGTGGGTGTTGCATCAAAGACTGCCATGTCAGTGTTTGCTTAGAGAAAACGTTTGTGCTTAAGAACTGAATGTTAAAATATTCCTGTTAAATTACTGAATATTCCTGTGAGACAAGATTTATTGCTCGGGCAATCAGCAGATGATACTGTTTAATTTAGAAAAAAAAAGAGTAAAATGAATTTGTTTTACAGAAATGTATGCTGCTACTTTTCAGTATTAACAGACTTATAATCCCCGGAAGAAGCCCGCTCGTTTATAGGAAAGTAACTTCATGTCAGCATTTTTTGTTAAAAAATATTACTCCCCTGTCTTGTATATTGCTACCTTATACCCTGTTTTCCCTGACTGATCCAGAAAATAGTCTACCATTGTACCTGCAAGAGTGATTCACCCTGGTTAACAATTTATTTTATTTAACATTGTTTACTGGGAAAGTCCGACTTGGAACAAAGGCAATTTTCAGAGGAGGCCCAGGTAGAAATGCTCCAGACACATGTCTTTGAAATGTGGGAGGAAATAGGACCACCTGGAGGAAACCCACATGAATGCTGCGAGGACATGCAGACTCCACACAGAAGGCACTCCAGCTGAGAATCGAACTGACAAACCTCTTGGTGTGATGTGACAGTGCTACCACTGCCCATCCTTTAATAAATGGTAAATAAATAAAACAATACAAAAGAGGCCAATTCAGTAGTACCTCGGTTCCCTTAGAAAAAGGGAGACGAAGCCAAAGACATTCAGAATTACTTCTGTCTACTAATCCTTCCTCACCCTATGTGCCCATAGAGCACAAGTTTATTTTTTTTGTTTAGCCATAGATTACTATAGACCCCTGGAATTTGCAAAACAGTACCAAAGGGTAATGCAGTAGAATGTTTTCAGGTGCTGCAAATGCAGCTTATTCCACAAACACCAGCTCAAAAAACATTTATTTATTTAACATTTGTATTAGCAAGCTTTGCAAGTAATGGATCAGTTACTTTTAAAGAAGGAAATACAGAGCATAGCAGAGATTAAGAGATGCCAAGGATTTTATTTCAGACTCTTCCTTTCTACCAAAAGGACAAGACTGGTTCTAGGTTTGTCAGATATGAACAAGTTTATAAATTAATAAATAAATAATTCAAGCTCGTGACTGAGAAGACCTCCTTCCAGAGAGCAGCATTTTTACATGGAAACTAGCTGTAGAATACTGCTGCATTTACTCTGTGTCCTTCTTAGGGAAAAAAAATATTTCAGGTTCAGACTAACAGCATTTTCAGCTCAGTCATTTGACCTGTACAGAAGCTGCATAGTATGTATAAAATGTGCAGCTCTAGAATCTGCAGACATGAAAAAGCAAAGTACTGCCATTTTTCCTTTTCTGTGAGATTTTATTGATAGTGGTAAAGACAAGAAAACTGTTGACTTAGACTTTATTTCAGTCTTTGCAAAGTGTTTTCTAAGTCCATCACTGTCCATGTTTTTTGTCATACTTAAACAAGAAGCAAATCTTTTCAGATATGCATGATAGCAGTTAGAATCTTCTAGAAAGCTTTGCAATTCAGTCTATATCATTCAGCAATTTGTGTTACAAAATCAGATGTTGACTGTTTCCGGTTACAGTCTTTTCTTGCATTTTGTTTATTTATTTATTTTTATTTATTTTTTTTTTAAGAAACCTAAAAGGTGATTGCCTTATACTGTTATCAGCATTGTTGCTTCTCACATCCACAGCCTTTAATAGCCACGACTCAAAAATTAAAAAAAATTGTGTGTTTTATGATATATATCTGACTACTTGAACAAAAATTCTGTTTATTTAGGTAGCCAGCTGCTGATTGAATACTTGAGTATTTAGGTAAATTTTGTATGTATTTTTCAGTTAGCTGGCAGCAGTAGTTGGAAAACTATGGAGTCAGCACAGTGCAATCCCCATAGCATAATTCTGTACATGAAAATCAATGCTTTGTGTGTAATACCATATTTTTGGAAGTTGGCATTGAGGAGTAAAGCTTATATAATGAAGTGTGGTATGGAGGGTTTCGCTATACTTTGTCAAGAGTTAAGTAATTTAAACTTAGCATTTTATTTTCCTGATTGTGAATTCCCCATAACTACTCCTGATAGCAAATCATGACACTGTGGTTTCTAGCTGTGTGCTGGCATACTTTCCAAGTGTCTGAGCTTTTCATTTTTCTCCATGGTGTACAACCATGTGGTTATTGTATATGTAACTACATACTTTTAAAAACTTGAATTCAGATTCATGTTCTAAGAATCACATGTATGGGGGTGTATTTTTTGTAGGATATTATTTATTTGTTTACCAGTCAGGCTGTTTATGTATTATCCCTTTAATTTAACCTGGGTAGGGAGATAATCTGTGAAGAAAACTGACTGACTGACCCTGCCATCTTGATATTGTTAGCAACTAATTTGTTTTTTTCAAGACTTGCTTGTGTTTGTATAAAGCAAGTACGTATTTCAAGTAAACAGTGTAAATACTTTATTGAGGTTATTTTTTATGTGCGTACACTGTAATAAAGTGGTTGTAACTAAGGGGTTTGAAAGCCACCAGTTGGTTAAGGTAAATGACTTAACCCCAGTTGTGTTTAATCACAATTAAAGAATCATTAATCTGTCATGGCAGGAGTACTGTCACAGAATGTATTTACTGAAGTTGGTGTAAAGTTATCATTTGTACGGCTTATGTTTGTGTGCAAGTTGGGGGGGGGGGGGGGTTTGCATTGTATTTGAGTAACAAATTGTCCATACTTTTTTTTCACGTTCATTTTAGCTAGACCTCAGCACTGCATACCATAAGTGTCTTTTTTTTTTTTTTTTTTTTTTTTTGTTATGTGGTATGGGCAAGATGTGTGTGAAAGCAGACCATCATAGACAATGTAGCACTATGAGCATTGTTAACATCTTAGTGTTTCTTTGTCTTGTTCTTGGCTGTGGTCCTTCTATGTGGAGTCTGCATGCCTCCCCCCCCCCCCCCACTTGTGTGGTTTTCCTGCCAAGTGCACTGGTTTATACTGACACCACAAATATATACCATCGGTGGATTGGCATTGGGTGAACATGTAGAGTGAGGAGTGTGTGTGTGTGTGTACACTGGTTCATGCCTGCCTCATCTTGGCAGGGGCAATGCCAGTATGCATGTGCACATGTGAAAACTGTTTGTTTTTTTTTTTCATGTTGACACAAAGCAATTTTCGGCTTACACTTTTCTACAAAGCAGTAGAAAAACAGTTAAAAAGCAATTATCTTTAAAGGAAGGCATAAAGTGCATCACAGAGCATATAGACCTTCAAAGCTTATGGGGACTTGGCACACTCCTCACCCCATTCTGTGTAAAGGGATTTTTAACACGGGCCTAGAAATGGGTCTTGAACTTCAATCTATGCTGTAGGCTTTATCTAGTCTAAAACCCTCCACAGAGGTGTGTACAGAAGATTTCTGACACTTATCTGAGGACTGAGGTCATTACGGTAATTTTTTTCTTTAACTTTCCTCACAAACATACCATAGAGGGTAACAGAAAGTGACTACAGCTTGCCTATTGGTAGTGTACTGTTTAGGTGTAACAAGTTGAAATACATTACCATAATCTTTTTTTTCCCACTCATTGAAGCTGCGCATTAGACTATTGGCTATCTTTTCAGGGTAGGGGCAAGTAGCAATGTTGTTTATATGTCTGTGGTATCAGATTGAAATATGTTGCTGTGGCCATTTGTTCATGTTTGTCCCAGTCTTTCATGAAAGGAACACTCAGAAATTGGGTCCCTCTTGGGGGAAGCAAGTGGGGAAACATGTTTTGTGTGTGTGTGTATATCTATTGTATACGACAGCAACAACTTGAAATATCTAACTGTGTACATTTTTCTTTCATTTTCATCCCAGTGTAACTTAAGAAGAGTGTGTGACTGTCTTTTTCAAGGGAAGGGGGGAGCAGGGAGGCAGGCACTCGCTATTCCCAGTTATGATTTCTGCATCGTCATATGCATTTTCCTGCTCAGTTTATTTGGACACAGCTTATTTCTTCCATGAAAGAAAATAAGAGCACATTTATTTCCCTGCGATTGTCTAGAGCTTCATTGGATCAAAAGTTTGGTAATAAGCTCTAAGATGCACCTCACCTCAGAGCAATTAGAACCCCGTGGCTTAATTTAGTTATTTCACTGCAGTGCTAACCAATCAGTGTATACTGAAGGGTAGAGTGAAAAGCCTGAGGAGGAAGACAAAACATCAAAGAAGAAATACGACAAATGTATTATGATCTATAGCTGGTAGAAAACCTAAAGCATGACAGACTGCAGACTTTGGTAAGTTGTACTGTGGAGAAGCATTTCTTTCACTTTACGTATGGTGAGTCTGAATGTGATTGCTGACCTCAGGTAAATGAGAGGCAAGCACATGGGGACTTCAGCAAAAAAAAAAAAAAAAGTGAAGCAAACTTCAGGTAGGTTGAAGAGGTTTTACTAAAGTCAGTGAAGTCTGCAAAAGGAGTGATCTTATGGTTGTTTTTTATTTGTGGTTAAGCATGTCAACTTGATGAAATTTTTATTGATAAATATTCAGATTATGTGTATGTATAGGGCTGCCACAGTGGATTGCACTGTGTGTGTGTGTGTGTGTGTGTGTGTGTGTGTGTGTGTGTGTGTGTGTGTGTGTGTCTGTCTGACAACAACAAGCTGAATTATTTTAAGTTTGTACGTACATATTTTTATTCCTTTGGTCACAATCAAACATCTGAGGTGTAAATAGTCCCACAGTAGGGTGTCTCTAATTAAATCCCTATCAGATGATTGATTTTTCTCAGACTCGAAATTCACATGGTCAAGACCATATGATTGACTTTTTGAAAACCGGAAGCTTTTGAATAGAGATTGCGGTACAATGATGACCTTTTTCCCACTGTAGTGCAGTCTCAGAGTTCGTATATATATATAATTTGCATGGCGTGGGGGGGCATGGGAGGCTTGTCCTCCTGCAAAAATGTAAAAAAGGGTAATTTGTTTTTTTTTTTAAATTTGGGTTTTCGGACACTCGATCATATGGTCTCAGCCATATGAATTTTGAGTTTCTTCTGACATAGACCCCTTGTAATTGGTAGGCAAGTGTGGGAGGGTTACAGTAGGTTGCACTACTAGTTGAAGTCAGCAAGCTGAAACAGGTTACTGCAGTAATTATCTATTTGTTCATTCATTCAGTAAGTCGCAGTCACACACCTGTGTTGCACACAATGTGTGTGTCTGTGCCTCTGCATGCATGCACATAAGAAGTCTGCAATCAGTTGCACTCTGTATAGCTGTAATGAGCAAAAATTACACTACTTTATCTGAGGCATGAGGCCTCTGGGATATACATAGACAAAATTGCTGTAACTGGGTGTATATCTGTGTGTTGGCACATGTATGGATGTGCAAGTGTATGCATGATGTTCATCATGTTACACTGCTGCAGTCATTACACTTGGGTTATCTTGCCGACAGGCGGTCCTTCAGTCGGCCTGAGTTCCAAAGTCTTGGTCCGGCATCGGTTGCTGTCGCCTCTTCCCTAACGTCAGTGCAACAGGGGTATATAAGATGCAGCCGACAACTCAAGGAGGCATACGGGCCTCAGTCTTTCTTGCCGCGCAATGCCCGAAGCAAAAGCAGTTCGCAAGTGCCAGTCAGCCGACTCGTGAGATTTTCATTCCGAATCCAGAACCGAAGTCTTCTACAAAGCTAAGTACCCCATTGGGGAAACTTTTTCTTGCCTCAGACCGATGTCAGTAAAAGTTAATAACTGTATTTCTTGTGGGAAGCAAATACCTCGTAAGGATGTCCATTCTTATGGTATCCCATGCCTAAGCCCAGACCACGACGTCACAGGTTGTCGGTTTTGTGCTAGGTTTAACAAGCGCACTATTAAACGTCTGTTTGATTTTGCCTGACATTATTTTGGCAGAAAATTCAATTATACCATGCCGTCAGAACTACCAACAACCGGAATACACAAAAAGCACAAAGACAAGGACAGGCATCCGAGGCCCAAAACTGACGACGAAGCCTCTTCTAGGCCAGTCGCGGGTTCTCCAGTTTTCAGAGAGGCGCCTTCGCAGCCCCTGACGAACGTTACTTTACAACCTCAGGCCACCTCCGACTCCCACGTGGAGATGGCTGGGCCTTCGGATGCACCAGATTTACAGCCTACCGGGACTAAACCTTCAGAGGGATGCGGAGTAGCTGAGCAACCCGTAGCTACAGAGGGTGTATTCAGACCTACTCAGTTAACCATTAAATCTTCTGCTAAGTCTAAAACTCCTTTAAAAACAAAGAAACAAATTCAACATTTACCAGGACAGGCCTACATGCCTAAGAAACAAATGCTCAAAATGGCCGAAAACTTAATCTCAATGATCAGGGGGTCCCATCCCCCTCCTGATAAAAGGCCTAGACAGGATGCAGAGTATGACTCATCCAACCAGGTATCCATCTCTTCAGATTCATCCTCAGACCTAGGATACTCTTTAGCCCCCTATGAGGATTCTGATGCTGAGGAATCCATTCCTTCAGCCTCTCCGCCAGAGGACTACTCCTTTGGGGAAACTTTGCATAGCATGAGGGAGCATTTCCATTGGGAGGGCCAGGATTATTCAGAGTCCAAGAAAAGGCTCAGAGGTTTCCTTTTATTACCTCAACACAGACCCCTTGCTATTCCGCCAGTGTTAGATATTTTGGATGATGTGTATACTGAATCCAGTTTAAATCCTGATTCTTTACCTCCTGCTCCAGTTAAGCCAGACAGATACTACAGAGTCCCTGACTCTCAGAAATTTCTTTATAAAAGCCCTGCTGCTGACCCTGAAACTGTTTCTCAGGGCCCCAAAGGGGTAAAGGCCTCCTCAGCAAATAACCCAGTCCCCCCTGACAGAGATTCCAGAGCATTAGACAGACGGGGGAAGAAAGTATATACATCTCCAACTTTAGCAATGAGGGCCTTAAATTGCCAGTTTCACATGCTAAAATATCAGCAATATTTGATGTCTCAGTTGAAACAAAAAATGCTTCCAAACTCAAATCCTCCTAATTATAAAGAAATGCAGGATTTATTGCATGCAGCTGAACAAGTGGGAAAACTTACTTTGCAATGTGGTTTTGATTCATTAGAGGCCTCCTGTAGAGCAGCAGTTACAGGTTCTGTCATTAGAAGACATGCTTGATTAAAAGAACAGACGTTACCAGATCATGTTAAAGCAAAACTATTGGATGCACCTTTGCAGCAGGATGTTTTATTTGGAGTTAAGACAGAAGAGGTATTAAAGAAAATGGAGGATAAGGCAAAATCTATGCAAACCGTGAAGGATTTCTTACAGGTTCAGCCTCCTCGGTTTAGCAGAAATTGGCCAACAAAAAATTGGTCCTTTCCAGTTACAGACAGACCTCAAAGGGGCAGATACAGACGTCCAAGAGGTAGAGGTCAATCACAAGGTCCTTACAGGCCTCAAAAATGGGGTGCATCAACCCAGAAAGAAGGGGAAGACGGGCCTCAACCTTACAAAAAACAGCCCCAGTGACTTCCCACTACAGCTGCCAAACAGTTCTCTCTTGGCAGCCCCCTTGGGAAGAAAACTGGCACTTTTCTGTCACAATAGGCATATGATCACCAAAGACAAATGGGTTCTCAACATTGTATCTCAAGGTTACAGGTTCCACTTTCACACTCTGCCAAGGCTAAAAGGAATGCCAAATCTGCCACCAAATCAATGGGCAGAGGCTCAAAGACAAATTACAGCACTCATGGACATGAGAGCTATTCAAAAGGTACCAACACAGGAGCAAGGACAAGGATTTTACTCAAGACTCTTTCTGGTTCCCAGAAAGGACAAAGCCTGGAGGCCCATTTTGGATATTTCTTCTCTAAACACTTACCTGGATGTTCCAAAATTCAAAATATTGACACTGCAGCAGCTTCTTCCCATGCTGGGCAAGAAAGCTTGGCTCGTAACTTTGGATCTCAAGGAGGCATACCTGCATGTCCCTATCAGACAAAACTGCAGAAGATACCTCAGATTCATAGCTGGTTCAATGCACTACCAATTCTCTGCACTGCCCTTTGGCTTCTCTACTGCGCCCAGGGTCTTCACAAAGTGCCTGGCACCAGTAATTGCATTTTGCAGACAGAAAGGAATTCAAATTTATCCGTACCTGGACGACTGCCTGATTCAAACAGAGAGCAAGAACATTCTTCTAAAGCATCTGGCGTTTGTAAAAACGTTATTAAGTTGCCTAGGGTACACAGTAAATGAAAAGAAGTCAAAACTAGTGCCCTCACAAGAGATAATATTCCTGGGTGCCAGCTTGAATACAACAGCCCAGATGGCTTATCTCACGCCAGACAAGGAAGGACAACTGACTCAATATTTTCAATTGATGGCAACAAAGACCCAACTCCCTGCAAGAAAAATTCTGCAAGCCTTGGGTTACATGGCATCTTGCATACTACTAATTCCATATGCCAGACTGCATATGAGGAAACTACAATGGTACCTAAAGAGTGTCTGGTCTCAACACTGTCGAAGTTTGGAAACAGTAATACCACTAATTCCTTGCCTTCAACAGGAGTTTCGATGGTGTGCTCAATCATGTCACCTCAGCAAGGGACAGCCTTTCACTCAACCCACAGCCAGGCAAACACTGACAACAGATGCATCGGATTACGCCTGGGGAGCACACATGGCAGGAAAATGTATTCAGGGCAAGTGGCCCACAGAACAAAGGCATCTTCACATCAATCAAAAAGAGGTGCTAGCTGTACAAAATGCCCTTATAGCTTTCAAAGACCTTCTGCATCCAGGACAACTACGACTAAAGACAGACAACACCACAGTTATGTGGTACATAACCAAGCAAGGGGGCACTTATTCTTATCCCCTCTGCAGACAAGCCATGACCTTGTGGAACACAGCTATAACCTATCAAGTTCATCTGCAAGCACAATTCCTGCCAGGAGAGAAAAGCACACTGGCAGACGACTTAAGCAGAAACATCATGGATCCGCACGAGTGGAAATTACATCCAGAAATACTCAGAATGATAACACAAAAATGGTGGAGCCCGGACATAGATCTGTTTGCATCCCCAATAAACTGCCAGCTACAGAAATTCTGCACAAGGACTTACCACCCACAAGCATGGAAAGTGGATGCCCTCTCATTCAGCTGGAAAAACCTACAAGTATATGCTTTCCCACCACTACCTCTCCTTCCAAAGGTACTCATAAAAGCCAGGCAAGAAAATCCAAAGATGATCCTGATTGCCCAGACTGGCCACGCCAGCACTAGTACCCAATCTTAAAGAACTTAGCACAAGGTCAACCCTGGATTTTGCCTCAAATCCCACATCTTCTGACTCAGCACAACAATCAGATACTTCACAGCCAGCTAAAGACTTCAAACCTGGCTGCATGGCAGATTCTTTAGTCAAGCAAGCAATGCCTCTCTCCAAAGCTGTTATGGATGTCATTTTGGAGGCCAGAAGGCCTAGCACCAGGAAAGCCTATTCGGATAAATGGAAGAGATTCTGTGCCTGGAACCAGGCTCACAGCCTTGACCCTCTTGTCCCAAATATTCCTCAGATACTACAATATTTAACTGAGATGCTGGACAAAGGCCTCTCCTTTTCATCCATCAAGATCCACGCCTCTGCCATCTCTGCTCATTAGAACACGGACCCACCTATTTTTTCTAATTCTCTGCTAAAACAGTACCTCATAGGGGATAAAAACATAAGACCGCCCCATAGAGCACCAACTCCAACTTGGGACCTCAACTTTGTGTTGGAAAAATTAACTTTACCTCCTTTTGAGCCAGCTAACTCAGCAGATTTAAAATATGTCTCTTGGAAAACTGCACTGCTCCTGGCAATAACCTCAGCACGAAGAGTTTCAGAATTACAGGCACTAATGGCAGTGGAACCTTTCATCATTTTTCACCAAGACAGGGTGTCTTTAAGAACAAACACTACCTTTATGCCAAAGGTGGTATCAAGTGTGGCTCTAAACCAAACTATTCACTTGCCAACTTTTTATCCAAACCCACAGAATAGGGGGGAAAGACTTCTGCATTCTTTGGACATACACAGGCAGTTACGCTTCTACTTGGACAAAACCAAAGCTTTCAGGAAAACTGAGCAATTGTTTGTGGCATATGTTACAGGAGCACAGGGAAAAGCCATTTCAAAACAGACCATTTCAAAATGGATGGGACACTGTATACGTTTCTGTTATACACACCATGGGAAAACTGTACCTAACAGCATTAGGTCTCACTCTACCAGGGCAACAGCCACTTCAACTGCCTACCTCAGAGGAGTACCTACCAAGGACATTTTGGAAGCAGCAACTTGGAGTTCTGTACATACCTTTACCAAGTATTACCATCTGCCTCTTTACTCTAAATCCAGAGCTGGCTTTGCCACTGCTGTGCTGCAGGGCCTTATAGCCACCCCTAATGCCTTATAGAACCAGCCACCCTACCTCAGCTTTGGGATTCTACCAAGTGTGATGACTGCAGCAGTGTGACACGATGAACATAGTACAGTTTTGTACCTACCATAAATGTAGATGTTCGAGTGTATACACTGCTGCAGTCCAGGTTACCCTCCCTCCTTCCCCTCTTACTTGCTGGTACGTACCTAACTCTTCTACCCTTTACTACCTATGGGGAGTATTTGCTGATAACTGAAATTTTTAGAATTGCTTTTCATATGTATGTTTTATTAGCAATTTGCATTGCCTACCTTTTTGGGGGCACTTGACATCTGGGGCAAGAAAAACTGAAGAAATTGGCGTCGGCTGCATCTTATATACCCCTGTCGCACTGACGTCAGGGAAGAGGCGACAGCAACCGACGCCAGACCAAGACTTTGTAACTCAGGACGACTGAGGGGACCGCCTGACGGCAGGATAACCCAAGTGTAATGACTGCAGCAGCTTTACCAGAAAGGCTCATCCAGACTCTGCTACACTTTGCTGTGAAGGAAAGGTTAGTTTGCTGTTATTTTTTGTATTTCTGTATTGCCTTTCTATATTTTGAATACTGTAGTTTATTTTCTTTACCTTGTGTTTTGCTTGCATTCTGTTTTAACAGCATATTAAAACTTCAAAAGAGACCACAGCTCTCTCTGTTCTGAGTCAGGCAGAATTTTTCCCTCCCTCCCACCCATTTAAGTTGTCTTGTTAAATACCACTGTCTTTCTAGTTGCCCGCCTCTTATGTTAATCTGACGTTATATCTAATTTCTCTCTACTTTCACTGGCTTATGTGAGTAATCACAAAACCATCACTTTTGAAATCCCACCCCTTCAATTATTTAAATTTATTGGCCATCCTACAGTATTTCATAGTACCAAAATACAAAAGTGACCACCCCTTTCAGTCCATCTTGCTGTTTTAAAAATAGTAACTCTCCACTAAACCTTAACTTTTTAAACAGGTAAAACTCAAGTTACCTACTTTCACATCTAACTTCTCTAGTGCACACTGCAGAGTGCATTCTTTTCAATCTTACCTTTAAGCATCCCTGTGACTAGCACTTTCTCTAATACCTGCTGGAAAGCACCAGGAAGCCTTAAACTCATACAAACACTGCACTCTCCTTGTTAACAAGGAGAAATTAATAGTAGGCACTAAACAGCCTATAATTGCAAAGTACCTTGCTAAGGAAACAGCTCCTATACTTTACAAAGAAAAAAAAAAAAGCCCCAAACCAGGTATGTCCAAGGGTCAGCTTCCAGTGATTTCTCCTGTCCACCTGGTGAATCTGGGCATACTGGGGCAATGCAGCAATTGCCTCATGTACACAGACAACCCTCTCCTCCTAGCATCCAACACTACAACCTGTGAGAGATGCACTTATATAGCCAAAATGGAAGCAAAGCTCTCTCCACCCAAGATTGTGCTAAACAGTCAAGAGGAGAAGGTTAACACCCACACTACACCTCAAGCAACACATAGCCCTTCTAAACCAGCACCACCAACACCCACATATAGCAACACTAAATCCACATATGCAGAGGCCCTTAACTGTAACCTGCCCAAGCAACAAAGACCTCTGAAGCTGAAACGCAAACAAACACCAATCACAACCAATGTGTCACATAGTTCACAACACCAGTGTGCCACCCAGCAACAGCCCCTAAGGCAAGACAATGTACCTAACACTTTAGTCATAGGTGACTCTATAGTCCGGCACACTGATGTCCCTCTCACCAGGTTGAATAAGAAGAAAGTTACAGTCAGCTGCCTGTCGGGTGCCAGGATCCGCCACATAACGCATGCACTCAAGTCACTCCACAACAAGTACAAATATGACTCTGTCATTGTCCATGTTGGAGTGAATGACTTAAGATGTACCTCCCTGGACTACATGAAAAGAGACATGGAAGAGCTCTCGGATCATGTGGCCCAGGCAGGTATGACCCTAGCCCTGAGTAGCATCCTGCCTTCGCCCAGAATGATACCACAATATAAGGATAAAATGATTGACTTCAACAATTGGCTAAGCTTATGGTGTCATTCAAAAGGGATCCAGTATCTGTCTGCCTGGGATGACATGATTGACAGACCACGATGCTTTGCCAGAGATGGTCTGCACCTGTCGCCCTGGGATTCAGGTTACTGGCTAAGGTTCTTGCCACCCCTATAGTGCCTTTTTAGGCAAACTTCAAAGGACAAAACCACCACCATAACAGGTACAAGCATGCAAAATCTGAAGGTAATGCTACTCAATGCTAGAAGTCTAAACCTCAAAATGCACTCTCTCGAGGCACTCCTAAAAATGGAGAACATCGATATCTGTGCAGTAACTGAGACCTGGTTCAAGGCTCCAGAGAGCACCCCTGCAATACCAGGCTACAACTCTTACCACACTTTTCGCCACCAAACCAGGACCGAAACACTAAAGGTGGAGGAGTGTCAATATTCACCAAGGATATTCACACCACCAGGCTAGTTGGCCAACACAATGTGTCTGAAATTCTCCAAGTGCAACTAACACTAGGTAAGACTGCAATCCAAATTGTAGCTTGCTACAGATCCCCCACCATACCCCAAGATTCTCACTACACCTTTCTAAACATACTGGAAAATATTAAGATAGAACCAAACACCCTAATACTGGGTGATTTTAACTACCCTGCCATTAACTGGGAAAACTACTCATGTCCCAACACCTTTGTGCAACGGTTCTTGGAATTCATAAATTCCAACGCCTGGATCAACTAATCCATAGTCCCACCAGGGGCTCCAATATCCTAGACCTGGTCATTACCAACATGGGAAATCAATGCTCCATACCTATGGTCACCCCCTCGTTAGTCAGGTCTGACCATAAGCTAATCACCCTTAACATCCACATCCCACCCCCACCCCCCAGTAAAGAAACCACCATAAAAAACTTCTCTAAAGCCAACTTCATGCTACTCAGGTCAGAAGTGACAAACTTCATGACACCCATGCAGACGGGAACTGAAAGTTCAACTGCAGAATCCTACACTACGGCACTGTACAAGCACATCCACTCATGCATGAATCGTGCCATCCCAAATAGAACCAAAATGCTCTCATCCAAAAAAAGGAAGCCAATCTGGTGGTCCCCTGCCATAAACAAACTTTACAACAAAAGGAAGAAACTTTTGCAGAAAAGAGGAAAATCCCAGGATGCAAAAAACTCCCTTACTAGCCTCAGTAAGAAACTGAGATGCCTCATAAAATCCTCCAAAGCTAGTTACGAAAATAAAATTGCCAAAGATTCCAAAGACAACCACAAAGCATTCTATAATTATGTCAAGAATCTAAATGGCAATGCTCAGATCTGCTCTGAGCTAAAACAGAATGGCATTAAATATACTGATCCAAAGGATATTGCCAATATCCTGGCAGATCGATTCAGTGCCAACTTCACCCCACTCTCACCCCCTAAATGGCCCATCTCAATACCGGAAGATTGCCAAATTCCAGTAATAACTAATAACGGCCACACAGGTACAAAACGCACTCTCTAAAGCCAAGAATACAGCATCCATGGGACCAGATGACATCCCGGGCTGTGTACGACATGAACTACAATATGAACTGGCACCTCACCTAAGTGTCATGTTTAATCATAGCCTCACCTCAGGTTTCGTGCCCACTGAGTGGCGCAGAGCTATAGTTATCCCAATCCATAAGGGGGGATCCACCTTGGATCCCGGATACTACCGTCCCATCAGTCTGACAAGCCTTATCTGCAAGGCCATGGAGCGTATTATCATGGAACTTATAAACAAAGACATTGGCAACCTTCAAACACTGGACCCCACCCAGTTTGGGTTTGTGAAGGGCCGATCTTGTCTCCTGAACCTGATTGACTTCTTTGAATCAGTCTCCAGAGCCATGGACAAGGGTAAGGTGGTCCACACAGCCTATCTAGACCTTGCCAAGGCCTTTGACACCATCCCCCACTCTGGAATCATAGATAAACTTACTAAGTTGGGCATTAATCCCTATTTCACCCAATGGGTTGCTAAATGGCTTACTGATAGAACCCACACTGTAAAAGTAGCCGACTCCAAATCCAGCTCCAGACAAGTGACAAGTGGAGTACCTCAGGGTTCAGTCCTGGGGCCGCTCTTGTTTGGCATCTACTTCTCTGAAGTACAGGTCAACACTAAGGGACTCTGGCTAACAAAGTTTGCAGATGACTGCAAACTGGGAGCCATTATTGAATCCCCAAATGATGTGGATACTCTACAAAAGGGCCTTACAGAAACAGATGCTTGGTGCCAGAGCCATGGGCTCAAGCTCAATGCCAAGAAATGTATTGTTATCCCTTTGGGAAAAACATGTATCCATGAATTACCATATAGGTGGCAGTACACTAAACACAGAAAGTGTGATAAGAGACTTAGGGACACAGGTGGACAGTGGTCTCACCTTCGATAACCACATCGCCACAACAGTCAGGAAATCCTTCTATGTGGCACACCTCATCACGAAGGGCTTTTCATCCAGAAAAAAGGAGGTCATTGTCCCACTGTACTCATCCCTCATTAGACCCATTATAGAATACAATGCCCCATTTGGTATGTACCTTTCAAGACATCTGCAACAACTGGAAAGGCCTCAGAAATACCTCACTAAAAGAATCACATGCCTAAAGCAGATGCCCTATGCTGACCGCCTTAAAAAACTCCAGCTATACTCTGTCGCATATCGTCTACTCAGAGTCGATCTCTGCTTAACATACAAGGCCATGTCAAACCCAGAGCTGTTGGACATGCTACACTTAAAGAAATCCCAATCCCTCAGAGCTACACGCTCCAGGGATCTAAACCTTGTCATCACAATAAACAAAACATGTTGGAGGGATAGGTTCCTGACCCAGAGACTCCCCAGACTCTGGAATAGATTGCCCATACATGTCAAGCAGAGTGCCTCTTTGGACCTCTTCAAGAGGAACCTTGACGATTGGATGGGAGAAAGGAAGTTCACCCCAGGGATCAATGAAAACAAAGCATTATGTATTTATTTATGTATTTAACATTTGTTTTAACCACTCCAGTACTGACTTGATAAACTATTCAACATCACAAGACTATGTTCAAATATCATCTGAAAGATGAATGAGTATATGTGGAGCCACATGATTATAATTCCCAAAATACTTCTTTAACAAGTGTAAATATTAAACTCACTTAAAATCTGGATGTAAATTTCATTAGACTGATCAAAACATGAACTTTGAGCAGTTTATATTGTCTGAGTGATCACATGACCACACCTTTACAAAAAAATATCAACCAGTCAAAAATATTTATAACCTTAAAATAAACCAATAAAGCTCTAAATTCTTAAGATGAAGTAAAACATTAATGCAACAAAAAGGTCAAAAAAGAGAAGCAATATTACAAGAAAAGAGAAGTATTGAATACTGATTTTTATTTATAATTGGTATCATGTTGAGAACTTTTAAAACTGATACTGGCATTCAGACCTAGTGACTTGTATGCTTCTAAAGTAGTTTGCTATTCATATTCTGTGTTTCCGAACATGTTGGAATGCATGCAGTGATAAATCTCATAACAACCACATGTGTGTGTGTGTGTGTGTGTGTGTGTGTGTGTGTGTGTGTGTGTGTGGGCATGCATGCAGTCGTCATCACCCCTCTTTCTTTCACAATTTTCTGCATGGGGTCAGAGTGCCTTGTCACTGTCACCATCTGTTGATTCATTGGCACTGTCCTGCCTCCTTCGACAGTCATGCTTGACTGTTGCATGTCTTCTGTCACACAATCCATCTGCCTCTGTGCTGGATGCCGTTTCCTCTTGCTATCTTCCAGTCTTTTCCAAATCCTCTTCACCAGATTGTCTTATGCTTTTCTGCACATGTGCAGTCTGTTCTCCTTGACCTTCTGTGCAGTTGGAGTTACTTTGGCATCTGCTGTGATGCCCCCATTTTTTCGTCTGTCCCACAGTGTCCACCTACTATGAATACCGAGCATTTCATCTCTATTACCTCTAGCTTCCTCAACTAGTCTGCCTTTACTACCCATTTTTCTGTGCCGTACAGCAGGACTGGTCACACCACGCCTTACTTTTCAGCTTCTTTGCATTATTCTCTCATATACTGCCCCTGACACTCTATGCCAATTGACTCTAGCCACTCTAATTCTAGCTTTGATCTCCTCATTCATACTTTCCTTCTCCTCAGCCACACCCCCCAGACACTTGAAGTTGTTAACCTATTCCACTGTTTTCCCTTCTGTCTCAGTTCTCAGCTTCTTCTGATTTTCCTCATTTGCTGCCATTGTAACTGTCTTATCTGTACTCAGTTCCATCCTTGGTTCCTTCAATTTTGCATTCCATTCCCTTGTCCTTTGCTGAAGTTCTTGCTCAGAGTCTGCCTGTAATTCCATGTGGTCTGCATACAGCAGCACTGTTGATCTGTCCTCTCTGACCTGTTTGCTAATGTAGTCCATCACCAGTATGAACATCAGTGGACTCAGAGCTGAACCATGATGCACACCCACTCCCACTGGGAACCTGTCTGATAGACTGAACACTGTTCTTCCTCGTATATAGCCTGAAGTAATTCTACCAATGTATCTGGGACTTCAAATCACCACAAGACTGCCCAAGTAAACTTTTGTGGGACCATGTCATGTGCTTCTCCAAGTTTAAGAATACCCAGTTGGACTCTCTCCCTTTCTCTAACTTTTTCTCAACTACCTGTCTCACTGCAAACATTAGGTCAGTCGTGCTGCATCTTAATCTGAATCCAGACTGCTCATCTTCCTTCTTACTCTGTGTATTTGTTTATTAATCTGCATCTACAGAAATGTCATGCAATGTGATAGGAGTGTGTTCCCTCTTAATTGCCCACAGTTGTGGATGTCCCCTCTTGGTTTCATATACTGCCACTACTATGCTTATGTAAAAGTAGCCATGTTGTCAGGTCTTGTATGGTGTGGTGAATGTGATCATGAACGAGTGTGAAAACAAGTGTGAAATGATCACACATATTGGTTTCTGGTGTGTGCTGAGCATGTGATGTTGGAAAGTGTTACATTAGGTATGTTTGGAAGGTTTTAGAGTGTGTTTTGTTTAGAGTGCACGTGTGTAGAGTGTGTGTCAGCTGCAAGTGGCTATGAAGCAGTAGCAGCATTGTTCTCTAAGGGTATGTGCATCTTAGCACACATTTCTGTGACTGAGGAGTTAAGAAGAAGGGAGGGTGAGAGAGCGAGCAGGGGTCCTTAACTCTGGTTGAGTGTGTGCTAATGAGTGTCTGTTCTGTGTTCAGTGTCATTTTTTTTTTTGTGTTCAAGTCTGTAGTGACATTTGTGTGTGTATATGTGGGGATGGTATGTTGTGCAGTTTATAATGTGTTTTAAATGAGTGCTGTCAATTGAGTTTGCAGCAGTTGCCAGTGGGTGTGTGTTCAACAGGTCTTTTGCAGTCGCTTATGCTGTAATCACTGTTTCATGCAAAGTTTAATATATGTATACACACACACACATATATATATATATATATATATATATATATATATATATATATATATATATATATGTGTGTGTGTGTGTGTATATATATATATATATATATATATACACACACAGAGAGAGAGAGAGAGATTTTAAATATAGATATAAAATTTCATATGCATGTATACTTACACACATACACATGCATTTAAAGCCGAAAGACAAATTTGGGGTCTCTTCACCCTTTCTGTTATGCCTAATAGGAAAATAAATGGGAGTTGGTGACAAAGCAGTGTTAAAGGATGTGATCATTGCAAAAGAACTACACAGCCAATTACATCTGGTAATATCACTGCTGAAGGTAGTGGAGAGATAGGGTCAGTAGGGGGGTGTGACAGCACAGTGCTATCTATAGCTTCTAAATAGTGGAGCTCAAGAAAGCACCAAAAAAAAGAAATCTTTACTGAATACAATTGTACTAAACTGCATCGAAACAGGGCTTGGCATTAAAGCATTAGGGTAATATTGGGTTTAAAAGAACAGCATTCCAAGACAAAATTCTCAGAGATGACTGAATTTATACTTTTACAGGATAGTTTTAATGTATAACTGTAAAGTTTGTGCATCATATCTTGATGTCCCTGCATCAGTCTGCATGTGTTTTCTCTAATGATGACTGTTATTTTGACATATTGCACTGTTTTCATAAAATTACATCCTGTAGGCAAGATCTGATAGCTTGGGTCATAGGATCCAACATTGGATCTGAGCCAGCAACTTCTCAGACAGCTTCTAGTCTTGAGCTCCTCCCTCTCCTATGATCCCTTGCTGCCCTCTAATCCCGCAGATCTCGTTTGCCGCACTCAGCATCAGATGTGATTTCAACTGGCTCGAGTCTCCAGTGGAGATAAGTGCTTTAAAATTTCTTTACTTTTGCCTAAATTCTCTATTTTTAATGAATTTGTATTTTTCTGTAGCTTGTTTGTCCTTCTGGCTTAGTCTATCGTATTCCTCAGGTCCGCTTCATTCTCAGGGCCTTAGGGTCCATGGTAGTGGCCATTTATTTGGTGCTGCTAACCAGGTTCTACATGTGGGTGCTGCAGTGGACTGTAGCAGTCCAGTGGTCATCTCTTTCTCACTGGATGATCGCATCAATTCGTCTCACTCCACTGTGCAGGTGTCATCTCCTTTGGTGGATTCATTCTCCTGACCTCCTTGCAGGCAGACCATTTTATCTTCCTCCCTCCAGCACCACGCTGACCTTGGATGCCACCCTGTTGGGATGGTTGGTGGGGGCATTACCAGGGAAAGACTGTCCAGGGTACGTAGTCCCCTGCAGAGACCAAACTACACATAAATGTACTGGAGATGAGATCAATTCTTCTCATGTTGCAAGTCTTTCAGGACTTTCTCCCTCTAGGTACCATTGCAGTTCACATGGACAAACATGGCAGTTGTGTGGTACATCAACAAGCAAGAGGGCACACCTTATCTGCTTTGTCACGAGGCCATGAGGGTGTGGGAATGCGTGATGTCCTTGGGGTGCTTTCTTCTTGCAATACACATTCCTGGGGAGTCCAACGTGTTAGCAGACAGACTCAGCAGGGCCATCCTGTGTCCTCACGAGTGGTCTCTGAATCCTTCAGTGGCAAAACAGATTTTCCCTCGATGGGGGTCATCCAAGCAACAACCACAAATGCAGCCAGTATTTTTCCTTGATTTCCTTGGCCGGGGAGTCCCCCATGGATGCTCTGGTTCACGATTGGCTTCCGGGTCTCCTTTATGCTTACCTTCCTATTCCTCTCATTCCCAGAGTGCTTCAGAAAGCTAACGCTTCAAGGCCACTGTGATCATTGCCCCCTTTTGGCCTCGGCAGGTGTGGTTTCCCCTCCTACAATCTCAGCTGAGGTACCCCCTTTGGGTTCTGGATCCCCTTACAGATATCATTTCTCACCCCTCCAATCTTCTGATCCCATATCTTCAGACTCTGTGTTTGACTGTGTGGTTTGCCCACTTCCAGTAATCCTAAATCAGTCCAGGCTTCCATTACCCATTAGAGACATTATTCTGGCCCCTCAGAAGACATCCACCAGAAAGGTATACACTAGCAAATGGAAAAGGGGTTTCTATTTGGGCCCAGCAGCGTAATCTGGACCCCTTCTCATATTCCATTCCAGATATCTTATTGTTCTTGTCTTCACTCTTTCAGGACAGAGCTAGTTTCTCTACTATCAAATTGCAGTTGGCAGCTATTTCTAACTTCCATGTTTATGAGGAGCCTACTTTTTCTTCTCGTATTTGTAAGGCCTTTTTGAAAGGTGTTTTCCTGCTCCAGCCTCCAGTCAAAGATCCTTCTCCCCCTTGGGACCTTTCATTTGTGCTGCAGTCTCTTACACAAGAGTCCCTTCAAGCTTGCTCCACCTTGTGATATGAAGTTTCTATCATTGAAGACTGCCTTTCTGGTAGCTATAACTTTGTCTAGAAGAGTGTCTGAGTTGCAAGCTCTTTCTATTAAACCACCATATTTGGTGTTTCATAAAAACAGAGTGGCTGTCTGAACCAACCCTTCCTTCATGCGTAAGGTAACCATGGAGGCAAATTTGAATCAGTCCATTCACTTGCCAGTTTTCTTCCCCATCTTGTCCCAGTCATCATCATCATCTTCTTTCGGCTGTTCCCATTAGGGATTGCCACAGCGGATCATCTGTTTCCATTTCTTCCTGTCCTCTGCATCTTGCTCTTTCACACCAACCACCTGCATGTCCTCTCTCACCACATCCATAAACCTTATCTTAGGTCTTCCTCTTTTCCTCTTACCTGGCAGCTCCATCCTTAGCATCCTTTTCCCAATATACCCAGCATCCCTCCTCAGCACATGTCCAAACCAACGCAATCTCGCCTCTCTTGCTTTGTCTCCAAACTGTCCAACCTGAGCTGACCCTCTAATATACTGATTCGTAATCCTGTCCATCCTAGTCACACCCAGTGGAAATCTTAACATCTTTAACTCTGCCACATCCAGCTCTGACTCCTGCCTTTTCGTCAATGCTACCGTCTCCAACCCACCCATCTTGTCCAGTAAAGGGGAATATTTACTGCATACACTTGACATTCATAGACAACTATGATTTTACTTGGACAGGACCAAGAGTTTCACAATCCTGATCAGCTGTTTGTGGCCTTTTTTTTTGTTAACAGACAGTGTCAAGCAGTCTCTAAGAGTACTATATCTCATTGGATTTCGAAGTGTATTTCTATGGTTTATTCGTGTAAAGGTTTCCATTACCAGGACCAGTTAGAGCTCATTCCACTAGATCCTTGGCTACATCAGCTACCTATCTGGCCTGTCATTCCTTAGATGAGATTTATACGGCAGCCACCTGGTATACACCTCACACTTTTGTTACTCATTATAAACTCGACAATGTCTCCAGGAACAGAGCTTCTTTTGGCACCACAGTTCTTCGGCATGTCCTTCCATGAGGCCACCCAGGATTTGTGGTAGTTGGCAACTCTGCCCCAAGTGTAAAGAATAGTGACATGGATAACATCAGATAAGAGTTATCTACTTACCATAACTTGGCATCAGTGTTATCCTATGTCACTGTTCATCACTATCGCTCTCTCCTTTCCCCATCCTGTGGGACCTAGAGGAAGTAGAGATGTCCTGTCTGGTGGTTAAGGTCTTTCTTCGCTGTTTTCCAGCTCTAGGGCAAACTGGATCTGAAGGGTTAGAAGGCAGCAGTGGATCATGGGAGTGGGAGGAGCTCGCGCCTAGAAGCTGTCTGATAAGTTGCCATCTTGGATCTGATGTCGGACCCTACGACCCAAGAGTGTGATGAATAGTGACATAGGATAACACAGATGCCAAGTTATGGTAAGTACATAACTGTTTTTATTTTCTGTGGTCTTGTCTCTCACCTCATCTATAGTGAGGAATACTGTATCATCTGTTTTTTTTTTTTTTTTTAGTATCTGGCAATAGAATCATTGTTCTATGTTATTGATGTTCTTTTGAGTCTTTCATAACATCCTCTTCTCTTGAATACAAATACTTGACAGGGTTTTCAAGTTCAGAAGTGTAGCAGCAAAGGTAGGCTGTCTAGCAGGTGTGTGTTTACTAGTTCTGACTTTTGCTTCTGTCACAGGAAGGACTTGCCCGACTTGCCACTCACTGGAGTTTGTTGTTTAAACTCTCCCAGAAGCAGACTGTAGACACAATGCTTAATGCACTGGAAAAGATCCAAACAGGTAATTTTGACTAACATGCATTAAAGGTGGAAGCATGTCAGCATTTTCTTCATCTACATAATAAGACCTCTTCAAATGCTAAAATACCTAAAAAGGCAAGAGGTACTATATTTTAAAGTAACCAAGTAAGGTAAAGCATGAGAAAGTAGGACGTCTGGCTGTGTGTTATATGATCTCTTTGTATTGTAGTACCTGGGATTTTTTTCACCGAAATATTGATTCACTTTCTATAGAAAGTTATATGATAGCAGTAAATTGGCTACAATCATCTTGATAAGTTAATTTTTTTCCAGTCAGTGACTGAAAGGTACAAGATTCAGTTCAGATTTTAATTAATGTTACATTAAACGCAGACTGCTTCAATAGAGTGAAAAAAAATCAGAGGTTACAGCCAAGCTAAATAGCTGAACTGCAGCCACAGACCTAAAACTTCTGACACTCTTAGTGCTAGGCACAGCTCGTGTGTTATTCGGGGTGAGGGAGTGTGAATTCAGTCCTGTCTTTATAGTTAAAGTAGTTTTTGAATCCAGATCTAAACATCCAGAAACAGTTTTTCAGCAGATGTCCTGTCAGAACATGAGAAATGCACTGAAACACCTATGTGGTAGCCAACACCCTTCTCAGTGTGGAATGAGTCGTGCGTAACCTGTTGAGCCTTAAATTCCTTTGTTGCTACAAAAGTGTGCTGGCAAAGTTATGATTAATACCTACAGATCCCTACAAATACCTCATAATCCAAACAACATACTTGAAAAAGTGCAGAGCTAAGAATTTGTAGAGGTCAGTGTCACAAAGCAGTGAATTACAGAATTAAACGTTCATCTTCAAGGTAATGGTGTAAGCCAACATGAAAGTGCAGCTTAAGAATACCGGACAAAGCCATAGTAAATATGTGCAGAAAGTTAAAAGGATTTCTATAAAAACAGCCAAAAATAGTCAAACAGCAAATAACTGCGGTTTTCCTATTCTCCATCAGGAAAGGCTTCCCAAAGCTGTGACAAATGGCAAAAACAGTTAAGTATGGTAGGCAGCACAGAGAAGCAAAGCAACAGTTATGCTGAATGTAGTACCATGTCACACAGAGACAGTTAAAACAGTAGTAATCCTCTTTCTACCATTCCATGCCTCTGACTGTAATACAATATTTTCTTATACCAACTAGGATTTGGGGAATTGGCATAATGGTTAAAGTATTTACCTCACAGACACATGCCTCTGACTGTGTTGTAATATTTTCTTATACCCACTAGGGGTTGCGGGGTTGGCATAATGGTTAAAGTACACAGACACAATGTACAAAGTTAGATTCTCACTTAGAAAAAATTGATAAACTTAAAATGGCCCACATGGGCAGCTAGCCTAATACTTGCCTATAAATGTATGAAACTTCCACTTTGATTCTTCAGTCTCCCTGTTCAGCCTCCTCCATTATCTCTCATTTCTACGCAGGTGTGTGTGCATGTCTGTGTTTTGCTATGGGATGTTCTTCGCGTTTCACTGTTGTAGTCATTACATTTGGGTAATCTGCTGGCATGTTGCCCTCAGTCGGCTTGATTAACAAAGTCTTGGGTCCTGCGTCGGTTGCAGTCCCTTCTTCCGTGATGTCAGGTCATCAGGGGTATAAAACATGCAGCCGACGCCATTACATTAGTCTTTCTTGCCGCGCGGTACCCGAAGCAGAAGCAGTTCGCAAGTGCCGGTCGGCCGACTCCTGAAATTTTCGTTTTTGAGTTTCAGATCCGAAGTCTTCAACTAAAAAGCTAAGTACCCCATTGGAGAAACTTTTTCTTGCTCCTTATCAATGTCAGTAAAAGTTAATAATTGCATTACTTGTGGGAAGTAAATACCTCATAAGGATTTTCATTTTTACTGTATTCCTTGCCTAGGCCCTGACCACAACGTACCTTGCTGTCAGTTCTGTGATTTATTTAATCAACGCATTATAAACCGTCGTTACATTTTTGCTTCAAACTATTTTGGCTCACGCTTCAATTATCCAGAAATGTCGTCGGTTAGCAATCGGACTACCAGAATACCTAAAAAATGCAAAGAAAAAGAGAGACAGGCCGTTGAGGTCCAAAACTGCCTACAACGCTTTTCCTAAGCCATCGCCAGCTCGCCGGTACTCAGTGAGGTGCTTTCGCAGCCCCTGATGCCCACTACTTCTGATTCGCAGGCCTCTACTGAGACCCATTCGGAGTCCGGTATGCCGCGAGATGCTTCAATTATGGAACTCGCGGATGTCTCTACATTGGATGGGTCCAGAGCCGCTGTGGAAGCACCGGCTTCTGAGGGTGTTTTCAGGCCTACAGATTTGCATATTAGACCACCGCCATCTTGAAAACTAAGGCCAGAATCTTGACCTATGCCTAAATATCCAATGCCTGAGCCACATGTGCAGGCTCCTATGCCTAAAAAACAAATGATCAAAATGGCTGAAGATTTAATTACTCTGATCAGGGGTAGCCAACCCCCCCCCCCCCTCTAAGAGGCCTAGGCAAGATGTTGATTACGAATCTTCTGAACAGGATTCTATTTCTTCTGACTCTTCTAATGAGCATGAATTATCTATACCTACTTATGAGGACTCTGATGCTGAAGATTCCATTCCTTCTGCTTCTCCCCCTGAAGATTTTTCCTATGGGGAAACTTTGCATACCTTAAGGGAACATTTCCACTGGGAAAGACAGGATTTTTCTGAATCTAAAAAGAGACTTGAGGATTTTCTTCTTCTTCCTCAGCATAGGCCTTTGGCTGTACCCCCTGTTCTAGACATTGTTGATGATGATTTTTCAGAATCTAGTATGGCTCCTGATTCTCTGCCTCCAGCTCCTTGTAAGCCAGACAGATACTACAGGGTTCCCGACTCCCCCAAATTCCTTTTCAAAAATCCTGTTGCAGATCCTGAAACCATTTCTCAGGGTCCCAAGGGCATTAAGGCTTCAACTGCTAAAAATCCTACCCCTTCTGATAGATATTCCAGGGCACTGGATAGATGGGGTAAGAAGGTTTACACTTCAGCAACCCTGGCAATCAGGGCTTTAAATGGTCAATTTCATGTTCTAAAATATCAGCAGCATATCATGGGACTGCTTAAACAGAAAATGGTTTTGATTTCTGACTGTGTGGAAAGTAAAGATTTACAGGATTTATTGCATTCAGCTGAACAAACATACTTTACAATGTGGTTTTGATTCTTTGGAGGCCTCTTGCAGGGCTGCTGTAACTGGGTGTGTGCTAAGAAGGCATGCTTGGCTCAAAGAGCAAAATCTGCCTGATCATGTTAAAGCAAAAGTGTTAGATGCTCCTTTACAACAGGACCGTCTCTTTGGTAATAAGGCTGAAGAAGTTCTAAAAAAGATGGAAGATAAAGCTAAATCTATGCAAATTGTGAAAGATTTCTTACAAGTACGACCTCCAAGATTTAGTAGACACTGGCCTACTACGAACTGGTCCTTCCCAGTTCCTTCTAGAGCCACTCAAGCCAAACCCAAACTTTCCAAAGGCACCAGATTTCAGTCCCAAGGGACTTTCAGAACAAAACAATGGGGTGCCTCCTCTTCTAAATCTGGAAACAACAAGACACCTCCCTATCGTAAGCAGTCTCAATGACTTCCCTTTACACTTACCAAGCACTTACCTTTTAGCCGCCCCTTTGGGGGGAAACCTGGCTCTTCATGCAAAAAACTGGCAACTTATAACCCAGGACAAATGGGTTTTAGATATAGTATCACAGGGATACAGATTTCATTTCCACACGTTGCCAATTCCAAACGGATGGCCAGACCTGCCCCAAATCAGAGGGCAAAGGCCTGGAAACAAGTACTTTCCCTCATGAACATGGGGGCTACTCAACCAGTACCAGAAGAGGAAAAGGGACAAGGTTTCTATTCAAGACTTTTCCTGGTATCCAGAAAAGACAAATCTTGTCATCCAATTCATGACTTATCTACTCTAAACACCTTTCTGGACATCCCAAAATTCAAGATGCTGACTCTTCACCAGTTACTTCCTATGCTAGGCAAAGATGCCTGGTTGGCAACTCTAGTTTTAAAAGAGGCTTACCTGCATATCCCAATCAGGGAATCTTGCAGAAGATACCTCTGCTTCAAAGCAGGCTTCTTGCATTACCAGTTCTCTGCACTGCCCTTTGGCTTATCTACTGTGCCCAGGATCTTTACAAAGTGCCTGGCTCCAGTAATTGCATTTTGCAGGCAAAGAAATATTCAAATATGTCCATACCTGGACGATTGTCTAATTCAGGCAGAAAACAAGGACAGTCTTCTAAAACATCTGGCGTTTGTAAAAAAAAAGGGTTCTAACTTGTCTAGGGTACACTATAAATGAAAAGAAACCACAACTGGTACCCTCTCAGAAAATTACATTCCTGGGTGCAAGCTTGAATACAACTGCCCAGATGGCTTTCCTTACGCCAGCTAAGCAAATTCATTTGGTGACTTACTTCAAACAGGTGGCCACAAAAACCCTGCCTTCTGCAAGGCAAATACTACAAGCCTTGGGGTTCATGGCCTCCTGCATTCTTCTAATTTCATATGCAAGACTGCATATGAAAGTCTATGGAGTCTGCATTGTCACAGCTTGGAAACCATGATTCCTATCATACCTTGCCTGCAACTAGAGTTCCTATGGTGGGCAGAGGCCTGCCACCAAAACAAGGGACTGCCATTCACACCACCCCCTGCTGCCCAAACCCTAACTACAGACGCATCAGACTATGCTTGGGGGGGCTCATCTGGTAGGGAAGTGCCTTCAGGGCAAATGGAGCCCAAATCAAATGCACCTTCATATCAATCAAAAATAAATGCTAGCTGTACAGAATGCACTGACAGCCTTCAAGGACTACCTTCATCCAGGATAATTAATGATAAAGATAGACAACACCACGGTTATGTGGTGCATAAACAAGCAGGGGGGGGTACACACTCCTACCCCCTTTGCAGACTAGCCATGGCATTGTGGAACACGGCCTTGACATATCAAGTGCAACTACAAGCACAATTTCTGCCAGGAAAGCTGAATACTCTGGCAGGCGAACTAAGCAGAAATCTCATGGACCCACACGAATGGAAACAGGAACCATGGATTTTCAACATGTTGACACAAAAATGGGGGGGGGGGGCAGAAATAGATCTTTTTGCCTCACCCCAGAACTATCAGTTGGACAAATTTTGCACAAGAACTCACCACAAAAAAGCCTGGAAAGTGGATGCTTTATCCTTCAGCTGGAAAAAACTATCAGTCTATGCCTTTTCCCCCCCTGCCTCTGCTCTCCAAAGTTCTTCTAAATGTCAAGCAGGACAAACCAAAAATGATTTTGATTGCTACAGACTGGTCTCATCGACACTGGTACCCACTCCTGCGCAGTGTGTTACACCTTCCACTGTGGCACCTGCCTCAGACACCTTACTTCCTATCTCAGCAGAACAACCAAATTCTGCATACTCAGCTCCAAACTTTGAATCTTGCAGCATGGCTAATCACCTAACTTCACCCTTAGCATCCTTCAGCAAACCTGTGAATTTTGGAGGCGAGAAGACCTAGTACTAGAAAATCTTATGCTGACAAATGGAAAAGATTCTGTGCCTGGAATCAATCTCAAGGGATAAGCACAGCAGTGCCCAACATTCCTCAGATTCTGCAATACTTAACTGAGATGCTTCACAAGGGCCTGTCCTTTTCTTCCATAAAAAGCCATGCCTCAGCCATTTCAGTTCATTACAACACAGAACCCTCCCCTCTTCTCTCATCCTCTGCTAAAGCAGTACCTCAGAGAGGCCAAAAACTTGAGACCACCCAGGAGAACTCCAGCCCCTGCCTGGGACCTCAATTTTGTATTGGAGAAGCTCACTCTCCCTCCTTTCGAGCCAGCTGCTACTGCAGACTTAAAATTCCTCTCCTGGAAAACAGCTTTCCTTTTAGCACTCACTTCAGCTAGAAGGATTTCTGAATTACAGGCTCTTATGGCAGTGGAGCCTTTCATCATTTTTCATTCGGACAGGGTATCTCTCAGGACCAATCCATTCTTCATGCCTAAGTTGGTATCCGGTGTGGCTCTTAATCAGACCATTCATTTGCCAACTTTCTTTCCCAATCCACAGAACAGGGTTAAGCGGATTCTGCATTCATTGGATGTGCGCAGACAACTTAGATTTTACTTAAACAGGACTAAATCTCAAAGGAAATCTGAACAACTGCTGGTGGCATTTGCTGCAGGGGCAGAGGGAAAGGCTATTTCAAAGCAAACCATTTCCAAATGGATACGCCATTGCATTTGTTTCTGCTATATGCACCATGGAAATACTATCCCCCAGGGGATCAGATCCCATTCAACCAGGGCTGCATCTACTTCAACAGCCTTTCTCAGAGGTGTCCCTACCAGGGACATTCTAGAAGCTGCTACCTGGAGCTCAGTTCATACTTTCACCAAACATTACCATTTACCACTTTTCTCTAAATCCATAGCTGGCTTTGCCACTGCTGTCCTGCAGGGCCTTATAGCTGGTCCTAATGCTATATAATTCCCTCCACCCAACCATAGCTTTGGGAATCTACACAAATGTAATGACTGCAACAGTGAAACACGAAGATCATAGTACAGTTGTGTACACTTACCATAAATGTAGATGTTCGAGTGTATTCACTGTTGCAGTCCTGGTTACCCTCCATCCAGCCCCCTATTTTTCTCTGGCTGTACCTCTACTTTCTCTCACTATGCTTAAAAGCCCTTTTGGTGTATTTGCTTTTGGTTAGATGTATGTTTTTTGTGTTTTTAATTTTATTTGCTCCCCATTTGGGGGACACCTGACATCTGGGGCAAGAAAACCTAATGTAATGGCGTCGGCTGCATGTTTTATACTCCTGACGATCTGACATTACAGAAGAAGGGACAGCAACTGACACAGGACCCAAGACTTTGTTAATCAGGCTGACTGAGGGCAACCTACCAGCAGATTACCCAAATGTAATGACTGCAACAGTGAATACACTCGTACATCTACATTTATGGTAAGTGTACACAACTGTACTTTTTGATTACTTGAATAATGCATAGTAGGAGCAGGGCCGGCCTTAGCTGAAATGGCGCCCTAGGTGAAGTAGTGCTGTGGTGCCCCTTAAGCCCCACCATACTCATGAAACACTTCTATTTGAGTCACATCCACAGGAAGGTCACTCCCTAAGAAAGCTAATCCAGTAATTTCCTTCAGTTGTTTAAATTCTTAGGAAGAAAAGATACCGCGACACACTTATTAGCTAAGCTGTTGCACAAACTCACTAAGGGCTCTAGGTGCAAATGAGTTAAGTAACTACCTGTGTGTACGTATTTCCTACTTTAAATACCAGAGCTGGATCATGGTCAAATAGGGCCCTAGGCAGGGTAATAGATCGGGGCCCCCCAGAGCAGCCCCTCCTGCAGCAACCCCCCCAGGCGCTGCCCCCTCCCTTAGCCATTCCAGTATTCCATTACTTGGCTGTTTCTCCCCAGTTACCATAAACACTGTTCAAACTTATCAGTGTACATACTGTTTTCTTATTTACTTCTACAATGATTGCAGATATTAAAATAAAATAGCACAAACACAGATCGCCATTTACTAAACAAACAGTCTCACAATGAAAACAGACTTGGCATGAGCAGTAAACTTCTCTGTCCTTGAAACACACGTTCATTGAAACAGCATGAAAACCCATATTAATTGAAAATGCATTTGGCCAGTGGAGGATTAAGTTTATCTTTCGGCTGTTTTCAAAACAGACTCCTTGCACACACTTTTAGGGCTGTGCATACATGCATTTGTTCTTTGATTCACCTTCCTGATTATATTCCTTGTATAATACAGCACCACTTGTTAGAATGTGTTTTAAATCTGTAGTTTTAAACATTCTTTTAATAAGCAATGAAATAAAATGAATGAACCAGTAATAACAGAACTACCCATTTCTGAAAATGTCATCCATAAAAGGGCACTCAGACTTTTGTCATTACAATCCACTTGTCATTACAATCCACCAAAATCACTCAATGCACACAATCTCTGCAGAAGTAAAATCATCTAAATAATTCCTCATTAAAGAAACCTGTAAGTAATGAAGAGGTTGCTACTGACAAACAATTTTACATCTCTGTGTTCCATCTACAAATTCAGTGCCTGCTGCCCTTGAAGAATTCATTGCTTATATTACATTAAAAAAAGTGGTAAGCTGGAAATAATATTTTAAGAAATGACTAACAAACCGACAAGTTCATAGTTAGGCATCTCGTACAAAGGAGGACACACTCAGGAGTGCAGAACCCCTATCCCCCCTTATAATGCACCAAATACTCAGCAATCATATGGGTACTGCAATGTTAGTACTCCATCTACATGGTGTGGGAGTATAATCCACAGCCTTCTGCACCAAAGGCAATTATGCTACTAACACTGCTTTCAAATTCTACAGCACAGTGCGCTGTTTGATAAACAAAACAGTTAATTGCACATTGGAAACAAACTTAGCATGAGCAGCAGTAAACTTTCTTCTTTTGACGCTCACGTTGGCAATTAGGGGCATTACATACCATGCCTCCATATCTCTCAACCTTTTGGCAAAAGAAATCTGAACAAATCTGAGCACAAGAAATCTGAACAAAAAATAATTGGCGGGGGGGGGACAAATACACCCGAACATTGACAGATTGTAAATATTGCTCATATGAACTTAGAAAGTTGCTAGAATAGCAGCATTTGTCGTAGCATGCATTTTCTGAAGGAAATAAAGGCTGAAATGCAAGAAATCACGACAAAATTTACAATAATGTGGATGCAATGTCTGTAAAAATAGGGACAGATTTTAAGTGTTGTTCTTTTTAACTTAGAAAGTTGGTAGAGTAACTGGATTAGTGTTAATATACATTTTTCTGAAGAATATGAAGTCTGAAACTTGTGTCTCACTATTTAGTGACTTCTGTCCTCTCTGATTTGCCACAAAACCACAAATTTTATGAGAAACAGACAAAAGTATGATCCTAAATTTGGACAGTTGAGAGATATGTTAACACACATACACATGCACACACACATTCAGCCACTGTCTCACATAGCAATACACACACACACACACACACACACACACACACACACACACACACGCCTTCTGTTTCATAGAGCAATTAACGACTAGTTTAAATTCTACACACTCCTACTCTCTCGCACAACACACAGACATGCACTGTCCCTCTCATACAGAACTGAACAGATCCACTAGTTTAAATTACACAAGACACCTGCCCTGTCTCTGTTCTCACACAGCAGCATACACATACACACACCTACTCTCTCACAGTGATACACACACTTTCTCTCACATACAGAAGTGAACAATTTAAATTACACATAGACACACACATACACTTACCTTCTTTTTAAACCGAATGGCAACACAAGCACACACGGATTTAACCCCCCCCTTTAATGGAACTGCTAGCTTAAATTGCAAGTGCGACTGCAGAATATATTTATTTCCACGCTGGCGTGTGCATGCATGTTCCTCCTTAAAGGAGAAAACGCTAATGTCACAATCAACCTGCACCTGTAAAAGTGGGGGAGCGCTTGTCCTCCCCCCCCCCCACACACACACACACACCCTATGGTTCCAGCTCCCTCGACTCAAGAGTTAGGGCACCAAGAAGAGTGCATGGACTGACAAAAATAAATTAATTAAAATACAAAATAAATAAATAACTGTATCCTTTACGAGGCCAGCCTGTACTGCACCCTAGGCTGTCGCCTAGTTCTTCTGTGCCTAAGGCCGGCCATTAATAGGAGGAGTTATTGTTGGATTTGTTTAAACCAATCCATGTTTGGTCCTAGGAGCCCTGACACTAATTTCTGGCACAACTAAATCCACATTTTATTCCTTTTATACAATTTTTGTTACTTTTTCGGCTCTTTGGTGTTTCTGTATTCCACTGTTGCTGCATCTCTGTCACTAGACTTGCACTGAGCCATCAGCTCCAATGTCATACTATTTTCCAGTTCCTGTTTAATATATGGAAGTCAGGACTAAGCAAATCTTAAATGATATTAACTGAAAATATAAATATGCTGGTTTTATAAACATTCTTTGTCTGTTCATTGTTACATGGGGAACATATTGTATGCATATTTAGTTGCATCACATCATTGATAGTGTTTTAAAATTGTTTTCTTCTTTCCTTATATCATTGTGGTTTCTGCTGTGCTTCTTGCTAATGTTAGCTCTGCTGAAATAGTGCTGTAGCAGATGGTTTTCTTTAGCTTGAAGCATGTTTAATGCTGCTGACTAGAAAATTTCTAGTTGATTTTCTGCTGACACGTTTGTTAATATAGCCGTAAGTATTTAATGTCGGTCTCCTTTGTGGTTGCTGCAGTTGTTCTGTGAGTATGCTCATACTGAGTTTTATTTAGTGGCAGTGTCTATGTTTTAGTTTGTGTGTTTAGAAATTTGGCTTATTTGAGGCTGAGCGGTTTCTAAGCTGGTCTGCATCTTCAGTTATCTATTTCTATACCTCATTTTTTAAGTTAAGTGTCTGTCTTCTCTCAACCTAGATTGTCAGTCTTCCAGCAGGGATGCTATTGGGAAATAACATACCGGATAGAAGGCTGAATGGGTGATTCTGATTGGCAACTGTAAAGGTTTTATATCCTTCTGTGGCATAAATATACAGTAAGGCATGAGTGTGTACATAGTACAAATATTACTGCAAGCCCAAAGCTATTGCGCAATCAGTCTGTGGATGTACAGTAATATCTGTACCAGGCACACCCTGAAGTGCCTTACTACACTTATAAATGGGCACATCTATTTATTTTTGTTTGTTTGAATTTTACATTTAGAAATTTACTTACGATGATTATATATTTTATTGTGGATTATAATGTAAAATAGTTCCTTAGTCCATTTAGACTAATGTATTGCTGTGCACTGTTGTACTTTTTTAACTCTGTGGAATATTGGTATGAAATTCTCAGGGTAGTCAAACCTGGTGCATGTCACTGCACAGTTCCATTTGTAAACAAATGCCAACACTGCATAATAACCTTAGTAGCAGTCTGTGAGGTAATCCCAGTGACAATAGACTTGTGAGCAGTAGGATCCTTGCTGCAAAAAAGTGTGTATAAACTAAAGCAGCAGCTTTGTTAGCAATTGGGTGTCCGTGACATTACATGTTTGCAGCCTCCCACCTTGGTAGTTAAATCAGCTCTTACTATGCACATTCCTTTGTTCTGTTTTAGAACACAACCGAAGACAGAGACAGAACCAATAAATGCTCCTAAAACACACTAATAAGGCAGAAAGAATGCAAAGAAAAAACAAGAAAGAGTGAAACAGTACAGTTGTGTAGGCAACAGGTTGTAATTGTGGACGAACAAGTGTGGCCACTGTTGCACTCCTAACTTATAGGGATCTCTGTTCTGTTGCGGGAGGAGTCCAACATCCAGCTTTTCAATGATGAGAACTCTCTTCCCACAACCAGGCTGATGGCGCCTTACCTCAGAAGTGTCCACTTACCGGATATGTAGCGAGTCCACCAGAGCCATCTTTGGTTCTGTTTTGCCCCCCCCCCCCACACACACACACACACACACACACACACGCACACAGGTCAGAGCCACATGTATGTCAAGGTCTTGTGAGCAGGATCATGCCTAGGTTAAAAGTCTTATCCTAGGTTTAACTAATGTTGCAGTCTGTGGCATAGAAAATACAAGTCTCCCTCAGGGCATCAGGTCAAGCAGAAAAGGGAATTAAGGTACAGGAGTGAAAGGGGAAGGGTGTATAAATACTCACCCGCTGCCTTTACTTGTCCCACTACTATAGAAGGAAAAGATGGAAGGACATGGAATTGGGAAAATGACTACATTCGAACATCTACAGTTAAGGTAAGTTACCTAACTGTACAGTGATATTCAAGTCTCCTTTTCCTGAGGAAAGTTAGTCTGAGAATGTGGAATAGTACATATCTGAAAGAGTGCTGAGAAATTTAAATGCAGTACTGCATAGAAAGTGTATGCTACAGTTTTTGCTAAATGTGAGACAAGTGGGTCTGTAAGCCAAAAATATAAATAGGCTGGTATTATGCATTAGTTGTGTGCTACAACTGACTGCAGTTACATTTGGGATATTTGGGATATTTGCTTGCATCATTAGGTTTTAAGGTGTAGGAATTAAGATCACTAATACGTTGGGCCAGGGGCGTTATTGTGACATAACATCTGAGACATTTGCTTCACTGGCAAAGATAATAATGGCCTATGAATAAAAACATATTATACCATGACCCCCCATTAATATTCCAAAACGTGCATGCTGCTTGGCCAGTGTGCACGTTGTAAATCGACTTATACTAATGGAAAAAGGTCCGGTCACCCGGACTTTTTCCATTAGTATAAGTCTCTTTTAAAACACTGTCTCGCTATGTTAAAAGAGTTTAACATAGCGAGACAGGTTTAAAAAAAGCAATGGAGATCTCCGTTGCTTATTTTAAAGCTGTCTCGCTATATTAAACCCATTTAACATAGCGAAACAGCAAAAAGCAACGGATATCTTGCTTTCTCCGTTGCTTTTGGCCACAGCTCTGATGTACTGCGTAGGCATGCGCAGTACATCAGAACTGCCGGCGGATACCAGACAGCTGCGGAAGGGCAGCAAAGAGGCATTATACAATGCCATTATTTAAGAAAAGTAATTATTTCTTTTCTTAAATAATGTCATAGTATAATAGCAATAACCCACTTCTGGGTGTGGGTAATGCGGGACTTACCCACGGTTGTCTTTGTTTGGTCCCGAGGGCTTCGCCCTCGGGACCAAACCACGCCAACCGTGGGTAAATCCCGCATTACCCACACCCAGGCGCATTACCCACACTCAGGTTCTTGCTATAATATTGATCCCTTCACTAATTATATTTCTGTAAATATAAGTTTGAATAATAAAGAAAATAAAGAACTTAGAATTGACATGATTAAAGCAACTAAACTGGCTGCATGTTTTAAAATTAGTTTGCAAAACTGTTTGTTCGACAGTGAGAGTGACTGATGACAGAAATCTCTGGACTAGGGCATTGGAAATTTTGGCTTCTTTTAATATTTGTGACTACAATCTGTCACATGCACCTAGTGTAGTTAGTATCAATGGAATCCATAACACTGTTTGTTAATGTAGATATTTCAGAAAATGCAGTCTCTGTTATTCAGAGATGCATGCGGTAAAAGAATGTGGCATAACATGCCAAAGGTATGTGGAAATGGGCAACATGGACAGAAAGCATATATTGACATGTAGAAATTAATTAAAATCAGGGCTTTTATCACTGTCTTGTGAAAACATTTAACAGCCTGATGATTTGGATGTAACTGAAGTAACCTGTTTTACAGCCTGAACATGAACAAAATGAATTTGAGCCAGAAATGATTACTAAAAGTAATAATGTAGTAATAACTGTGGAAGATTTGTTTTCTATAAAAGTGAATAATAAGTTTGAAGTTTTGAACTGTAATAGGGGGAAGAGATATTTCAGAATGTGCTGCTACAGAAAAAATCAATTCTGTTACGAAAAGTTGAAGAACAAAAGTAAACCAAAGGACACTGCTGAAGAGGATACTGTGGTAATTTTGCTAAATGTTAATAGTATAAAGAATGAAATTAGACATTTGCTTGTGTTAAACTGGCGTAAGCAAACAACAGCAACTATATGCCTATTAGGTATGTGTTTAACACACTAGCAAGAAATTGTTTATGGGGCTTGTGACACCCGTACACTGGCCCATTAATCAAGGAGCCTCAATCCTCACCACTAACACCAGTGAGGGGTGTACACATTGGGAAGGATAACAAGTACACACACACACACACACACACACACACACACACACACACACACACACACACACACAGTAAAGTACAATTTCCCTTAAGAGCACATACAGATCACAGTCAGTCTGGGGCTGGTTTCTCCATTTCTCGCCAGATCCCTAGTAAGACTCCGCACTGGCACAGCTATAGGGTCCAGATCTCAGCATAGTGGTCAAGCTAAAACCTCCAGCACTCTCTCTGTCAAACTAGTGCTTCGGGTCCCTGCCCAGGTAGCTGACACACACACACTTTAAGATATGTGTTATATACAAGCACACAGACGCTCCTGGGGAAAGCTAGCACAGGTTCTCCAGCTATGCCCCTTCCTGCCAGGCTGTAAGGTAGTAATCCACTGCCACCAACCACTAATATCAGCTACTAATGATGCCCTTACCACAGGGTGTCCAATTTTACTGTGCAATATTATTATCATCCAATTAATGTGACCAGAACTTTTAAGGCTATTGGAGTGGCTTAGTACAGTATCACTAAATACATGCAAGTACTCTAGAGCTTAAATTATATCTACACAAAGCAGCGACAGTTGAAAGGTTTAAAAATGTTTAATAAAAGCACAAGACAAAACTCCTCAATTCAACACAGTGTTAGTCAAGAGTTCAAAAATCACAGGAAAATGCTTTAAAACAGTATTGTTGGATAGCCTGACAAAAATATAGAAAATAGCTAGACTATAAATTCCTACCTAACTCTAAGAGCAATACTGTCCTAAATTCTACTTGCATATAGAGCAAAGGCAGAGTGCTAGTGATGTTTTCAGTTCTGAAGACCAGTGCAAAATAGTCTGATTCTCTCTCGGTGAGAAAGTCTTAAATTGATAATACATCACTGCTGACTCGTTTTAGACTACATCATTCTTAATTTAGCTTCCCAGGCTAACAGAAACTCAGAATTTACATTTCTGTTTGTAATGTGCACCTGCAGGAAGCCACAGCAATAAAAGACATTATATATGTAAAGTCTAGCAATTAACTCCGGTCTCAAAACAATAGAAAGAATTTGCTGGTCCAGACATCATGGCTTCGAGTTTGAGATCAACCAGTCATACAATGCTTGACTTATCAGCTTTCTTCCAGGAGAGTGCACTGTGGTTACATTTTTTAAGCTTAGTACAACATATAGTTTAATCATAACATATAGTTCTCTTTTGCATTTGTAAAACCAGCCTGTGGAATATACTAATATTTACAAATTACACAGAATTATTTACAAGATTCTACCTGGCTGGGCTGGTAGCCTTTCCAATTTTCACATTTCTCCCCCCTGAGAACTCAAGCTAGTTTTTCAAGTGACCTTGAGAAACATTGCTTGAAAAGGTTAGATCTATCTGAGTATACCTTACCCCATTCACTGTCTTGAGAGCTCATCTGCATTGGCATTGCTAATCCCACTGCGGTGCTGCACTGACATATATGCTTGCAACCCTATACTACATCCTAGCAACTTGGCATTTTGCTGGCTGGCTCTGTGTAACCATGTTAGGAGATTGTGATCTGTAACTACAGTGAATTTCCTTCCATAAAGATAAGGCTGAAGTTTCTGCAGTGCCCACACTATGGCTAGCCATTCATATTATACAGCTGCATAGCATTCCTCCCTGGGTTGGAACCTACGATTGAGATAAACCACTGGGTGCTCTTCTTCCTCTGAAGAAATCTGGCTAAGTACAGCCACCACCCCTTGGTTCGAAGCATCTGCTTGCACAACAAATTCTTTACTGTAATCTGGACTGGCCAACAGGGGGCCCTCCCAAAGCTTCTTTAAAGCTTCTGGAATGCCTGCACACATGCTGTGGTCCACACTACCTTATCTGGCCTGTTTTTCCTTGTCAGGTCTGTGAGGGGAGCAGCTGTGGTACTATAACTGGGGGTGAACTTTCTGTAGTACCCTGCTGTCCCTAAGAATGCCCTCACCTGCTTTTCAGTAACAGGTGCAGGCCATGCCTGAATGGTTTCCACTTTGGCAGGTTCTGGCCTAATCTTACCACTCCCCACTCTTATGTCCCAGGTAGGAGACCTCTGCCATACCCTCCTGACATTTGCTCGGCTTAATGATCAACCGTGCTCTCTGTAGTCTGCCCAGCACCTCCCTGACATTTTGAAGGTGCTATTGCCAGGAATGGCTGTAGATGGCAATATCATCTAGGTAAGCAATGGCATACCCTTCTGCTCCTGCTAGGATATGATCTGTCAGCCTCTGGAAAGTTGCTGGGGCATTTGTCATCCCAAAGGGCATTTTTGTGAACTCATACAAGCCAAAAGGAGTCACAAAGACCGACCTCTCTCTAGCACTGGGAGTTAAGGGCACCTGCCAGTAACTCTTGGTAAGATCAATGGTGATGAGATACTTAGCCCCACCCAGATGCCTTAGGGCCTCATCTGTCCTTAGCATGGAGTAATCATCTGACTCTGTGTGCCTATTTAATTTCCTGTAGTCCGCACAGAACCTGCTGCTGCCATCCTTCTTTGGCACCAGCACCACTGGGGAGGCCCAGGGAATGTTGGACTCTTGAATTACCCCTAATTCCAACATTTCCTGTATCTCCTCCCGCAGAGTCTGTTTGACTCTCTCTGGTACCCTATAAGGGGCCTGCCTAATAAGCCTTTGGGGTGCACTCTGGTTTCCCAGTGAACATGTCCCCAAACTCCTGTAACACTGCTCGGATTTTTGAACCTTGGTATGAGATAGCTGCTGGGACATTACTAATCCCTTCCACTGAGGTGTCTGTCCAAGCCTCACTGAGGAGATCAGTCACCAGATCTCCATCAGACACCTCTTGCAATCCACTGCAAATACTCAGCACAAGGGCCTCCCTATCATGGTAAGGTTTCTTCATGTCAACATGGTACAATTTGTGCCCTCCCTCCTGCCTAGCAGTTCTTCCAGGTAGTTAACTTCACTTAACTTGCTTACCACCTTGTAGGGTCCCTCACAGGCTGCTTGCAGCTTGTTGTGTTTGACAGAAATGAGAACCATTACCTGCTGCCCTAAGCATACTCAATAGCTCAAGCATTCCTGTCATACCAGACTTTTTTCTGCTGTTGGGCTTCTGCCAGTTTCTCCTGGGCCAAGCTCATGAGTTCCCTGAGCCTTTTCTTCAGGTTTAGGGCATATGCCACAACAGACTCCTTGTGGGATTTACACTCACCTTCCCACTCGTACCAAATTAAATTTAGAGGTCCCCTCACCCTATGCCCATACAGCAACGCAAAGAATGAAAAACCTCTGGATTCGTGGGGAACCTACCTCTCTGTAAGCAAACAACAGATGGGTCAGATATTTGTCCCACTCTCTCTTAGACTGGTCTGTAAGTGCCCGTAGCATAGACTTGATTGTAGAGTTTAACCTCTCTACAAGACCATTAGTCTGGGGGTGGTAGGGGGTGGTCGTTTAGGTGCTTCAACCCACAGTACTTCCACAGACAAGCCAGCAGGTCTGACATGAAATTGGCACCTCTGTCAGTCAGTATTTCTTTTGGGAAACCTACCCTGCTGAAAATCTCTAACAAAGCATTTGCCACCTTTTCCGCCTCAATGGAGGACAAAGCCACTGTCTCATGGTATCTTGTAGCATAATCTACTACCACTAGGATATACTTTTTCCCTGTGGAACTTGGGGTACTCAGAGGCCCAACAATATCCATAGCTACCCTCTGACATATCTCCTCAATCACAGGCAAAGGCATCAAAGGAGCTCTTACCTTGTCTCCTGCCTTTTGGCACTGCTCACATGTCCTGCAGTCTCCTGTTACATCTCTGGAAATTCCAGGCCAATAGATGTTCTGCATAATACATCTCTCTGTAAGTTTTATGCCCATATGACCTGCAAAGGGAATGTCATGGGCTATGGCTAGAAGTGCCAGACGGTAGGCTCTAGGCACTACCAACTGCTGTATCCTGTCACCTTCTAGCCCTCCCTCAGGGGTCCACTCTCTATACATTAACACTTGTCCCAGTATACATAATCCCCCTTCCCATGAGAATCAGGTGCCTCAGTAGCTACCTGCCTCAGGCCTTGTAATGTAGGGTCTGAGAGCGGAGCCTGTCTCAACACTTTCTTTGTAACCCTTCCCAGCTCCCCTTCTGCAGGAAGTCTGGCATCCTCTGACAGCGGTGCCTCACTGTTAGCCTGGCTACTACTACTCACTTCTACCTTTGCAGTCACTTTGTCTAAGGGACCATCAGTACCCACAAGCAGCTGTGTCTCACCTTCAGTCTCACTGCTACAGGGTAGCTCCCTCCCTGAAGTAACCACTGCACCAGTCCTGGCTGTAAGTGTGCGGTCTGACTGGGTCTCCCCCAGATTACCAAACCCAAATGCTTGTCTCCAAGCCTGACTGCATGTAACTGCGTTAACACATGATACTGCCTCATCCAAATCTTTCCCTATCAAGACATCTGCAGGATGGTAGTTTGGTGCCCCAGTTGTCTCAGGACAACCTACTATTGGCATTTTGTCTTCCCCACTTACTGGCTACCTCACCTTTTGTTCCTCACCTTGCCTCCGTGGACATCTATATGCCACATGGCCCCACTGGTTGCATTCAAATAATTTAACCCTAAGTCCTGGAAGTATACCTGGACTAGTGGCTTCCCCTGCTACTGGCAGATTCTGTTGGGGCAGTCTTGGCTGCCCACCATGGGTTCCTTTAGTCCCATGAGCAGTACTGAGGGTCCCTTTCCTGTGCAATGATGCCCTGATTGCTAAGTATAGGTCTCCCTTCTTCCCCAACTCATCTGAAGTAGCACATTGTCTATCAGCTAACCAGATCCTCATGTCCTCAGGCAAAGTGCTAAGGACTTGTTCGCGTACCAAAAGGTTTGCCAGCACTTCCAAAGTGGTGACCTGACATCCACTCACTTATCTATGAAAATAAGTGCTCAGTTCAGCAACATATTTACACACATTTTTATCAGCCTTGTGTCTATGCTCTCAAAACTTTTTCCTGTAAGCTGCAGGTGTTGGCTTAAAAAATTATAACAAACAATTCTTAACAGCAGTATAATCAAAAAATTGTGAACAGATAATTTAGACAGCACAGTTACAGCTTTGTCATGGTGTAAGGGGCTCAGGAACCGTACCCAGAGCCTTTGGTCAACGTCATACTGTTTACATACCCTCTCAAACATATGAATGAAACTATCAAAATTATACCCCTCTGTAAACTGCGGAATAAATTTACTGAACTTTTGTACTTCTGTGGTCTGGTTATTCCCTTCCCCATTACCTCCATAACTCTGGCAAAGAGTCAGCATCTCCTTTTCATGCTTCCTTTGCCTCTCCTTCTCCTCCGCTTCCAGGGGTAGCAGTTACTCATTCTCCTCAGCCTGTAGGCATCTCAGTCTCTCTGCTGCTGCTTTTTCCAAATGCCTGGCCTCCAACTCAAGTCTCTTTAGCTCCAGATGGATTATTAAGTCTTCTGCAGAAATGTTGAGCTGTCCATTCTTTGATGTTGTAACTCTTCACGGCCAGTCTGATCATCCTCCTGATTGCTATTTTCTGATGCAGCTGTGACCAAAGCTGCAAGCATGTCTGCCTTAGTCAGGTTTCCATGCACCAGTCCCTTAGCCTGGCACATTTCAGCCAACTGGCTCCTTGTCAGCTTGCCATACTCCTCTGCTGACATGCTTGCCTGCTCTTCCCTGACTAACTAAGCTAACAAAAGAAATAAAATAATTGTGATCTGAACTCTGAATATTCACTGTGTGACTGATTTAGAGTACAAAAACACCTTCAGTGATCACTGTACATAAGCTACAGGAATTCAGTATCCACACCACTACAAACCAATTAGTATGTCATGTGGCTAACTCTCCACTATCAAACAATTAATATTTGATGTGGATATCGCACCACTGCCAAACAATTAATATGTGGTGTGGATATCCCACCACTGCCAACCAATTAATAGTTGACGCCAGTGCACTGGCCCACTAATCCGGGAGCCTCAATCCTCCTTGCTAACACCACTGAGGGGCGTGCACATTGGGAAGGATAACAAGTACATACACAGTAAATTACAATTTCCCGTAAGAGCACACAGAGATCACAGTCAGTCTGGGACTGGTTTCTCCCTTTCTCTCCAGATCCCCAATAAGACTCCCCACTGGCACAGCTATAGGGTCCACATCTCAGCCTAGTGGTCAAGCTAAAGCCTCCAACAACCTCTCTGTCCAACCAGTGCTTCATGTCCCTGCCCAAGTAGATGACAACACACACGCACTTTAAGATATGAGTTATCTACAAACACACAGACACTCCTGGGAAAGGCTGGCACAATTTCTCCAGCTATGCCCCTTCCTGCCAGGCTGTAAGGTTAGTAATCCACTGCCACCAACCAGTAATATCCACTACTAATAAGGCCCTTACCAAAGGGTGTCCAATTTTACTGTGCACTATTATTATTATCCAATTAAGTAAGTGTGACCAGAACTTTTATGGCTATTGGAGTGGCTTAGTACCGTATCACTAAATACATGCAAGTACTCTAGAGCTTAAATTATGTCTAGCCAAAACAGCCCATGTTGAAAGGTTTAAAAATATTTAATAATAAATAAAGGCAAAAGACAAAACTCCTCAGTTCAACGCAGTGTCAGTTAAGAGTTCAGAAATCACAGGAAAATGCTTTAACAATATTGCTGGATAGTCTGACAAAAATATAGAACCAGGCTAGACTAAATCTGACTAAATTCCTGTTTAACTCTAAGAGCAATACTGTTCTAAATTCTACCTGCATATAGAGCAAAGGCAGAGTGCTAGTGATGTTGTCATTTCTGAAGACCAGTGTAAAATGGTCTGATTTTCTCTCTCTCTGAGAAAGTCTTAAATTGATAATATAGCACTGCTGACTCATTTTAGAGTAATCATTCTTAATTTAGCTTCCCAGGCTAACAGAAACTCAAAGTTTACGTTTCTTTTTGTAATGTGCACCTGCAGGAAGTAGTAAAAGACATTATATATGTAACATCTAGCAATTAACTCTGGTCTCAAAACAATAGAAATAATTTGCTGGTCCAGACATCACGGCTCTGAGTTTGAGATCAACCAGTCATACAGTGCTTGACTTATCAGCTTCTTCCAGCAGATTGCACTGTGGTTACATTTTTGAAGCTCAGTACAATATATGGTTCAATTATAAGATATAGTTCTCTTTTACATTAGTAAAACCAGCCTGTGGATTATATTAATGTTTACAAGATTCTATCACATAGAATTATTTACAAGATTCTATCTGGCTGGGCTGGCAGCCTTTCAGTTTTTCTCAGGGCTATAAAGTAATCTGGACTTTTGGGTTAAACTATCTATTCCATGATGTCCTTCTATTCATATGCTGCTGTATTCATAGCACAAGGGAGTCCACCTCTGGTCGACTGTTGTACGTCCGGCCATTTTACAAAAGATAAAGGCTGCCACTAGGGTGCGTGTGACATCCCACATCTCTCTTTGTGTCCGTAAACAGATGTTGGGTACAAAGCAGATGTCAGCCCCACCTACTCTAAACTTTTCTGACCCCTGTGTGACTGCCAAATCCAGTCATTGCTCCTTCAGAAAAGTGATCCCTTGTAATTCGTTCATCTTATCAGACTTCAGATAAGTACCCCATAGGGGTTTTTGATCATCTTTTGCTACTACTGTTGGGTTTCATGTCAGGTAGAAAGGGCAAGTGTAGGTGTGGAAAGCAAATTCCACATAAAGATATCCATGAGCTCTGCCTGTTTTGCTTAGGCCAGGAATACGACCACACCACTTGTAGTATTTGTCAGGCCTTTGTTCCCAAAACCCTCAGGAGTCTTGTAACTGCCTTAAAACTTTATTTAGAGAAACAGCGGCTAAAGCATTTGGTGAAAGTGATGGATCTGATGTCGGGCCTCTCAGATGAGCCGCCAGTCAAAAAGGTGAAAAAAATCAAGGCCTGAACCAACTGTTGGCACCCTCCCCTCCAGCCGTACCTCTCGAGGCCAGTGAAGGCCCAGAGTCTGAGTCGGAAATTGGACCTTCCTTTGGCGGGTACCCAGGTGGAATCCATTAAAGAAGCCGAGGGCACATCCCGGAGGGAATCACAGGTGTCCCAATAGGTCGCTGAGTGAGAACCTAGGCTCATGATATCCGAGGAACCGCGTGGGATCTCACAAATTATATTTCGGGAGGACATTAGAACTGATATTGTGGAGTAACGGCTGGCATCCGGCCCTCCCACTCTTCACCAGATCTCCAATACCTCGACTTTGGAGTTCTATAAAAAGAAGCAAAAAAAACCCCCCAAAACATCTTGCGCCTTCACCAATGCCTGCTGTCTCCGAACAACTGCCTGACTGGCAAGCCTTCACCCAAGGCCTTTTTAATGCCTTCTTAGCCATACGCCAGGCCCCTACTCTGTTCCAGGCCTTTACGGCATCTACTCCCAGAGGTAAACCTGCTCCGGACATTTCATCCAAAGAAGAGGATTCATTAGGGAATGAATCCCTCACCTACACCTCACAAATTGCTTCCTCTGTGGGGTAAGCTTCTCCAGAGGAGGCGTCCAGTGGCACAGATTCCCCAGGAGAAAATTTCACCTTCATGGAACCATTGCTCAAATAAAAGACTTCTTCAAGTGGGGCAGCACTCAGGTCACAGAAACCCAGAAGAAGTATTATTACCTCTTGCAAATGGAGTCTCCCAACCTGTCTGCTGTAGCTCCAATGCACCTTGCCTTCTTGGATGCATTCCTGGCTACCTCAAAAAACCCTGATTCACAGCCTCCTGCACCCAAACGCCCAGACAGGTTTTATAAGGTCCCTGAGGATGTTAAATTCCTGTATAAAGCTCCTTCTGCATATCCTTCAGTCATTGCTTTGGCTGCAGACAAAACTGATTAGCTACTCCCTTCCACTTCCCTCCTGCCCTCTGACAAGGAGAGCAGGTTAATGGAGCATTTAGGAAAAAAGGTCTATACTTCTGCTACCCTATCAGTTTGAGGAATTAACTTCCAGACCATCATGGCCAAAATACTCCCTGGCTCTGTTGGCTAATGTGACTAAACAGTTGGAGGACTTCCCTGACTCCCCAGCCAAGGCTAAAATATCCACTGTATTGAATTTGTGCACTTGGGTAACCAAGCACTCTATAAAGTGCAGTTACAATGCAGTAGAGGCCTCATCTCGGGCTGCTGCTTCAGGGTCTGTCATGAGGAGATGTTCCTGGCTTAGGTTGCAGCCTCTCCCAGATTTCTGAAGGAAATGAAGGCTGAAACTCAAATGTATGACATTTAGTTATTTCAACCCTCTGTGATTTGCCAGAAAACCACAAATTATATGAGGAATAGCCAAACATTTGAGAAAAAAAATGGATAGCTGAGAGGTTTGCGTACCTCTCAACCTCTTAGTGCAAGAAATCTAGACAAAGCTTAAAATAATATGGATGCAATGGCCGAACACAAATAGGGAATAGATTTTAAGTATTGGTCTTTTTAACTTAGAAAGTGTTTAGAATAACAAGATTTGTGGTAACATACATTTTCTGAAGAATATGAAGTCCGAAACTCGTATATATATGTCACTGTTTAGTGACTTCAGTCCTCTCTGATTTGCCACAAAACGACAAATTTTATGAGAAACAGACAAACTATGATCCTAAATCTGGACATATGAGAGGTATGTTAAACACACACACACACACACACACACACACACACACACACACACACACACACACACACATGCACTCAGCCACTATCTCACATAGCAATACGCACACACACATACCTTCTCTTTCATACAGCAACTGACGACTAGTTTAAATTCCATACACTCCTACTCTCTCACACAACACACAGACGCACATTCTCTCTCATACAGAAACGAATGAAACCACTAGTTTAAATTACACACATGCACACCTACCTTCTTCTCTCTGTTCTCACACAGCAGCACACACATACACACACCTACTCTCTCGCACAGTAGCACACACACACACGCACACTCTTACTTTCTCTCGCATACAGAAGCAAACTGTTTAAATTACAAATAGATACACACATACACTTATCTTCCTTCTAAACCGAACGGGCACACGAACACACACAGACTTAACCCTCCCTTAATGGAACTGCTAGCTTACATTTCGTGCATGACTGAAGTATGTATTTACTTTCACACTGGTGTGTACACGCATGTTCCCCCTTAAAGGAGAATATGCTAATACTGCGATCAACCCGTAGCTGTAAAAGTGGGAGGACGCTCAACCCCCTCGCCCTATGGTTCCGGCACCCTCGACTCAGAGACAGTGTGCCGAGAAGAGCGCATGGACAGAGAAAAATAAATTCATTAAAATAAAAATAAATAATTGTGCCCTTTACTAGGCTGACCTGTACGGCACCCTAGGTGGTTGCCTAGTTCGTTTCTGCCTAAGGCCGGCTGTGAGTAGGAGTTGTTCTTGTTGGATTTGTTTACAACAAGCCAGGTTTGGTCCTAGGAGTCCAGACGCTAATGACTGGCACAACAAAATCCATATTTTATTCCTTTTTGTACAATTTTTGTTAGTTTTTAAGCTTTTTGCTGTCTCTGTCTACCACTGTTGCTGCATCTCTGTCACTGGACTTGCAGTGAGTTATCAGCCCTAATGTCATGTTGTTTTCCAGTTCCTGTGTGAGATATGGAAGCCAGGACCATGCAAATCTTAAATGATATTAACTGAAAATGTAAATATGCTGGTTTTATAAACATTCTTGGTCTGTTCATTGTTCTGTTACATGGAGAAAATATTGTATGCATATTTAACTAAGTCACAGCATTTTAATTGTTTTCTTCTTTCCTTATATCATTGTGGTTTCTGTTTTGCTTCTTGCTAATGTTAGTTCTGCTGAAATAGTTATGTGCTGTAGCAGGTGGTTTTCTTTAGCTTGAGGCATGTTTAATGTTGCTGACTAGAAGATTTCTAGTTGATTTTCTGCTGACACGTTAATATATCCGTTAAATATTTAATGTTTGTCTCCTTTGTGGTTGCTGTGGTTGTTCTGCGTGTATGCTCGTATGGAGGTTTATTTAGTGGCGGTTTCTGTTTTTTAGTTTGTGTGTTTAGAAGTTTGGCTTATTTAAGGCTGAGCTGTTTTTAAGCTAGTCTGTATCTTCAGTTATCTGTTTCTATATCTCATTTTTTTAAGTTAAGTGTCTGTCTTTTCTCACCTAGGTTGTCAGTCTTCCAGCAGGGATGTTATTGGGAAATAACATACCGGATAGAAGGCAGAATGGGTGATTTTGATTGGCAACTCTAAAGGTTTTATATCCTCCTCTGGTATAAACATGCAATAAGGCTATGTGTACATAGTACAAATATTACTGCAAGCCCAAAGCTATTGCACAATCAGTCCGTAGGTACACAGTAATATCTGTACCATGCACACCATCAAGTGCCTTACCACATATAAAAGGGCACATGCATTTTTTTCTGTTTGAATTTTACATTTAGAAGTTTACTTATAATTATATATTTTATTGTGGATTGTAATGTAAAATAGTTCTTTACTCCATTTAGACTAATTTATTGCTGTGCACTGTTATAACTTTTTAACTGTGTGGACTATTGGTATGAAATTCTCAGGGTAGTCAAACCTGATGCATGTCACTGCTCAGTTCCATTTGCAAACAAATGCCAACACTACACAATACCTTAGCAGCAGTCTGTGAGGTAATCCCAGTGACAATAGACTTGTGAGCAGTAGGATCCTTGCTGCAAAAACCTGTGTATGAACTAAAGCAGCAGCTTTGTCAGCGATTGGGTGTCCATGGCATTATGTGTTTGCAGTCTCCCACCTTGGTAGTTAAATCAGCACGTACTATGCACATTCCTTTGTTCTGTTTTAGTGCACAACAGAAAACAGAGACAGCACCAAGAAATGCTCCTAAAGTAGACTAATCAGACAAAAAGAATGCAAAGAAAAAACAAGAGTGAAAAAGTACAGTTGTGTAGGCAACAGGTTGCAATTGTGGATGAACAAGTGTGGCCACTGTTGCACTCCTAACTTATAGAGATCTCTGTTCTACTGCTGGAAGAGTCCAGCATCCAGCTTTTCAATGATGAGAACTCTATTCCCACAATTAGGCTGATGGTGCCTTACCTCAGAAGTCTCCACTTACCAGGTATGTAGCGAGTCCACCAGAGCCAGCTTTGGTTCTGTTTTGCCCCCCCACACACACACACAGGTCAGAGCCACGTGTATGTCAAGGCCTTGTTAGCAGGATCATGCCTAGATTAAAATCGTATCCTAGGTTTAACTAATGTTGCCTCCTGTGGCATAAAAAATACAAGTCTCCCTCGGGGCATCAGGTCAAGCAGAAAATGGAATTGAGGTAGGAGTGAAAGGGGGAAGGGTGTATAAATATTTACCTCTGCCCTTACTTGTCCCACTGCTTTAGAGGGAATAGATGAAGGGACATGGAACTGGGAAAAGGACTACACTCAAACATCTACAGTTAAGGTAAGTTACCTAACTAACTGTACAATGATATGCAGTCTCCTTTTCCTGAGGAAAGTTAGTCTGAGAATGTGGATAGTACATATCAGAAAGAGTGCTGAGAAATTTAAAGGCAATAATGCATGGAAAGTGTATGCTACAGTGTTTGCTAAATGTGAGACAAGTGGGTCTGTAAGCCAAAAATATAACTAAGCTGGTATTGTGCATTAGTTGTGTACTACAACTGACTGCAGTTACATTTGGGATATTTGCTTGCATCTTTAGGTTTTAAGGTGTAGGAATTAAGATTATGAATACAGTTGGGCCAGGGACATTTTTGTGACATAACATCTGACATTTGCTTTACTGGAAAAGTTAATAGTGGCCTATGAATCAAAACATAATATTGATCCCTTCACTAATTATATTTCTGTAAATGTAGGTTTGAATAATAAACAAAGGTTAACATGGCTTAGAATAGACGTGACTGAAGCAACTAAATTGGCTGCACGTTTTAAAATTAGTTTGCCAAACTGATCATTCGACAGTAAGAGTGACTGATGAAAGAAATCTCTGGACTAGGGCATTGGAAATGTTGGTTTCTTTGAATATTTGTGACTATAAACTATGACCTGCACCTAGTGTAGTTAGTATCAATGGAATCCATAACACTGTCTGTTAATGTAGATATTTCAGAAAATGCAGTCTCTGTTATTCAGAGATGCATGTGGTAAAAGAATGTAACATAACATGACAAAAGTATGTGGAAATGGGCAACATGGACAGAAAGCATATATTGACATGTAGAAATTAATTAAAATCTGGACTTTTATGGATGTCATGTGAAAACATTTAACAGCCTGTTGATTTGGATGTAACTGAAGTAACCTGATGTAGATCAAACAGTTTTACAGCTTGAACATGAACAAAATGATTTTGAGCCAGAAATAATTACTAAAAGTAATGTGTTATGTGAATTTATTGAACATATAATAACTGAAGAAGATTTGTTTTCTATAAAAGTGAATAATAAATGTGAAGTTTTGAACTGTAATATGGGGAAGGGAGAGATTTCAGAATGCTGCTACAAAAAAAATCAATTCTGTTACGAAGAGAACAAGTTGAAAAAAAAGAAGAAAACCAAAGGACACTGCTGAAGAGGATAGTGTGATAATTTTGCTAAATGTTAATAGTATAAAGAATGAAATTAGACATTTGCTTGTGTTTAACTGGTGTAAACAAATAACAGCAAATATATGCCTATTAGGTATATGTTTAACACACTAGCAAACAACAATAGTTTATGGGGTTATAAAGTAATCTGGAGTTTTTGGTTAAATTATCTATTCCATGTTCTACCAGTTACAAAAGGGGAAAAAAACATAGAGTGAGTTTTGAAAGCACTTGAAAGTAAAGCACTTGCGAGTGCTGTCTCACAGATGGCATGTAAATATAATTAGAGGAAAAAGTCATTGGCAGTTTTTAAATACTGCTGTAATTTAACTACTTACAGAATCCATCCATCTTGAATCCCTTTTCCCATTTTGTACATGGGATCGGGGTGTCACTTTTGCAGTGACAATCATCTCGAGCCAAGGTTTACACTGCCGGGGGCCTAGCCCTACCGCAGTAGTTCATTCGTACCAGTGAAGGAATGTCCTATGAGTGAAACCTGACTGTAACAGCACCTAGAGGGTGTTTAACAAGTGTTACACACCTCTGAAAGCACTTGCATTACAGATTTATCTTTTTTTAATGATTTTATGCCATAATCATAGCTCTCCTTGTACACATTTTTTTAAAACAGGTACAGTAATTGTAGGAAGTTTCAAAGTTAAAACTGTAGCCTTAGAAAAAATACTGGGCTTGCAACATAGATTGTTATAAAATATCTGTTTTGCCCTACAGTATGTTGACCATACCTTAAGAACTCATTATATCTTCGAAGTGTAAGAGGGATTAGTAAAATTGAAAATTTGATGTCTGCTCTGTCCTATGGGCTCAGATCGGACTCGGATCTGACACCAGCCAATTTCAAAGTCTTCTACTCTCTTTTTTTCTGTTTGTCATACCCATAAACTCCCACTCCTCACCCTAATCATCAGATCTTGTTTGCCACCATCCAGGTCAGCAGCTTGGTCTTGGCTTTGCTTCACGTATCCTTTGTGGTATCATTAGTGTAGTGTTTTTTCTTCCAAGATTTTAATCCTTACCCTAGTTTTACTGTTAGGATAGTGTGTGTGTGTTGCAGATAGGTAGATGTCCTTCAAGGATGCATCTGCAGTCCTTACAAATGGGTTGTCCTGTCGTCAGGCAGCCCTTCGGTCGGCCGGATTCCAAAGTCTGGGTCTGGCCTCGGCTGGTGTCGCACTTCACCCGACTTCATAGCTGCAGTTATTCGGGTATAAAGGCATCAGCCGACGCCATTTTCCTCAGTCTTTCTTGCCGCGTGGCGCCCGAAGCAGAAGCTGTTCGCAAGTGCCGGTCGGTCAGAACCAGAGATTACTACTACCGAATATGTCTACTACTACCGAAGACTTCTAAAAAGCTAAGTACCCCGTTGGGGACTCTTTCTTGCCTCAGCCAATGTCAGAAAAAGTGAATAACTGTTTAACTTGTGGGAAACAAATACCTCATAAAGATTTCCACTCTTACTGCTTACCTTGTTTAGGCCCAGACCACGAAGTAGCAGCTTGTCTAGCCTGTGCTTCTTTTAACCGACGGACGCTTAGACGTCGGTCGGAATTTGCTGAGGAGTTTTTCGGCTCCGATTTTGCTTACATTATGCCGTCGGATCCTCCGACTACACAAATATCTAAAAAGCGCAAGGAAAAGGACCGACACTCGCGGTCCGTGGTTTCGGCCGAAACCGCGGTTAAGCCAACCGCGAGTGTCTCGGTTTCGGCTGAAACCGAGCAAGCGGTTCTTCCTTCAGCCGAAAACTTACCTCCTACCGAGGCCTCTTCCAACCTGGTGGAATCTGCTTCTGAAATCACTCCTGCTCTTACAGTTGCTCAGGAATTATCTGACACTATCCCCTTGGATATTTCTACCCCTGCACGTGGAGCTGCTAGGCCACCTGCATCCATGTCCATTAAGGCCTTTGCCAGGGCCAAAGCAGCTAAAACTACTAAATCTGTGCCTGCTAAGACCCCCTCTCACAGGCCTAGCTCTAGTTCACAAATGCTTAGTTTAGCAGAGGACCTCATTTCTTTAATCCGGGGATCCCTACCTCACCCAGACAGGGCCTCTCACCCACCTCCAGAGAAGAGACCTAGAGCAGAGCCCCCTGAGCCTGTTTCAACAGATGATTCCTCTGATGATTCAGATAATACAAACCCTCCAGAGGCTCCTTTCTCCCCTTATGAAGACTCTGATGCTGAAGAGTCCATTCCTTCTGCCTCTCCGCCTGAGGAATTTTCCTTTGGGGAAACCTTGCATGCTTTGAGGGAACAATTTCAGTGGCAGGGCCAGGATTTTTCAGACTCCAGAAAAAGGCTTAGAACCTTTTTGCATTTACCACAACATAGGCCTTTAGCCATACCTCCAGTTCTTTCTGTTGTAGATGATGCATTTAATGATGCTTGTACTGCTCCTGATTCTCTACCTCCGGCCCCTGCTAAGCCCGATAGGTACTACAGGGTCCCGGACACGCATTACTATTTATATAAGGCTCCTTTGCAGATCCGAGACTATCTCCCAGGGTCCTAAGGCTGTAGCAGCTACCTCTGCCAAAAACCCTCCCTCTGAAAGGGAATCCAGGTCCTTAGAGAGATGGGGTAAAAAAGTTTACACTTCTGCTACTCTTTCAGCTAGGGCCTTGAACTGTCAATTCCACATGATCCAGTATCAAGAATTTATGCTAGACCAGTTAACCAAAAACTGTCCTCGGATGAACCATTAGACAAAAATCTGTTCAGGAAATGGTACATAACATTCAGCAAGTCAGTAACCATTCCTTAAAATGCGGCTATGATGCACTGGAGGCTTCCTTTAGATCAGCCATGACTGGCACAGTTATCAGAAGGCATGCGTGGTTAAAAGAGCAGGCCTTACCAGACCATGTCAAATCAAAACTACTAGATGCTCCCATGGACAAGATCAATTTGTTTGGCTCTCCTGCACAACAGGTGCTGAAGAAGATGGAAGAGAAGGCAAAATCTGTCCAAACAGTGAAAGATTTCTTACAGGTCCAACCTCCAAGGTTTAGCAGGAATTGGCCCTCCAAGAATTGGTCCTTTCCAGACTCCTCCAGAGCTCAGAGAGGCAGGAATAGGCATTCAAGAGGCAGAAACCAATCCAGGGGTGCCTACAGGGGACGCCAGTGGCAGGGTAACAACCAGCGAGGTGCAGCCACAGACACAGCCACCACCACTACTACAGGACAATCACAGTGACTTGGCTCTAGCACCGCCTACCAGGGAACAACTAGAAGCACCCTTGGGCGGAAAGCTAGCTTTATTTTCAGTAAACTGGCATTACATCACAAGAGACAAGTGGATTTTGCAGACAATAGACCAAGGTTACAGGTTTCACTTCCATACTCTACCAGAGAAGAGAGGAATGCCAAACCTACCTCCAAATCAAAAGGCAGAAGCTCTAAAACAAATAACTCAATTATTAAGGATGAGAGCTGTGGAAAAGGTACCATCTATGGAGCAAGGACAGGGATTTTACTCCAGACTCTTCCTGGTACCAAGAAAAGAAAGCAAATGGAGACCTATTCTCGACCTGTCCGCTTTAAACACATTCCTCATTGTTCCAAAATTCAAAATGCTGACCCTACAGCAGCTTCTTCCCATGCTGGGCAAGGAGTCTTGGCTGGTAACTCTAGATCTCAAGGAGGCATACCTGCACGTCCCCATACGACCAAATTGCAGAATATACCTCAGATTTCTTGCAGGATCAGAGCATTATCAATTCTCAGCATTGCCCTTTGGCTTATCTACTGCGCCCAGAGTGTTCATGAAATGCCTGGCATCAGTAATTGCTCATTGCAGGCTTCAGGGAATCCAAATCTACCCTTACCTGGACGACTGCCTGATACAAGCGGACAACAAAAACAAGCTAGCAGAAGACTTGAAAAGGGTAATTTACCTACTACAAGCTCTGGGATACACAGTCAATATAAAAAAGTCAAGACTGATACCATCCCAAAGGATAACCTTTTTGGGTGCAGAGCTGGACACAACGAAACAAATGGCATTCCTAACAGTAGAAACCAGGAGCAACTCCCTCTCTACTTCTTGGCATTAACAAAGCAGAACCATCTAACAGCAAGAAAAGTCCTGCAAGCCTTGGGTTTCATGGCATCCTGCATAATATTGGTTCCACATGCCAGACTGCATATGAGAAAGTTACAGTGGTACCTAAGGAATTTATGGTCTCAGCACAAGCACAGCCTAGAAACCCAAATTCCAATAATTCCATGCCTGAAGCAAGAATTCCAATGGTGGGCTCAGGCCTGTCAATCAAACAAAGGATTGCCCTTCCACAACACTCAACCAAGCCAAACCATCACAACGGACGCCTCAGACCTCGGTTGGGGGGCCCACATGCTGGACAAGTGCATTCAAGGTTTATGGACTCAAGACCAGCTGCACCTGCACATAAATCAAAAGGAAATGCTGGCAGTAAAACTGGCAATTCAGGCATTCAGACCATTTCTTCGACAAGGTCAACTGTTGATAAGGACAGACAACACCACAGTTATGTGGTACATCAACAAACAGGGAGGCACACATTCGTACCCTCTATGCCGGATGGCAATGGACCTCTGGAAGGTGGCCCTGAGCTACAACATTCAGTTACAAGCAATTTTTGTACCAGGAAAAGAAAACATTCTAGCAGACATACTAAGCAGAACTACCACGGATGCCCACGAATGAATGCTGCATCCGGACATCTTCAACACCATTACAAGAAAATGGGGGCTCCCACAAATAGACTTATTTGCATCCCCACGCAATCACCAACTAAAGAAATTCTGCACAAGGACGTAACACCCACTTGCTTGGAAGGTGGACTCCCTATCTTTCAGCTGGAAAAACCTGACAGCATATGCATTCCCACCACTTCCTTTGATGCACAAGGTGCTATTGAAGATCAAAGAGGACCGTCCAAGGATCATTCTGATAGCTCCAGACTGGCCAAGACAACATTGGTACCCATTACTGAGGAGCATGTCTCGGAAACAAATATGGCCTCTACCCCTTGTTCCCTTGCTGTTAACACAGAACAACTACAACACCCTGCATCCAGACCTGAAAACACTGCAGCTGACGGCCTGGAACATTGCATAAGAACAAATAACCCAAATTTATCCCAAAGGGTTAAAGACATTATCTTGGAGGCTCGCAGACCCTCAACAAAAAAAAATTATTCAGCAAAATGGAAAAGATATTTCATTTGGAGTACTGCAAAAGGAGAAAATGTGTCACTGGTAAACATAGCCAACATCCTGGAATACTTGGCAGAGCTCTTCCACAAAGGCCTGTCCTATTCTTCCATTAAGATACATGCATCAGCTATTTCAGCAGAATACGACTTGGATCCTCCAGTCTTCTCACATCCTCTGCTCAGGCAGTTTCTGAGAGGAATTAAAAATGTAAAACCACCTAGGAAGCCACCATTGCCAGCATGGGACTTGAACTTTGTGCTGGAAAAATTGACACTTCCTCCTTTCGAACCAGCAGCAACAGCAGAATTACAATACTTATCATGGAAAACTGCTTTCCTGCTGGCAATCACTTCAGCAAGAAGGGTATCTGAGCTACAGGCACTAATGGCAGTACAGCCCTTCCTGATCTTCCATCAAGATAGAGTATCCATGAGAACTAATCCTACTTTTATGCCTAAGGTGGTCTCCAGAGTATCTTTGAATCAGGCTATCCACCTACCTACATTCTTCCCCAACCCACAGAACAGAGGAGAAAGACTGTTGCATACCTTGGATGTGCATAGACAATTACGTTACTACCTGGACAGGACCAAGGGCAATAGGAAAACTGACCAGCTACTGGTAGCATATGCAACAGGAATGGAAGGAAAAGCAATTTCAAAACAGACAATCTCTAAGTGGATAGGAAATTGCATTAGATTTTGTTACTCCTACCATGGAAAGAAAACTCCAGAAAACATCAGGCCTCACTCTACAAGGGCTACAGCCACTACCACAGCTTTTCTACGAGGAGTGGCTACCAAAGACATTTTAGAGGCTGCTACTTGGAGCTCCGTGCATACATTTGCCAAGCATTATAATTTACCTTTATACTCCAGATCCCGAGCAGGTTTTGCCACTGCTGTTTTGCAAGGGATCTTAACTACACCATAATTTTATTTCTCCTCCTCGCCCAGTTTGGCTATGGTATTCTACCCATTTGTAAGGACTGCAGATGCATCCTTGAAGGACATAGTACAGTTTTGTACCTACCATAAATGTAGATGTCCGATAGGAATGCATCTGCAGTCAGGATTACCCACCCTCCTTCCCTCTGTGGTACTCCTAGGGTATTTGCCCATCTTGTAGCTAGCTGGGGAATCTATTATGGTGTATTTGTTTGTATATATGTACATACATGCTTATTTTTTGTTTGCTTTCTACTATTTGGAATCATTTGCATTTATCCAAATTTAGCCTTCCTAGAGGGCACCTGGCATCTGGGGCAAGAAACACTGAGGAAAATGGCGTCGGCTGATGCCTTTATACCCGAATAACTGCAGCTATGACGTCGGGTGAAGTGCGACACCAGCCGAGGCCAGACCCAGACTTTGGAATCCGGCCGACCGAAGGGCTGCCTGACGACAGGACAACCCATTTGTAAGGACTGCAGATGCATTCCTATCGGACATCTACATTTATGGTAGGTACAAAACTGTACTTTTTAGTGAGTCTAATTACTTGGTTTATTTCTTTCTGTTAGTGTTTCCTGTCCTTTTGGGCCTTTCTTTGGTGTGTGTGTGTTAGTGTTCCTGTAGTTAGTGAGTGTAGTGCCTTTTAGTGTTAATTGTACTGTGTTTTCTGTGATTTGCTCATGGATAAAGAATTTAAGAAATGTGTGGTTTGCAGGATACACACCTTAAGTGTGTCTGTTGTTTGGGACCTTTGCATCTGGACTCTGCGCATTCAGTTTATAAGGGGTTTGCATCTGGGGTCCTTATCGAACACAGGGCTAGTTTAATCCTCAAAGGATGACATCTCTCTAGGTCTTTGGGTGCTTCTCTGTCAGTTCCAAAAACTGAATCCAAGAAACATCATCTACAGGACTCCCAAGCCTTTGAAAGCAGATTGAAAGAGATCATCCTTTTCATCTGTCCCTGGTCCATTTAATTTGGGTTCATCAGATCTGAAGATCCCACAACCTTCAGGTTCCCGTGGCTGCTCCAATGCCGTCATCGGCTCTAACTCCTAGGATCCAATCGCTGTCAGTGCCTTCAACCAGTAAGGCTTTTTCTCCAGATCAGAGTCTTCCAAAACCCTTTCTACTTAAAGTGGGCCCATCTGGTAGAGCAGTTTCCCCCTTTTCCCCCTTCCATGCCTTCGGAGCCATTGCTGGAGTCTTCTTCCTCCCTACCCTGGTTCCAAGCTTCTCTAGCTCAGATTAATGGATGGGTTCGTCTTCCTCCAAAAGAACTTCTAAACCCACATCACTGGCATCATCCGTACTGTCATTGAGGTCAGTGAGCATCATCAAGACTGGATTTGGAGCATCTGTTGAGGTCCTTTTTATAGGCACAGATGCAGTTAGAACTTATTCCTTTGAGTCTGGGCCAGGTTCCAGGCCCCCACAACTCCTGCCTGGCTACCTCCCTTGACCCAGTTGGATCCATGGTCTTCAGGTCTGGCTGCTTTTCAACCTTTAGGGTCAGATCCAACAGCTTGGCCATCCTTGACTCTGACTCATACCTTGGTTGCTTTGACTCCGACTGTTTTGGGGCTATTGTGACCTCGGAGGTGTGGTGTTGAAGTGTTGGTCTCCAGGTTGGGGTCTTCTCTCCCACTTGGGGGTTTGGCTTTAGACAGCTCTGCTCCAATTTCGATATGTGGACTGGAGGTAGTTCACTTGGTACCTGGTTCCTTTGGGTGCCGGGACATTTCGTTCCGAGATGCCAGCTTCTGCTTCAGCCTTTGTTATTATAGAGAGGATGTTCTTTGTTCAAGAGAAGGGTCAGGTTTTACCAGTCGATGTCCCTTCCCCTTTGTCCTCTGGGCCTGTGACTAGTCATCAGTCCTCCACAAGACAGCCTGCTTCAGTGGTTCTCCATACTGCACCCTGGCAGGGCTTTCTGCCTCTTCCCCTTCCTCCCTGGCTTTGCTGGAGTGGGAGTTTTCAGAGAAGTGGACATGTAAGAGGAACCACCTGGACTTCTTGGAGGAGTTCCTCACAGAAGATACTGACCATGAGGAAGGAGTGGGATCCACTAAGACTCTGCAGGATGATGCCTCTTTTGCAGAACTGTTGATGCTGCCTCACCAACATGGGAGCTGAATTACCGAAGCCCCTTCTTCAGGGGAGTCAGTATTCTTGGAGGCCTTTGGCATAGGCCCATCCATGCCTTGGGTGGTGCCCTTCTGGATGCTGTTATAGACCTAGTGTTGCAGAGGGAGTGGAAGGAACTCTACACACTGGAGTTGATTCCCAAGAAACCAGACAAGATTCTTGCTTCCCCAAAAGGACTGAACACATTGGAGTAAGGGCCCCAACCATAGAGTCCAGGTTCTTTTTAATTTCAAAACAGACACAGGATCTCAGACCCATTTTGGATTTGAGCAGACTGAATCAGTTCAGGAAAAAGACCACGTTCCAGATGGTCACAGTGCAGTCCATCTTATCTATGCTGAAGAAGGATGATTGGATGCTGGACAGACCTCAAGGACACCTACCTTCGTGTCAAGATAGGTACTTCAGGAGATTTTTGTACTTCCAGCTGGGGGACAATCATTTTCATTTCAGGGCCCTACTATTTGGACTCACAACTGCCTCCTGAGTGTTTTCCAAATGCATGTCAGTGGTAGCAGCCAGACTCTGGCTGCAGGGATTTTCAGGTCTTTCTGTACCTAGATGACTGTCTACTCACCACCCCCACAAGGACATCTTTGATTATGGCCAGGGATTCCTTACTCCATCTGTGTGACCAGTTAAATATTAGTCAGTTACACCAAGTCAAACCATCAGTGAGATCAAATTTGAGTTCATAGGTTGCTGCTTGGATAAGTCAGTCAGATAGCCAGGTTACCACTGTTGAGTATGAACAATCTTCATGCTCGGGCCTTGTCAGTGCTTGCAGTATCAAAACCCCCAGTTCAAATGGTTATGAACTTGTAAGCCACATGGCAGAATCCATAGGATTGGTACCTCTAGCCAGATATATGAGAGCCCTGCAGCATTGGACTCAGGTTGTTTAGTGGTCTTTTATAACTTGTCCAGTGGTCTTTCCAGTACAACTAACAAGGGTATGTCTCAACCAGATTCATCAGTGGTTGCGGTCTCCTTTAATAACCAATGAAAGACCATTTGTTCCATCTCCATTGGTAATGGTCACCTCCCTCCTGGGGTGGGGGGCATTTTAAAGGGAGGACATTTCAAGGGACCTGGTCATCTGTAGAGACCCATCTTCACTTCAGTTTTCTGGAGATGAGAGCAGTTCTGCTCATGTTGCAGGCTTTTCAGGACATTATTCCCAAAGGTGTGATTGTGATTCAGATGGACAATATGCCTATAGACTGGTATCTGAACAAGCAGGGGGATGGAAACACTTTCTTATCCTCTTTGTCGAGAGGCCATGAGAGTTTGGCAATGGATGATTTCTCCTTAGCAGTTTCTGGTGGCAATACACATCCCAGGAAAATCCAACATTTTGGCAGACAGCCTCAACAGGAAAATTCTCTTACCTCACTAGTGGTCCCTAAATCTGAAGGTTATGACTCAGATTTTTCAGCATTGGGACACTCTGTGTTGCAACATTTTCACCTCCCCATCTAACACCAAGTGCAACAGTTATTACATCCTAGTTATCACTCTGGGGCAGTCACCCAGGAATGCTCAGCTGCTGGCTTGGTCCCTGAGACTCATTTACATGTATCCCCTTCTTCCTGTACTAATAGTGTCTGCATCTCGCAGCAGAGACACTATGATCCTCATAGTCCCCTTTTGGCCTCATCAGGTGTTGTTTCCCTTCCTGTGGCCTCTTCTGAAGTACCCACCTTGGGTACTGTATCCCATCCCAAGTCTCATTTCCTGACCCAGCATTCCCCAAACCTGCAGTCCCTCAAGTTAACTGCATGATTCCTCCAATTCCCTTGATGGCCAGAAATCCCACGCTTTCACAGACTGTTGTCCATATTTTGTCCTCATCTCAAAAACTGACCATCAAGAAGCTTTATTCTAGTAGATGGAGGAGGTGTGTTATGTAGGCAGATCTGACAATCTTGATCCTTTCCCCTTGGAATCCATTTTGGATTTCCTCACTGAGTTGTTTTAGTAAGGCTGCAGGTTTTCAAAGATTAAGGTTCAACTGGCAGCTGTTTTGAATTTCCACATTTGCAGAGATCATATGCCTCAGGCTTCCCATAGGATATCTGAGACATTCCTTAAGGGTACTTTTTTGCTATGTCCCCCAGTGTGGAATTCACTCCCTCCATGGGATTTGCCTTTTGTGTGGTGGTTCTTTGCAGGTCCTTCATTTGAATCCTTAACTACTTCTGACTTGAAGCTTTTGTCTTGGAAAACCTTGTTCATGGTAGCACTTACTTCTACCAGGAAAGTTTCGGAATTACAAGCCCGTGATTCTTCACTTCCTTATTTGTTTTTTCATAAAGACGGCTTCTCATCATACAAACCCTTCCTTTTTACTTAAGGTAGCTCCCGAAAGTAACCTTAACAGTTCCATTCATCTTCCTGTATTCCTTCCCAGTTTCTCTAAAAAAGAATACATTCTGCATTGTTTGAATGTTCATAAACAACTAAGATTTTATCTTGACAGTACAAAAGTTTTCAGGAAATCTAGCCAATTATTTGTTTCCTTTTCAAAATCCATGCTAGGCTTACATGTTTCTAAAGTAACATTATCCAGGTGGCTGTCAGATTGTATACTGTTTGTATATTCCTTGAGAAGCAACCCTTCCTCATAAGTCTCAGGGTCGCTCAACAAGAGCTATGGCTACTTCTTTAGGCTTCTTTTCTAGAGTACCAATGGATGAGGTTTGCATGACTGTTGGCTCAGTCACCACACTGTTATGTCGCATTATAAGTTGGAGGTTCACTCAAGATCCAGGGATTCCTTTAGCTCCACCAAGTTGCGGAATATTCTTCCTTATTTCCTCTCGAGGAATTTTTTTGTGGCTGGGGACTATTCCACAGGTTGAATCCAAACGGAGCAGACAACATCAGATACAAAAGTTATGTACTTACCATAATAATAGATCCATGTTGTCTGTCTCAGTCTGCTTCAACCATTCCCCCCTTCTGCCTCCATCTTTATTAGCATGATGAGCCTTTCCATTATGACTGTATGGGGGAGGTCGCCTATTCCTTACTTTGGAGTCCTGCAGCCTCCTTTTTTAGTATACATACGTATGTATATACAGCCTTAGGCAGAGGTAGTGAAAGTGTTAGAAATGGGAGAAACTCAATCTGAGTATTAGGGTGAGAAGTGGGGGATTATGGGTAAGGGAAGCAGAGCCAAGTGAGTAGAAGACTTTGGAATTGGGTGGTGTTGGATCCGAAGTCCCACAGGTTGAACCAGATGGAAACAAACTTATTATAACATTGATAATCAGGAAATCCTTGCCAGGTTCAGAGTGGGCAGGGACATTATAAGGGTCTTAGTGGGTTTGTGTGACCCCCATAGATGTGCTGCAGGAATGCATGGACTTGGACACTAAGGTATGTGTTGCCCTCACTATACTTGCCACAGGGACCTTCCTACGACAGACTTGGGGACACGTTGGGGATATCACAGGATACTGCAGCAGTTCATGGATGAACTGTTGGCACATGTGGATCAGTACATCTATTTCCCAGTGTCACCTCAGAACTGAGCTAGTACTAGCATGCCTTTTAAGGGGCGGCATGTTTCCATGAGGTATTCGGTGTGATAGATTGCACCCATGTTGCAATTAGGGCCCCTTCTGGTCCACAGTGGGAGCAGTACCTTGATAGAAAGGGCTAGGATTCCATCATTTGCCAGGTAATGTGTGATGCACCAAAGTCTGATTCCCATATCTGGCACACTAACTCACTCTACCACTTCTCATGGTAGGATGCCCAGTGGTAATCTCGTTGGTAAACTGAAAAACATTTTTTGTCTTTTTCATATTGTATTTAATTAATTATCAATGGTAAAAATGTATTGCTGAATAGTAAATCAGTTTCCTTTTTTTTGTTAACCCCCCTTCTCTCTCTCTCTCTCTCTCTTGTTTTTCTGGTGATGCTTTGTATCCACTAGAGTCATGGTTCATGACACCATTAAGAAATCCAAGTTTAGCTGCAGTAGAGACCTATAACACATCCCTTTCCCAGACCTGTATTGTCATTGAGAGGATCATCGGCCTCCTAAAGACCCTTTCCAGGTGCCTGGATGAGTCTAGATGTGCTCTTCAGTATGACCCAGCTACTGTGTGTAGGATGTTTACTGCATGTTGTATTCTTCATAATATGATCATACACTGGTCTGGTGGTGAAGTGACCCTTGCTGTCCCTGAAGCTCTCAGTTCCAATCCCACTACGACTAATGACCAGCCAGCAGCAGTAGTAGGGGAACCCGTCCAGCAGACTCGTGCACGGTATGGGGTTGTACAGGTAAACAGGTAACATCTAGTCAACAGCTATGTGCCATGATATTCAGATTAGTTTTTCCTTTATTGTAAAACACAGAGTATAATTGATGCATGTAGTGATATCTGTGGGCTATGATGTGTAATGCATAGTCTGCTGTGACTGTTTATCTGACATTCTTTGTCATATTAAAATATATATATTTTTATTTCATATTATTCTTTGTAAAAGTCATGCCGAAGTCCTCACTGATTCCTGTTCAGTAGTGTTATAAGGCATCATATCAGTAGTAACCCCCTTTTTAATTCTCTTGCAGAGTAAATTCTGCCGAAGTGGAGTACATAAGTATGCATGTATTGAATGCCCTCATTTAGTATAAACAGTAAAAACAGTTATTTCAATATTTGATGAGTTCATGCATTGCATTTGAATGAAAACATATGTTGATATCCTTCCTTATCACTGTTGCAATATTCTTTACTGTTGGGATATCTTGCAGAGGACAGCCTAACATCGAGCTTGCATCTCAAAGCCTTTACACCATCCAGGCATCTTATGCCAGATGTATATCCTATATACAAGGTGTAAGGTAAGTATGTGATGCACGGATGCCTAAGCCACAGAACCACTTTGCTGCCAGACCAAATGTTAACTCAGAATTTGGTCTGTAAACTATTACCGAGCTGTTATATAAAGACAAGTACCCCATTGGTGTTCCTGCCTTTCTGTTTTCTCCCTTGTAGTTTTTTTTAATGTTATGTAGGAAGGGAAAATGTGTATGTGGGAGTCAGATTCCCCATATAGACATGAGAAGTACCTTTTTTGTTTGGGTGCTTTACGTGACCATACACAGTGTGAGATTAGTCAGGCATTTCTCACTAAGACGCACTGCAGTTTGTGTGTCGTCTCTCTGTTTATTTGGGTGCAGTGATGCAGCAGTTAGCGTTGTCGCCTCACAGCAAGAGGTTCTCCGGTTTGATTCTTGATGGGGGTGCCTTCTGTGTGGAGTTTGCATGTCCTCCCTGTATTCGTGTGGGTTTCCTCTGGGTGCTCCGATTTCCTCCCACATTCCAAAGACATGCATCTGGAGCATTTCTCCCTGGGCCTCCACTGAAAATGGGATCTGTCCCAGTCGAACTTTCCTGGTAAGCAGATGTTAAATAAATAAAATTTGGAAAACCAGCATCTGAAGCTTTTGACTCAGGGTACCATATCTGAATCCTCCCACACTGAAGTTCAGACAACACTTAATAAAAAAGCATATACTGAACCTGCTGCTGTCCAGCATCCACTGGATGTCTTCCTCTAATTGTGTGAAGAACCCAAGAACTGTCTGGTGGCAACGCCAGTTCCTTCTGCTGCGACCCAGTTGGAGACTGACACAGAGGTGAAGACATCCACCACAGCTGTGCATATGTCTGGTACATATGTAGAGGGGGAACCACAGCTTTTGTATCCAAGGGGCTTAGTGGGATTCCCAAGATATTCGTTAGGGAAGAGATGCTTGGTACCATAATTTAATCTAGGGATGGGTTTGAACCTCCAAGATTTGTTAATGCAAATGTTCCTTTAAAAAAGAAACGGAAAAACAAACGTGTCTTCTGTGGCTTAGGATCCTCACAAAGAGTGGCAGAACTTTACTTGGGGGTGTTTAATGCCCTTATTGACCTGACACTCTCACAAGGGTGGTCTTTCCCTGCTTCTGCACCCTGGTCTTCCATCCTTTTAAAAGGTCGAGAGATTCTGATTCTTTTGATAAATAGTTTGATTCTGGTGAAGAATTCTTTGTGTATTCTTCCCAGTTCCACTCTCCTCTTCCCTAGGTTCTGATGAAGATTCACTGTCCCCTGATTCTTTTAAAGAATTATCTTTTGGGGTTACAGTGGTCCGTATGATGGAACACTTTAAGTGGGACTGTCCTTACGTTTCTGAGGTTCAAAGGAGAGATTATGAGATCTTGCAAATGGACTCACCCTGGCCTTTTGCAGTCCCTTCTGTTTTACCTGCCCTTATGGATACATTTGCAGCAGCTTCTCAGACTCTAGACTGTTGACATCTGGCCCCTAAGAAGCCAGACAGATTTTATACAGCACCTGAAGATCATAAGTATTTATATAAAAGTCCTTCATCTGATCCTGCTGCTGTTTCTATATTCACAGATAAAAGCATGGAAGAGAATAGCAGTTTGTATGGCTTATCTCCTGACAAGAACATCTGTGATGTGGTGGGGTATAAAAAAATTGTATACTTCTACTACTTTGGTCTTCAGGGCCATTAATTATTAGACCCACATGACTATATATGTCCTAACTCTTTTCTACTGGATATGCCTGATTCAGACAATAAGATTTCTGCCTTTTCTCTGCGTTCTGCCTCTCAGGTGGCTTGCCATTACCTTAAATGTAGCGGTGATACTGCTTATACCTCTTGTAGGGCAGCTGCTTCTTGTTTTGTCATGAGGAAATACTCTTGGATGCACCTTTAAGCCTTACCTGAGAACATTAAGGCCACCCTTTTAGATTCTCCCTTAGACAACCAGAATCTTTGACACTGGTGCTGCAGAATTGTTTAATACTCTTCAGGATAAGGGAAAGGTTATGCAAGACCTGAATCAAATATTTGTTTCTCCTATAACTATCCCTCTCTTTTTTTTTTTTTTGTCTATAAGCAGCCTAGACAACTTGCTAGGAGTGGGAGGGTTCCTAAGCAGATTTTCCCAGTCAAACGTACTCAGTCCTAGAGGCCAAAAAAAACCTTCTTTTCCTGAGAACTCTGCCTGCATTTGACATCCAGCCTCCCCTTTCCCTCAGCCTGACTTCTTTGTCCCTCAGCCTAACCCTTTCTTTTCTGTTTGGCAACAGATAACATCAAATGCCTGGATTATCCATTATCCAAAACTGTTATTTTATGGTTTGGAAGTCCCTTTCTCCATTTTCCAGCCTTACTCAGCCTCTTCCTTTCCAGTTTTCTAATTTTTCTTGGGTTCTGCAGGATCTGGTTTATCAGGGAGCCAATCGGCTTGTTCCCCAGCAGGGAACAGGTTTTTATTCCAGAATGTTTCTAGTTCCCAGGAAGGAGGGGTCATGGGGGCCCATCCTAGACCTGCCCTTTCTCAGTGTCCCTTACTTCAAGATGTAGTCTCTGCAGACACTTGTCTGTTGCTTCCTCAAGCTTTTCTGGTATATTTGAATGTGAAGAACACCTACCTCTCTTCAGTAAGTTTTTACATTACTGTGTTTCTTCATCTCATAATTGATCTGATTTGCCTTTTGGCCTGTCTACAGCACCAAGGGTCTTTGCTAAATGCCTGGTTTCTGTGGTAGCCTTCTACAGATGTCTGGAAATTCAGATAGTCCCTTATTTGGACAACCTTCTACTTCAAGCATCCCCTCAGCAGCTTCTGCTTCAGAATCTACTAATATGCTTTATCTGCATAATGTGGGGTTCACTCTGAATCTCAAAAAGTCAGTGTTGACTCCCTATCAGGACCAGGTGTTTTTGGATTCCCAGGATTCAGACCATTCCAGTGTTGGCTTGTCGACCACTTCCCAAGGTCTTCTCTTTGTTTATTTCCAATCTCTTCTTCCTCTTCAGACATACTTGCAAGGGAATTTCTCTGAGCCCTGGAGAGTATAGTATCCATCATTGCCATGGTACCTTTTGCCAAACTCCATATAAAGACATTCAGTAGTATCTCAAAACTTTTTTGCTCCAGCACTGCCATCTTCTGGAGTATCAGTTTCCTCTTACCTTTTCTGAAGCTCAAGCTTCACTGATAGATTATTCAGATTTCCCTGCATCCAGGTCTGTCAGGTTTCTCTCCCTACTCAGGAGCTGTACACAAATTTTTCCAATCGCAGTTGGTGAGCCTCCTCCAACATCCTGTAAGTCCAAGGTTTTTGGTCCCATCAACAACTGACAGACCATATCAGCTTCACGGAGATGAGGGCTCTACTTCTAGTTTTCCAGGCTTTTCACTCTCGTTGGGTTCCAGGTCCTCTAAAGCTTTTTACAGACAGTACCACAGTCATGTTGTGGTACATATACAAGCAAGGGGGCACAGAATTGTATCTTCTTTGCAGGCTGGCTTTTCATGCTTGGGATTTTGCCATCTGTCATCACTTGGATGTCCTTCTATTCATATGTTGCAGTATTCATAACATGAGGGAATCCACTGCCAGCTGACTCGTACGTCCAGCCAGTATACAAAAGACTAACACTACTGTAGGGTACGTGCAATGTCGCACATAGAACAGACCCTACATCAGTCATAAAATGACATTAGTTGTAAAGTGGACTTCAGCACGTACCAGTCCTCAGAACTTTACTGCTGCCAGTCAGATCGTCTTCGCTGGTCGTCACTCATCAGAAAAGTTGTGATTTGTGCTCTGATAAGTTCCCCGTTGGGGTTTTCTCCTTATTACTTTTTGCTACTATGTGTTTTTTTGGAGTACATGTCAACTAGGAAGAGCAAGCGTCAGTGTGGAAGATAGATTCCACATAAAGACTCACACAACCTTTGCCTCTTTTGCCTAGGCCCTGACCACGACCATACTACTTGCTCTAGTTGTAAGGTCTTTGTCCCTAAGACCATGCATAGCCAGTTAGCTTCCTTAAGTTTATATCTTGAAAACCAACATCTCCAATACCTCGCGCCCAATATGGAAGGTACATTGTGCCCTTCAGGCAAGCTGCTAACCAAGAAGGCCAAGAAATCTAGGCCTGATTTACCTGCTGCTCCTCCACTTCAAGATGTCTCTCTCTAGGCCGATGTTAGCCCAGAGACCGTTCCGGAGTCCATAGGCACTCTTTTGATGGGTACCAGTGTGGAGGCCTTCAAGGACCCTACCCGCACGTCCTTTGGGAATAGACAGACATCCATTCTGGATGTAGGGGGAGAACCTCAGCTCATTGTGACTGAAAGCCTGTGTGGAATTCCACAGATAATCATTTGAGAGGATGCCCCTACCAATATTGTGGAGTGTAGGCCAATGCCAGGGCCTTCCACTTTTCACTACATGAATGTCTCTCAAAAGAAGAAACTAAAGACTAAACATGCTTCCCTGCCCCCAGGAACAACCAGCAGATTGGTAGGCTTTTTCCCCAAGGGTTGTTCAGAGCCTCTATGGCCCTGGGACAATCCTCAGCCCTCTCTTTTCCTTCACTCCCTGTACACCACACAAGAGTATTTTGGGAATGAACTCTGGCTTATTCAGCCCAGATTTCTTCTCCTCTGGATATGCTTCCCCAGAAGAAGAAGAATCAAATGGAACATATTCCCCTGTAGAGGATATCTCCTTTGGGGAAACTGTTGTTAAAATGTGATGATTTTTCAAATAGGATTGTTCTCAGGTGTCAGAAATCCAAAGAAAGGTGTTATGACCTGCTGCAGATGGACTCTTTTCCCATGTGCCACTCCTCCAGTCCTGCCAGCTTTCCTGTATGCTTTTTCTGGAGCCTCCAAGGGCCCTGATTCTCAAACTCCTGCTCCCAAAAGGTCAGACAGGTTTTATAAAGTACCTGAAAATGAAAAATTTATATTTAAATGCCCCTCTGCAGACTCTGCAACAATCTCAGTATCTGCTGACAAGGAATCTAAGATGCTGCCTTCCACTTCTGTGCTCCTGTCTGACAAAGAGAGCAAAGTTATGGTGAGACTGGGGAAGAAAGTTTACACATCAGCCACCTTGGCATTCAGAGCCATAAATTACCTGACTCGTGTGGCCAAATACTCCTTGTCACTCCTCTCAGATCCTGGTAAATTCTGTTAGAGCTCCTTGACTCTCCAGCTAAGGCTTTGCTCTCTTCCATCCTTAACTCCTCTGCCCAGGTTACACGCCATTCCATAAAGTGTAGTTGTGATTAGGTTCATAGGTTCATAGGTTCGTACTAGGCTATCTGCCCTAGGGCATTTATAAGCCTAGCCAGAGTGTATGTGGCTTACACCACCCCTTAGGATGAGAGTACTACGCCCTTTTAGGGTTTAGTTTACTATGCCTCTGTCTAGTAGTAACACAGAGATGACCCCCGGGGTAAACCTACGATCTCCCATCCACTCGTCGAGATTTCTCTTGAATAGAGTCAGTGAGGGGCTCTGCCTAACATGGACTAGGATTCTGTTCCAGAGTGTAGGGAGCCTCTGGGTTATGAATCTGTCCCTCCAGCACGTTCTATTTATTTCTGTGTTGAGGTTTAAGTCACTTGTTCTCGTGGCTCTGATGGATTTGGATTTTCTGAGGTGGAGCATGTCCATTAATTCAGGATTGGACATGGCCTTGTATGTCAGGCACAGATCACCTCTGAGTATGCGGTATGCGACTGAATAGAGCTGGAGTTTTTTCAGTCGGGCAGCATATGACATATGTTTGACACCCTTTATCCTCTTGGTGAGGAACTTTTGGGGTCTTTCCAACTGCTGCAGGTGTCGTGTGAGATACATCCCAAACGGGGCATTGTACTCAATCATTGGCCCGATAAGAGAAGAGTACAGGGGCACAATGACCTCTCTTGATCTAGATGTGAAACCCTTCATGATAAGGTGGGCAATATAGAAGGTCTTCCTAACCACTTTGGCAATGTGAGTGTCAAATGAGAGGTTACTGTCAACCTGGGTCCCTAGGTCCCTGATTACCTCTTCCGTACTTAATGGATTACCGCCTATGTGGTAATTTGTCGGTACCTTGTTTTTCCCAAAGGGTATGACTATACATTTTTTGGCGTTCAGCTTAAGGCCTTGGCTCTGGCACCAATTATCCGTTTCTATGAGGCCTCTCTGCAGGATGTTTGTGTCCGCTGGAGTATCAATTATGGCACCCAGTTTGCAGTCATCTGCAAACTTTGTCAGCCACAATCCTCCTATGTTTGCCTGTACCTCGGAAAAATAAATGCCGAACAAGAGGGGTCCCAGGACTGAGCCCTGTGGGACACCGCTTGTGACTGGCTTAGAGTCTGACATAGCTCCGGCAACTCTGACCCTGTGGGTTCTGTCCATGAGCCAGTTTGCAACCCATCTTGTGACATATGGGTTTACATTTAAGCTGTTGAGTTTGTCTATGATGCCCGAGTGAGGTATTGTGTCAATGGCTTTTGCAAGGTCAAGGTAGGCTGTGTGAACTGCCTTACCCTCATCAATGGCCTTAGTGACTGTTACAAAAAAGTCGACCAAGTTCAAAAGGCAGGATCTGCCCTTGACGAAGCCAAATTGGGTAGGATCCAATGTCTGTAGGTCCCCAATGTCTTTGTTTATGAGTTCCATAATGATCCTCTCCATAGCTTTGCAGACCAGGCTCTTCAAGCTTATGGGGCGGTAATTTCCAGGGTCCGTAGAAGCACCGCCTTTGTGAAGTGGGACCACTGTTGCCGTACGCCACTCTTTGGGCACGATCCTGTAGTAAGGCTAAGATTAAACAGCAGCCTTATGTGTGGATTTAGTTCCTCTTGGAGTTCATGTAGCACACAGCCCGGGACACCATCCGGTCCCATTGATGCTGTGTTTTTAGCTTTAGAGAGGGCGGCTCTCACCTGGGCATCTGAGATGTTAGGGAGGCTACACTCTGCTGGGATAGTTATTTCTCCTTTTGGGGGGGGGGAAGGAGAAATTTGCACTGAACCTGTCTGCCAGAATGTTGGCAATGTCAGTGGGTTCAGTGTATTTTGTGTCATTTTGGACTAACTCTGAGCATATCTGGGAGTTTCCACCCAGGTTTCTAACATAGCTAAAGAAGGCCTTGTGATTGTCTTTTGTGTCTTTTGCATGTTTTCTCTCAAAGTTGGTCTTGGATCATTTTATGAGTGATCGTAGTTTTTGCTAGTACTGATCAGAGATGCCTTCCCTTTTAGGGATTTTGCTCTGTCATGTAGTAGCTTCCTCCTCCTGTTGTAAAGTTTGTTTATGGCTGGGGTCCACCAGACCGGCGCCTGCCTTTGGGGAATGGGTCTTGGTTTTATTTGGGATTGCATGATCCATGCATTCTTGAAGGTGCCCATAGAAGGCATTTGCAAAGGATTCAGCAGTGTGGGTTGTGGTTTCCACTGGCCCAGGGGCCTTGAAAGATACCACTTCAGTCTTAAGAAGTGTGAAGTTTGCTTTTGAGAAGTTCTTCAGTGTGGTCTTTTGTGCAGGGGGTGGGGGCGGGATGTGGATTTCCAGTGAGATTAATTTATGGTCTGATCTTACCAAGGAGGGATGTACTTCCGGTGTGGAGCATTTTGTCCCCATGTTTGTGATGATCAGGTCTAGTATACTGTCTCCTCTTTTGGGAATGGTGACTAGTTGTTCCATTGCATTTGAGTTTATGAATTCTAGGAACCTTTGGGCTAGGGTGTTGGGGCTTGAGTAATGTTCCCAGTCCTTGTTTGGGTAGTTGGAAGTCTCCCAAAATGATGGTATTTGGAGAGACATTCATACTCTCCAGTGTCTTCAGGAAGGCTGTGTGGGGTTCCTGAGTTTGAGAGGGTGGTCTGTAGCATGCTACAAACTGTAAGGCAGTTTTGCCTATGGTTAGTTGCACCTGGATAGTCTCCGATGCTTCGTGCGTTGCCACTAACCTGGAGGTGTGGGTATCTTTGATGAAAATGGATACTCCCCCTCCTTTTGTGGTTCGGTCCAAGTTTTGGGGCCGGAAAGCATGATATGAGGTAAAACCTGATAGTGCTGGGGTGCTCTCAGGTGCCTTGAACCAGGTTTCAGTCACTGCACAGACATCGATGTTCTCCATACTGAGGAGGGCTTTGAGGGCGTGCATCTTGAGGTTAAGACTTCTGGCATTGAGCAGCATTACCCTTAGTTTTTTTCCACTTGTGTTTTCTAGGGAGGTAGGTTTGTCATTTGAGCCTTGCCTAAAAAAGGCACTATGGGGGTGGCAAGAGCCTTGGCCAATATCCAGAAGCCCAGGGGTGACAGGTGCAAGCCATCCCTTGCGAAGCAGCGTGGCTTGTCAAGCATGTCATCCCAAGCAGACAGACATTGGATCCCCTTAGAATGACACCAGTAATTAAGCCAATTGTTAAAACTGATCATTTTGTCTTTGTACTGTGGCATCATTCTTGGTGAGGGTAAGATGCTGCTCAGGGTCAGGGTCATACCGGCCTGGGATACATAATCAGAGAGCTCCTCTGTCTCTCTTCATGTAGTCCAGGGAGGTACGTCTCAGGTTGTTCACACCGGCATGTACAATGACTGAGTCATATTTGTACTTGCTGTGGAGTGACCTGAGTGCTTGTGTTATGTGGCGGATTCTAGCTCCCGACAGGCAGCTTACTGTGACCCTCTCCTTGTTCAGTCTGGTGAGTGGGACGTCAGTGTGCCTGACTATGGAGTCACCTATTACAAGTGTGTCTGGCATGTTGTTTGGCCTTAAGGGCTGTGACTGCTTAGCACACTGACTTTGTGAACTATGTGTTGCATGTGCTATGTCTTGAGGTGGTGGTGGCTTTGGGTGTCTGCTTTGGAGGCCTCTGTTGTTTTGGTAGATTTTTAATCAGCGCCTCCGAGTATGTTTTTGTGTGTTTATGTGTTTGGTTTGCAGTGCAGTTGTGATAGTTCTATGTGAGACTGGGTTTGTGGTGTGTGGGTTTGTGGTGTGCGTGGTTACCTTCTCCTCCTGACTGGTCTTCCCGTACTGAATTGAGAGAGCTCAGCCTCCAGTTTGGCTATATAGTTGCATCTCTCGCATATATTTGTATTTGTTGGGAGGAGGAGAGGGTTGTCTGTGTACATGAGGCAATTGTAACATTGCCTCAAGATTCCCAGATTCACCAGCTGAACAGGAGAGGACGCCAGCAACTGACCCTTCGACATGCTAGAAATAGTGAAGAAGATTGCTGTGTAACTGAGTCAGAAAGGACCTATAGTGAAATTGGTACTCAACAGAATTTAGGTGAATTAAGTACTTTTGTTTGTTTAAGATTGCTTTACCTGTATAAAAAATGCTTAAAGAGCAAGTGCTGAGCTTTTCAGATAGAGTATAGGCTGTTTAGATTGCAAGTAGAACAGTTCTAAGGGAAAAATTGAAGAGCAGACTTGGCGGAGCCAGAAAAGGTTTAACCAAGTTTAACCTTGTTTAACCGGCGCTGTGCTATGCGCACGACTGCGCAAACGCGGATTTTAAGCAGTGAACTACAAAAGAGCTAGGAATAGTCCCAAACAACCAATTACTAACAGCTTCTTGTGCTGAGGTCACTTCCCCCAAGGATAGGTAGGCTGCTCAAGGCTCCCCACTCCCACTGGTGAGCAAAGAAACTTCCTTCTATCCAAGTAAGGTAATGGACAACACAGGAACTACACCACAGCCCAGAATACAGCAATGCCTGTATACTGGTCTAAACTAGTCGAGAAAGGCGGGAAAACAAGGATTATTTATTTATTTTTTTTTTTTGTAGAAATACACAGAAAATGCAGAGACAGTGATAAATTAGTTACACAGGCTAGCACACTTTAGTGGGCAGCCTCCACAGTTCAATTAAACAAACAAACAAGCAAACTTTCGACTAAATTCGACTAAATGTAACTTTAAGTGCAGATTTTAAAATAAATGCAGTAATCAGTAAAAAAAAACAGTTCAGGCTAGTTCAAAGTAAGCAGCAGAAGCTATTTTCAGTGAAAAAAAAGCAAAGATACTTAAATCCAGAAGGTAGTCGCTTTTTCGAGTTCCTTGCTGCTAGGACCACTCTGTAAACCCACGTGGAGCTTGTCTGAGCAGTATAGCCAGAAAAAAAAATGCCCAGAGGCGGATTTTAAGCAGTGAACTACAAAAGAGCTAGGAATGGTCCCAAACAACCAATTACTAACAGCTTCTTGTGCTGAGGTCACTTCCCCCAAGGACAGGTAGGCTGCTCAAGGCTCCCCACTCTGCTGTGCAGGCATCAGCTAGGGCAGCAGCATCTGGGTCTGTCCTCAGGAGATATTCCTGGCTCAGACTCCAACTTTTGCCTGATGACATTAAGGCAAAACTCATGGATGTCTCCTTGGACAATGAGGCTCTGTTTGGTACTTCTGCTGCAGAACTGTTAAGTACTTTACAGGAAAAGGGCAAGGAGCTGCAAAACCAGAAGCACATTTTTGTCTCACTGGTCCCTAGGTTTCAGATAAACTACCCTGCCAAGACTCCCTTTGTTAGAAGACTGGGGCCCTGAAGGGTTCCTAAGGGCAAAAGAGATTCTAGGAAGCAATTTCCCTCTAAATCTGCCTCCTCAGCTCTTGCATCTCAGAAACCGCCCTTTCAGGTGAAGCCAGGTAGTCTATGACTACCTGCCTCCAGACACTCAAGGCCCTCTCCCTTTGCCTTTCTGTCTACCTTTCAGCTTGGAAACAGATTACTCAGGACTCTTAGGTCTTATCCATCATCCTTCAAGGATCCTTTATGGTGTGGAAGACTTCCTTCATTCAGGCGGTATTCCACATCCTCTAAGGGTGCAACTGGGTACCTTTCCCCAGGTCATTTCCACTCTTCTCTCCCAAGGCAGCATTCAGCAGGTACCACCTTCCAAAGTAGGGAAATGGTTCTACTCCACGATGCTCCTGGTTCCCAGGAAGGATGGCCCCTGGAGACCCATTCTAGATCTATGCCATCTAAACACTTTCCTCAAAGTTACCACCTTTCACATGTTAACTTTCCCCACTCTTCTTCCTCAAGCATTTATGGTGTCCTTGGACATCAAAGATGCCTATCTACACATCCCCATTCACCCTCAGTTCAGGAAGCATCTTCGCTTTACTATTGCTTCCTCTTATTTTTAATTCTGTGCCTTGCCTTTGGGTTGTCTATGGCCCCAAGAGTATTCACGAAATGCTTAGCTCCTGACATAGCCTTCTGCGGACTACAGAGCATACACATTTTCCCATACCTGGATGACCTTCTTCTCCAGGCTCAGAAAGCAAATATCCTGCAGCAGAATCTTCTCTTCATGGTGCCACTTCTGGAGGGTCTGGGTTTCACTATCGACTACCAAAAATCTTCCCTGGTTCCTTCCCAATACCACATCTTCCTTCGATGCAGGATACAAACAGACAGGATGCTAGCCTCCCTTCCCCCAGAAAAGATCCTGTCCCTCACTTCCGACTTCCAGGCTGTGTTACCCCTGCATTCCCTGACTGCCAGGGAGTTCCTTCACCTTTTGGGATTCATGGCATCAACTTTTCCCATGCTGCCACTAGCCAAGTTGCACATGAAGCAGATGTCCTTCAAGGATGCATCTGCAGTCCTAACAAATGGGTTGTCCTGTCGTCAGGCAGCCCTTCGGTCGGCCGGATTCCAAAGTCTGGGTCTGGCCTCGGCTGGTGTCGCACTTCACCCGACGTCATCTCTGCTGGTCTTCGGGTATAAAGGCATCAGCCGACGCCATTTTCCTCCGTCTTTCTTGCCGCGTGGCGCCCGAAGCAGAAGCTGTTCGTAAGTGCCGGTCGGTCAGATCCAGAGATTACTACTACCGAATACTACTTCGAAGACTTCTAAAAAGCTAAGTACCCCGTTGGGGACTCTTTCTTGCCTCAGCCGATGTCAGAAAAAGTGAATAACTGTTTAACTTGTGGGAAACAAATACCTCATAAAGATTTCCACTCTTACTGCTTGCCTTGTTTAGGCCCAGACCACGACGTAGCAGCCTGTTTAGCCTGTGCTTCCTTCAACCGACGAACGCTTAGGCGTCGGTCGGAGTTTGCTGAACAGTTTTTCGGCTCAGATTTTGCGTACATTATGCCGTCGGATCCTCCGACTTCTCAAATTGTTAAGAAACGCAAAGAAAAAGACCGACACTCGCGGTCCGCGGTTTCGGCCGAAACCATGGTTAAGCAAACCGCGAGTGTCTCGGTTTCGGCCGAAACCGAGCAAACGGGTCAATCTTCAGCCGAATCCATGACTACTACCGAGGCTCCTGCTACCCTAGTTGAATCAGCCTGTGAAGTTTTGCCTACTAATGTGGTTTCTCTAGAATTATCGGACACCATCCCTTTGGATGTCTCTACCCCAGCACGTGGTGCTGCTAGGCCTCATGCAGCCATGTCTATAAAGGCCTTTGCCAGGGCTAAAGCAGCCAAAACTGCTAAGTCTGTGCCTGTTAAGCCCCCCTCTCACAGGCCCAGTTCCAGTTCCCAAATGCTTACTCTGGCAGAGGATCTCATCTCTTTAATTAGGGGATCCCAATCTCACCCAGACAGGGCCTCTCAACCTCCAGAAAAGAGACCTAGAGCAGAGCCCCCTGAGCCAGTGTCCTCAGATGACTCTTCTGATGATTCAGACAATACAGACCATCCAGAGGCCCCTTTTTCTACTTATGAAGACTCCGATGCTGAAGAGTCTATACCTTCTGCCTCTCCACCAGAGGAATTTTCCTTTGGGGAAACCTTACATGCCATGAGAGAGCAATTCCAATGGCAGGGACAAGATTTCTCAGATTCAAGAAAAAAAGGCTTAGGACCTTTCTACACTTACCGCAACATAGGCCCTTAGCTATACCTCCAGTTCTTCCTGTTGTGGATGATGCATTTAATGATGTTTGCACTGCTCCTGATACTTTACCTCCAGCCCCTGCCAAGCCCGATAGGTTTTACAGGGTGCCGGACACCCATCACCACTTATACAAGGCTCCCCTTGCAGATCCTGAGACTATCTCCCAGGGGCCTAAGGCAGTAGCTTCGACCTCAGCGAAAAACCCTCTCCCTTCTGAAGGGAATCCAGGTCCTTAGAGAGATGGGGTAAAAAAAGTGTACACCTCTGCTACTCTCTCAGCTAGAGCTTTGAACTGTCAGTTTCATATGATCCAATACCAAGAGTTTATGCTTGATCAGTTAACTAAGAAACTGTCCTCTGATGAGTCCTTAGATAAGAAATATGTTTTAGAAATGGTGAATAACATTCAGCAGGTTAGTAACCATTCTTTAAAATGTGGCTATGATGCACTGGAGGCTTCATTTAGATCAGCCATGACTGGCACAGTTATAAGAAGGCATGCATGGTTGAAAGAACAGGTCTTGCCGGATCATGTTAAAGCAAAGCTATTAGATGCTCCTATGGATAAGGCCAGTCTATTTGGTTCTCCTGCCCAGCAAGTAATGAAGAAAATGGAAGAGAAGGCAAAATCTGTACAAACAGTTAAAGATTTCTTACAGGTTCAGCCTCCAAGGTTTAGCAGGAACTGGCCTTCCAAAAATTGGTCCTTTCCAGACTCCTCTAAATCTCAGAGAGTTAGGAATAGACGTTCCAGAGGCAGAAATCAACCCAGAGGAGGTGCCTACAGAGGACGCCAGTGGCAAGGCAATAACCAACGAGGCACAGACACAACCACTGCCACTGCAACAGGGCAATCACAGTGACTTGGCACTGACACCGCCTACCAGGGAACAAATAGCAGCACCCTTAGGTGGAAAGTTAGCCTTATTTTCAAAAAATTGGCACTATATCACAAGAGACAAGTGGATTTTACAAACTATAGACCAAGGCTACAGGTTTCATTTCCACACCTTACCAGTAAAAGAGGAATGCCAAACCTACCACCAAATCAAAAAACAGAAGCTCTAAAACAGATAGCTCAATTAACAAAGATGAGAGCTGTGGAAAGGGTACCACCTACAGAACAGGGCAAAGGATTTTACTCCAGACTCTTCCTAGTACCAAGAAAAGAGAAAAGTTGGAGACCTATTCTCGATCTGTCCGCTTTAAACACATTCATCATTGTTCCAAAATTCAAAATGCTGACCCTACAACAACTTCTTCCCATGCTGGGCAAGGATTGTTGGCTGGTAACTCTAGATCTCAAGGAGGCATACCTGCACGTCCCCATATGACCAAATTGCAGAAGATACCTCAGATTTCTTGCAGGATCAGAGCATTATCAATTCTCAGCATTGCCCTTTGGCTTATCTACTGCGCCCAGAGTATTCACGAAATGCCTGGCATCAGTAATCGCTCATTGCAGGCTACAGGGAATCCAAATTTATCCATACCTGGACGACTGCCTGATACAAGCGGACAACAAAAGCAAGCTGACACAAGACTTGCAAAGAGTCATTTGCTTACTACAAGCCCTGGGATACACAGTCAATTTAAAAAAGTCAAGACAAATACCATCCCAAACAAGAACATTCTTGGGTGCAGAATTGGACACAGTAAAACAGATGGCATTCCTAACTGCAGAAAAACAAGAACAACTACCTCTTTACTTCTTGGCATTAACAAAGCAGAACGAACTAACAGCAAGGAAAATATTGCAGGCCTTGGGCTTCATGGCATCATGCATAATACTGGTCCCCCATGCCAGACTACATATGAGAAAGCTACAGTGGTACCTAAAGAATTTATGGTCTCAACACAGGCACAGCTTAGAAACCGAAATACCACTAATCCCATGCCTGAAAAAAGAGTTCCTATGGTGGGCTCAAGCATGCCAGTCAAACCCAGGTTTGCCCTTCCACAACATTCAAGCAAGCCAAACCATCACAACGGACGCCTCAGACCTAGGTTGGGGGGCCCACATGCTGGACAAATGCATTCAAGGATTATGGACTCCAGATCAGCTGCACCTGCACATAAATCAAAAAGAAATGCTGGCAGTAAAACTAGCAATCCAGAATTTCAGACCATTCCTCAAAGAAGACCAATTAATGATAAGGACAGACAACACCACAGTCATGTGGTACATCAACAAACAGGGAGGCACTCATTCATACCCCCTATGCCGAATGGCTCTGGACCTATGGAATATGGCTCTGAGCTACAACATTCAGTTACAGGCAATATTTGTACCGGGAAAAGAAAACATCCCAGCAGATATGTTAAGCAGAACTACCTCGGATGCTCACGAATGGATGCTACACCCGGACATCTTCAAGGCCATCACAAAGAAATGGGGAATGCCACAAATAGACCTATTCGCATCCCCACTCAATCACCAGCTCAAGAAATTCTGCACAAGGACATACCACCCACTTGCTTGGAAGGTGGACTCTCTATCCTTCAGTTGGAAAGGCCTGACAGCATATGCATTTCCACCTCTTCCTTTGATGCACAAGGTACTACTGAAAATCAAAGAGGAACGTCCAAGGATAATTCTGATAGCTCCAAATTGGCCAAGACAACATTGGTATCCATTGCTGAGGAGCATGTCTCGGGGGGGAACGTGGACACTACCTCTGAGTCCTTTGATGTTAACTCAGAGCGACTACAATATCATGCATCCAAACCTGAAAACTCTGCAACTGACTGCCTGGAACATTTCATAAGAGCAAATAACCAAGATTTATCACAAAGGGTTAAAGACATTATCCTTGAGGCCCGCAGACCTTCAACAAGAAGGAACTATGCAGGAAAATGGAAAAGGTTTGTCATTTGGAGTACTGAAAGAGGAAAAGATGTGTCAAAGATAGATATTGCCAACATCCTGGAGTATTTGGCAGAGCTTCTCCATACAGGCCTGTCCTATTCCTCCATCAAGATACATGCATCAGCTATTTCTGCAGAATACAGCTTCGATCCCCCTGTCTTCTCACATCCTCTACTCAGACAGTTCCTCAGAGGAATCAAGAATGTAAAACCTCCTAGGAAACCACCGTTACCAGCATGGGACTTGAACTTTGTGCTAGAAAAATTGACACTCCCTCCATTCGAACCAGCAGCAACAGCAGATCTTCAACACCTATCCTGGAAAACTGCTTTCCTACTGGCAATTACTTCAGCAAGAAGGGTTTCGGAACTACAGGCCTTAATGGCAGTACAACCCTTCCTAATCTTCCATCAAGATAGAGTGTCCATGAGAACTAATCCTACATTTATGCCTAAGGTGGTATCCAGAGTGTCTCTAAACCAGGCAATCCACCTACCTACCTTCTTTCCCAATCCACAGAACAGGGGGGAAAGACTGCTGCATACCTTGGATGTACATAGACAGTTGCGCTACTACCTGGACAGAACCAAGGGCAATAGAAAAACTGACCAGCTTCTAGTAGCTTATGCAACAGGAAGGAAGGAAAAGCAATTTCAAACAGACAATCTCCAAGTGGATAGGAAATTGCATAAGATTCTGTTACTCCTACCATGGAAAGCAAATTCCACAGAACATAAGGCCTCATTCTACAAGGGCTACAGCCACTACCACAGCTTTCTTATGAGGAGTGGCTACCAAGGACATTATTGAGGCGGCTACTTGGACCTCCGTGCATACATTTGCCAAGCATTATAACTTACCTCTATACTCTAGATCCCGAGCAGGGTTTGCCACTGCTGTTTTGCAAGGGATCCTAACTACACCATAATTCTTCTTCCTCCTCCCCCAGTTTGGCTATGGTATTCTACCCATTTGTTAGGACTGCAGATGCATCCTTGAAGGACATAGTACAGTTTTGTACCTACCATAAATGTAGATGTCCGAACAGGATAGCATCTGCAGTCAGGATTACCCACCCTCCTTCCCCTCTGTGGTACTCCTAGGGTATTTACCCTCCTAATAGCTAGCTGGGGGGGGGGATCTCTTATGGTGTATTTGTTTGTATATATGTACATACATGCTTATTTTTTGTGTTTGCCTACTACCTTTTTTGGAAAACATTGGCATTTACCCAAAATTTAGCTTTCCAAGAGGGCAACTGGCATCTGGGGCAAGAAACACTGAGGAAAATGGCGTCGGCTGATGCCTTTATACCCGAAGACCAGCAGAGATGACGTTGGGTGAAGTGCGACACCAGCCGAGGCCAGACCCAGACTTTGGAATCCGGCCAACCGAAGGGCTGCCTGACGACAGGACCACCCATTTGTTAGGACTGCAGATGCTATCCTGTTCGGACATCTACATTTATGGTAGGTACAAAACTGTACTTTCCAGTGGTTTCTGAGAACAGTATGGATGCAACATTCACATCCTCTGGAGTTTGTTATTCCCTGCCTAAAACAGGAGCTCCACTGGTTGATCCAGCAGGTTTCAAGGAACCCAGGCTTACTCTTGTAATCGCATCTTCCCACCCAGGAACTGTACACTGATGCTTCATACCTGGAGTGGGGAGCAACCTTAGCCTCTTGGAGGGCCAGGGATATATGAACTCCCTCTCAGAGGAGGGAGCACATCAATGTAAAGGAGATGAGAACATTGATTTTTGCTCTTCAAATCCTTTCCAAATCTTCAAACTCTTTCTTCTTCCAGGGGCCCTAAAATGGTTTACAGACAATACCACTGGCCTCTGGTATGCCAACAAATGATAGGGGTAAAGTCTTACTGCCTATACATGCTGGCTCTGCAAGCCTGGGAGTTAGCTTCCCAGAGTCAGCTCACCCTTCAGGCAGTTTACATACCCTTGGCTCAAAATGTTGTGGCAGACACATTGAGCAGATACATGACTCAGTCTCACAAATGGATGTTACGCAGGGATGTGTTTCTGGACATGATTCATCATTCGGGTGTACCTCAGGTAGAGCTCTTTGCCTACTCTATGAGCAGACAACTTCCCAAGTATTGTGCCAGAGTTCCAGACTCCCTGGCATGGAAGGTGGATCCCCTGTCTTTCTCTTGAAAGGGGATGTTTCTATATGCACCCCCCCCCCCACTTCCCACTCCTTCAAAAGGTCCTGCTAAAGATTAAACAGGAACAACCAGAAATCTTGCTGGCGACTCCCTTTTGGCCAAGACAGCAATGGTTTCCCCTTCTGCATTTAGCCAAGGGCAATCACCACAAGTTACCCCACAGGATGGACCTGCTCACACAGGACAAGGGATCTCTCATACACCCACAGATATCACCCCTACAACTGACCCTGTGGGTGATAGGGTTTTGATCCCCTTCAGACACCTTTTCTCTGAGGACGTGCTGCAAGTTCTGCAGGAGGCCAGAAGACCCAATACTAGAAAATCCTATCTTTCCAAATGGAAAAGGTTTTCCACCTGGTGTCTTTCAAAGGATTTATAACCACTAATGGTGGATGTTCCAGTGGTTTTGTCCTATCTGTGTAAATTATTGAAGAGTGGTCTGTCGCACTCTTCAGTAAAAGCTCACTTGTCTGCCATATCAGCATGTCTGCCTTTGTCTCCCCCTTTAGCTTCCAGGCTGGAAGTTAAACTTTTTCTTATAAGGCATCCTTCTTATTAAACCACCAAGGAAATCAGTTCCTTCTCCTTGGGATCTTAACTTTGTACTAGAAAAACTTACTCTGGCCCCATTTGAACCATCAGGTTCTTCTTCCTTACAACTTTGCACCTGGAAAACAGTTCTCCTAGTGGCTATTACTTCTGCTAGAAGAGTGTCTGAATTATAGGCACTTATGTCTTCTTCTCCCTTCACAGTTGTCTGTAGTGATAGGGTTTCTTTGCACACTAATCCCTCTTTTATGCCCAAGGTGGTGAATAAGTTGTCCCTCAATCAGTGCATCAGTATTCCCACCTTTTTCCCTTCTCCTAAGTCCTCCAATAAGAGTATCTTACACACTGGATGTTCACAGGCATTACCTGGACAAAACCAAACCAATCAGAAACTATGACCACCTTTTTGTGTCCTATCACCCAAGGGCCCTGGGTAAGCTTGTTTCCAAGCAGACCATTTCCGTTGGATCTCCAAAACCATTTATTTTTGCTGTATGTCTCATGGGAAGTCTCTCGTCACCAGTTAGGGCACATTCCACCAGGGCTGATGTTCGTGTTTCACTGTTGCAGTCATTACACTTGGGTTATGCTGCTGGCAGGCTACCCGCAGTCGGCCTGAATTCCAAAGTCTAGGTCCGGTGTCGGTTGCTGTTGCCTCTTCCCTGACGTCAGTGTGCCAGGGGTATAAAAGATGCAGCCGATGCCATTTTCTTCAGTCTTTCTTGCCGCGCGGTGCCCGAAGCAAAAGCAGTTCGCAAGTGCCGATCGTCCGACTCCTGAGATTTTCAAAATCGAATTTCAGATCCGAAGTCTTCATTAAAGCTAAGTACCCCATTGGGGAAACTTTTTTTTCTTGCTCCAGACCGATGTCAGAAAAAGTTAACAGTTGTATTTCTTGTGGGAAGCAAATACCTCATAAGGATTTTCATTCTTACTGTAATCCTTGCCTAGGCCCTGATCACAACGTTGCTAGCTGTCAGTTTTGCGCTAGATTTAACCAACGCACTATTAAGCATCGGTACGATTTTGCCTTTCATTACTTTGGCCGAAGATTCAATTATGTAATGCCGTCAGAACAACCAACGACCAGAGTTTATAAAAAGCGCAAGGAAAATGACAGGCATCCGAGGTCCAAAACCGATGAGGCTTCTGCTAAGCCAGTCGCCGGTTATCAGTGAGGCGCTTTCGCAGCCCCTGACGCCCGTTACCTCAGAGTCACAGGCCACTGCCGATTCCCACATGGAGCCAGCTAGGCCTCTGGATACTCAAGGTATTGGACACTCGGAAATTATTCCCTCAGATGGGTCCAGAGCCGCTGAGCAGGCATCGGCTTCTGAGGGTGTTTTCAGACCTACACAGCTATATGTAAAGCCTACCTCAGCTTCCAAAGCAAAGACTAAAGCAGCTCTAAAGACAAAGAAACAAGTACAGCATTCTCCTGGACAGACTTCCATGCCTAAAAAACAGATGCTCAAAATGGCCGAAGACCTAATTACCTTGATCAGGGGTTCCCATCCCCCTCCTGATAAAAGGCCTAGGCAAGAGACAGAATATGAATCTTCAGATCAGATTTTCATTTCCTCTGACTCCTCTTCTGAGCAGGAATACTCTCTTCCTCCCTATGAGGATTCTGATGCTGAAGAATCCATTCCTTCAGCCTCTCCCCTTGAGGATTTATCTTTTGGGGAAATCCTGCATACCATGAGGGAGCACTTCCACTGGGAGAGCCAAGATTACTCAGAATCAAAGAAAAGGCTTAGAGATTTTCTTTTACTACCTCAGCACAGGCCGCTTGCTATTCCCCCTGTATTAGACATTGTAGATGATGTATTTTCAGAGTCCGCCCTTTCTCCTGACTCTTTACCCCCTGCCCCTGTAAAACCAGACCGATACTACAGGGTTCCAGACTCAGATAAATTTCTTTACAGAAACCCTGCTGCTGATCCAGAAATTATTTCTCAGGGTCCCAAAGGGGTCAAGGCTTCTACTGCAAAAAACCCTATCCCCTCTGACAGGGATTCTAGGGCACTAGATAGATGGGGAAGAAAGTTTACACTTCTGCTACTTTGGCTGTGAGGGCTTTAAACTGTCAATTTCATATGCTTAAATATCAGCAATACGTAATGTCACTGCTAAAACAGAAAATGTTGGCAAATTCTGATTGTGCAGAAAATAAGGAAATGCAAGATTTATTGCATGCAACTGAACAAGTGGGAAAGCATACATTGCAATGTGGTTTTGATTCTCTAGAGGCCTCTTGCAGGGCCGCAATTATGGGTTCTCTCCTTAGGAGGCATGCTTGGTTAAAGGAACAGATTCTACCTGATCATGTTAAGGCAAAATCACTAGATGCTCCATTACAGCATGATACTTTTATTTAGTGTTAAAGCAGAGGAGGTGTTGAAGAAAATGGAGGACAAAGCGAAATCTATGCAAACAGTAAAGGATTTCTTACAGGTACAGCCAAACAGATTTAGCAGAAACTGGCTTACTAAGAATTGGTCCTTTCCAGTGTCAGACAGACCACAAAGGGGCAGATACAAATGCCCTAGAGGAAGATCCCAGCCCCAGGGCTCATACAGGCCTAAACAGTGGGCCGCTTCTAACTCCAAAAGTGGAGAAGACAAATCACAGCCATACAGGAAACCGTCCCAATGACTTCCCTCTGCCAGCACCAAGCACTTATCTTTTGGCAGCCTCCTTGGGGGGAAACTACCACTTTTTTCACAAAACTGGCACATGATCACCCAGGACAAATGGGTCTTGAATATAGTGTCCCAGGGCTACAGGTTCCACTTTCACACCCTGCTAAGGGCAAAAGGTATGCCAGACCTGCCACACAATCAATGGGCAGAGGCACAGAAACAAGTTTCATCCCTCATGGACATGAGGGCCATTCAGCGAGTACCACAGCAAGAGCAGGGACAAGGTTTTTACTCAAGGCTTTTCTTGGTACCACGAAAGGACAAAGCCTGGAGGCCAATACTGGACCTGTCTATTCTGAATACATTCCTGGACGTATCAAAATTCAGAATGTTGACTTTGCAGCAGCTTCTACCCATGCTGGGCAAGAAGGCTTGACTTGTAACTTTGGACCTAAAAGAGGCATACCTGCATGTACCAATCAGACAATCTTGCAGAAGATACCTCAGATTCATAGCTGGCTCAATGCACTACCAATTCTCTGCACTGCCTTTTGGCTTATCTACTCTGCCCAGGGTCTTCACAAAATGCCTGGCTCCAGTAATTGCATATTGCAGACAAAGAGGAAATTCAAATATATCCTTACTTAGACGATTGCCATATTCAAGCAGAGAACAAGGATATTCTACTAGAGCACCTGGCGTTTGTAAAAAGATTATTGATTTGCATAGGGTACACAGTAAACAAAAAGAAATCAGCATCTTCATATCAATCAAAAAGAGATGCTAGCTGTTCAAAATGGCCTGACAGCTTTCAAGGACTTTCTTCATCTAGGACAACTACTGATAAGGAAGGACAATACTGCAGTCATGTGGTACATAAACAAACAGGGAGGCACACATTCCTACCCCCTCTGCAGACCAGCCATGACTTTGTGGGACACAGCATTGACTTATCAAGTACATTTGCAAGCACAATTCCTGCCAGGAAAGAAAAATACTCTGACAGACGAACTAAGCAGAAACATTACGGATCCCCATGAGTGGAAACTGGATCCACAAGTCTTCAGCATGATAACAAAGAAATGGGGATGCCCAGACATAGATCTTTTTCCTCCCCTCACAACTGCCAACTACAGAGATTCTGCACAAGGACTTATCACAAGCAAGCATGGAAAGTGGATGCTCTATCATTCAGCTGGAAAGCCCTGACAGTATACGCCTTTCCTCCTCTGCCTCTCCTTCCCAAGGTACTCCTACAGGTCAGACAAGAGAAGACAAAAATGATTCTGATTGCCCCAGACTGGCCCCGACAGCACTGGTACCCAATTCTAAAGAGCTTGTCTCAAGGCCCAACCTGGACATTGCCTCTAATTCCTCACTTAGTGACCTAACGAAACAATCGGATCCTGCACAGCCAACTCAGGACCCTAAATCTGGCAGCATGGCGAATAATGTAGCCATACAGAACACACCTCTCTCTAAAGCAGTGATGAATGTTATTTTGGAGGCCAGGAGGCCAAGTACCAGAAAATCTTATGCAGGCCAGGAGGCCAAGTACCAGAAAATCTTATGCAGAAAAATGGAAGAGATTCTGTGCTTGGAACCAGGCACAAGGAATTGACATGCTTGTACCAAATATTCCTCAGATTTTACAATACCTAACTGATATGCTGGACAAAGGCCTGTCTTTGTCATCAATTAAAATCCATGCCTCTGCCATTTCAGCTCATTACAATATGGAACCACCTATTTTTTCTCACCCATTGCTAAGGCAGTACCTCAGAGGGGTCAAAAACTTAAGACCTCCAAGGAGAGCACCAATACCTACATGGGACCTCAATTATGTCTTGGAGAAACTTACACTGCCACCTTTTGAGCCAGCCAAACTTACACTGCCACCTTTTGAGCCAGCCAATACAGCTGAAATAAAGTTCTTATCTTGGAAAACAGCTCTGCTCCTAGCAATAACCTTTGCAAGACAAGTTTCAGAGTTACAGGCTCTCATGGCTGTGGAACCTTTCATCATTTTCCATCCAGACAGGGTTTTTCTGAGGACTAACCATACATTTATGCCTAAGGTGTAGTTTCCTCATTGTAGCCCTTAACCAAACCATTCATTTGCCTACTTTTTATCCAAACCCACAGAATAATTCTTTGGACATACACAGACAGCTACGCTTCTGCTTGGACAGAACTAAAGCTTTCAGAAAGACTGAGCAACATTTAGTGGCATATGCTGCAGGATCACAAGGAAAGCCTATCTCAAAGCAGACTATTTCGAAATGGATAGGCCACTACATTCGATTCTCTTATTCACAACATGGCAAATCAATTCCTAAGGACATTAGGCCACATTCTACCAGAGCAGCATCCACTTCAGCAGCCTTCCTCAGAGGGGTACCAACCAAAGACATTTTAGAGGCTGCAACTTGGAGTTCAGTGCACACTTTCACCAAGCAGTACCATTTACCTCTCTACTCTAAATCCAGAGCAGGCTTTGCCACTGCAGTTTTGCAGGGCCTTATAACCTCTCCTAATCCTATTTAGACCCAGCCACCCTACCTCAGCTTTGGGATTCAACCCAAGTGTAATGACTGCAACAGTGAAACACGATGAACATAGTACAGTTGTGTACCTACCATAGATATAGATGTTCGAGTGTATTCACTGTTGCAGTCCAGGTTACCCACTCACCATCCCCCTTTTCTTTGCTGGGACGTATCTGTACTTCTCTATCTTATACAACCTATGTGGTGTATTTGCTTGTAGATGAAGGAAATGTTTGTTTTTGCATGCATTCTTATTGGCATAAATTTTTAGCCTACCATTTTGGGGGCACCTGACATCTGGGGCAAGAAAACTGAAGAAAATGGTGTCGACTGCATCTTTTATACCCCTGGTGCACTGACGTCAGGGAAGAGGCGACAGCAACTGACGCCGGATCTAGACTTTGGAATTCAGGCCGACTGCGGGTAGCCTGCCAGCAGGATAACCCAAGTGTAATGACTGCAACAGTGAATACACTCGAACATCTACATTTATGGTAGGTACACAACTGTACTTTTCTTCCTCTGGTGACTTTTTCAAGGGTTGACACCTGCCCCCTCTTGGAGCCAGATACTTTGTCTTCAGTACATACCTTCACTAAACACTACAAGATAGATGGCATTGCCGGGTCCAGAGCTGCCATTGCTAGGGCTCTTTTGCAGGGGTTTATGGAGAGTGCTACTGCTCCTTTGCCCAATTCTTCCTCTGCATGAGCTGTGGTATTCTCTCTCATGCTATGAATACTGCAACATATGAACAGAAGGACCTAGAATAGTTATGTAAAAATCTTACCATAATCATAGATGTCCTTCTCTTCTATATGTTGCAGTATTATTTCCCACCCTGCCTTCCCCCTGATGCTTGCCTGGTTCTAGTGGCGTGTTTCCTCACCTGGTTTCAGGGTGGTGCTTTGCTTGCGGCATTTAATTCTGAAGATTGGTATGTGCCAACGTCCACTTTATACCCAACGTCATTTTATGACTGACAGGATCTGTACTGTGTGTGACATTGCACATACCCTACAGTAGTGTTACCTTTTGTATACTGGCCGGATGTACGAGTCAGCCAATGGTGGACTCCCTTATGTTATGAATAACTTTATGTGGACTACCATGGACTGCAAAATGATGCTTCATCTTAGTAATGACTGTACTGGATGCTATATTAGGAAGTAGATCAGTCTCGAACCAATTTGAATAAGTCAACTAATGCCAAGTAATGTTGACTATTCCATTCAAAAATGTCTGTAGCTACTGTCAACCAAGGTAGTTCAGGAATCTGGTTTAGCTGAAGTGGTTCTTTCTGTTGATGTGGCTTAGTACTATTACATGCAGAACAAGGGGGAAGTACTCTCTCAATGTCCTTTGACATAGAAGGCCAAAATACTAGTCCTCTCACCCTTCTTTTGGTAGAGTCAGTTTCTGGGTGGCCACGATGCGAGATCTGAATGTACTCTTGTTGCAAAGATTTTGGAACAATCACTTTTTGACCTTTCATGATCATACCGTTGTCAAACAAAATCTCATCTCTGTAAGGAAAATATGGTTGCACTTCTACTGGTAAACAAGATTGCTTTGAAGGCCATCCTCAACTGATAAATTGGTTGAGCTTCTGAAGTATTGAATCTGAGGCTGTGTGACTTCTAAGCTCATAAAGATGTGTGGAAGAAAAATGTCTCACTTCCATGACTTCAAAATCAAGTTTCCCATTTTCTTGCTGTTCAGTGGTATTTCTGGGCAGTCTGGATAAAGTATCAGCAAGATAATTTGTGTAAACAGCATTTAAATTATACTTTTGCAATTTCAACATCATGCGTTGAAATCTGTCAGGAGCTGTGTGCATAGCCTTTTTCGATTTGAACAGGTTTGCCTTAAATGTAATCATGGAACTTCGAGCATGCAAACACAATTTCCAAAAGTTCTTTCTCTTGTCTGCCCATACTGGATTTTGGTTTGGGTTAGAGTTCTGGACGCATAGGTTACTGGTGTACCCTCCTGAAGAATGACTGCACCAAGACCAAACTTCAAAGCATCACAAGAAAGAGTAACTGGATTGTGAACATCATAGTATCTGAGAGTTGGTAGACTCTGTTTCCCTGTTTCAGGACATCAAATACTCTCTGGTGTTCTGACCAGGACCAGGATACATCCTTGCAGGTCAATTCTCTGAGCGGTGCTGAAAGTAAGTCTGGATTGACAATGAACTGTTACACAAAACAAGTAAAATGCTGATGAAATGGATGTCCAAAAAGTATTTATTGGCAGTAAAAACACATAGAATTGAACCACAATAAACTCTGTTAACCCAGGTTTCGTCCTTACATACCGGACTTCTTCAGAACAATGAACAAACCCCAATGGTTCGTTTATATATACCACATAATTAATATTAATTGGTTTTATTAACTACAACCTGCTGTTAATTAAATTAAAGTTAAAACAATCATGTATATTAGAACACACATCAAGATAAAACTTCTTTAAAGGAAGCCACAAACACTACACAAACCTAATATTGTATTACATATTGTTAATAAAATAAGACAATAAACTAAAATACAAATCCTGTCAGTTCTATAAATACATTTGACCACTTCAGAAATACGAGTGATATATAAATTAAAATAAAATATGACCAAATTCAATTCGTACTGAACAGGTGACCAATGTTAATCTATAACCGAACCTACAATATGTTATAATTGATGATTATCCTAGAATTTGTTTTAATTTAAGAATAGGTACTATACTAATACTTTCATTAATACCTGGCTAGTTAAGGGCATCTAAACGTAATTGCCATTTTAACTCACAAATGTCCAGGTGTATATCTAATACACTCCCTTGCACATCTTTTTTAATATGCTGTATGACACAAAACCTAAACACATGATCAGAAAATGTGATTAAATGTCTAGCTAGAGTATTAGTAACTTTATTATGTTTTATATCAAGTAAATGCTCCCTTATTCTTTCTCTAAACTGTCTGGCTGTTTTTCCTACATAAAAAACAGGACATTTCTGACACTGTGCAATGTATACTACATTCTGTGCATAACAATCATAGTGCCCTACAATGGGAATCGTGTTATAATTAACCCTGATACATTCCCGTTTCCATAATATGTTTACAAATGGAACATCTACCACATCTGTAGTTACCACACCTCCTACCTGTTGTACTATTATATGAGCCACCATTATTCTGTAAAATTTCTTTAAAAGACAGATCTCTTCGAAACACAAACTTAGGAACCCCCCCCCCCTAATTTTGTTGTCACTTGTTTATCTAATTGTAGGAAGCCCCAGTTTTTCTTGACCATCTCAATGAACCATTCCACATCTTGGTTATAAGTAGTTATGAAAATTAAATTCATAGTGATATCATGATTGTTTTTTCTCAAACATATTATGGAAACTGGAACGTATCAGGGTTAATTATAACACGAGTCCCATTGTAGGGCACTATGTTATACACAGAATGTAGTATACATTGCACAGTGTCAGAAATGTCCTGATTTTTATGTAGGAAAAACAGCCAGACAGTTTAGCGAAAGAATAAGGGAGCATTCACTTGATATAAAACATAATAAAGTTACTAATGCTCTAGCTAGACATTTAATCACATTTTCTGATCATGTGTTTAGGTTTTGTGTCATACAGCATATTAAAAAAGATGTGCAAGGGAGTGTGTTAGATATACACCTAGACATTTGTGAGTTAAAATGGCAATTACGTTTAGATGCCCTTAACTACCCAGGTATTAATGAAAGTATTAGTATAGTACCTTTTCTTAAATTAAAACATATTCTAGAATAACCATCAATTATAACATATTTTAGGTTCTATTATAGATTAACATTGGTCACCTATTCAGTATGTATTGAATTTAGTCATATTTTGTTTTAATTTATATATCACTCATGTATTTCTGAAGTGGTCAAATGTATTTATAGAACTGATAGGATTTGTATTTTAGTTTATTGTCTTATTTTATTAACAATATGTAATACAATATTAGCAATATGTAATACAATATTAGGTTTGTGTAGTGTTTGTGGCTTCCTTTAAAGAAGTTTTATCTTGGTGTGTGTTCTAATATCCATGATTGTTTTAACTTTAATTAACAGCAGGTTGTAGTCAAACAAACTGATTAATATTAATTATGTGGTATATATAAACGAACCATTGGGGTTTGTTCATTGTTCTGAAGAAGTCCGGTATGTAAAGACGAAACCTGGGTTAACAGAGTTTATCGTGGTTCAATTCTATGTGTTTTTACTGCCAATAAATACTTTTTGGACATCCATTTCATCAGCATCAAGTCTGAAGTGAACTTGTCAAAATAGTTAACCATGCCAAGAAAACATTGTAGGGCTTGAACGTTGTCTGGAGCTGGCATCTCGAGAATTGTTTGCTTGGAAGGATCTGGCCGTAAGCCTGAACTGGTAAACAAATGACCAACATAAGTAACTTTTCGTAGCCTGTATTTGCAATTTAAGATTCACTTCACGTGCTCTTTCCAGAACTTTCTTGAGGTTTCTGTCATGCTCAGCTTCACCATTACTTCCTACTAGAATATTATCTGCTATAATAACACATGGATAACCAGAAAAAAATTGGTCCATTGCACGCTGGAAGACTTCACTAGCAGAATTGATCCCAAATGGCATTCTCAAAAATCTGTACCTGCCAAAAGGAGTACTGAAAGTTGTTGGCAATGAATATTTTCTGTCAAGCAAAATTTGCCAAAATGAACTCTTTACATCCAAAACAGAAAAAACAGTGGCATTTGGCATAACAGCAGTGACTTCAACTGTACGCATTGGATAATGAGGTATTTCCAGTTGTTGTTTGTCTTTCGGCTTTTCCCGGTTAGGGGTCGCCACAGCGGAACTCTGGTCCGCTAATGATTGGCAGTAGATTTTCAGGAATGCCGAGGTGCAAGCTCGACGTTCAACCTTCAACGAAGGCACGCCCATTTACGCATGTCTTTCGAACGCCCACCCAACCACTGGGAGGACATGCAGACTCCACACAGAAGGCACTCCTCGCACTCCAGCCAAGAATCGAACGGGAGAACCTCTTCCTGTAAGGCAACAACGCTACCGCTATAATGAGGTATTTCCAGTGCTTTGTTCAAGTCTCTTGGATGAATATATATTCTGATATCATCTGAACTTTTCTTATGAGCTACCACCATGGAAGATGCTCATTCAGTAGCTTCATCATCTGGGCAAATCACACCTTGCTGCACCATTTTATCTAGCTTGGTCTTGACTTTGTTCTGCACTGCTACTAGAACTTTCTGGGCTGGTCTGACAACTGGGCTGACTTCAGGGTCTAACTTCATGGAGTACACAACTGGGAGTTTGCCTAGTTTGTCTTCAAAAAGATCAGCATAGGTAGAGAAAATAGACTGGGCAAAATTAAAACAGTGGTCTTTCAAGTGTACATGGTGAACTTTCTTATTAAATGAAAGTAGTCCCATTTTCAAACTGTCTCTGAGGCCTAATAAGGACTGTACGTGCCCTTTGACTACGTAAAATTGAAAGTCATAGCTGTCCCCAGCAGAGTAACATGAAAACACTACTGAACCTTCATTTTGAATTTCTTCACCACCATAAGCAACAAGCTTTGCACAGTTTGCCAAAGCAAGCTCCTCACCAGCACGTACTCTAGGAAATGCTTCTGCTGACATAACATTGCTCTTTGAACCTGTGTCAGCTTTGAGCTCTATGGGTCTTCCATTTATCTGAACAGTATAAAATACGTCATTCTTTGCCCATAAATCTACTGCATTGACTGTTTCATTAAGCACAGACACACCATCAACATAAAAAGTAGGGTCACCGCTTTCTACTTGACCAGCTTGTCACTTTGAATGTTCTCTTTTAATAAAAGAATAGGCTTCTTTTGATTTGCAACATCTTTGAAAATTATTCCACTTTTTACATTTGTGGCATGGCTGACCAAAGGCTAAGCACCTTTCTCTTTTAGACACATGCTTGCCACCACAATTAACGACAGCTGACTATGAGACAGGGGCGGCCCGTGCTATCAGACTGCCGGACTGCAGCCCCCTCAACAAAAAAACAAAAAGAAAAAAAAATGTTTAAAAATTCGCAGACTTCACGCATGCGCAGTAGTCCAGACTACTGCAAGTCTACTGCGCATGCTCCAGGCAGTCCGGCAGTCCAGGTAGGGAAACATAGGAGATGTCTGTGCACTTTTAAAGTGCACAGACTCGCTGGGAAAATACGTCGGGGCCGGACTGCAACAGCAGCAGTCAGCGTCGGGACTGTGGATTAGGGTTTGGATCGCGGGACTATGGATTATTGCGCGGGCATTTGGATTAACGTTATGGAGAATGGGCAGCAAGGACAGGTAAGTGTGTTAATTATTGTTTAGAATGGTAGGGAAGTGTATGCTCCAGGCAGTCCGGCAGTCCAGGTAGGGAAACATAGGAGACGTCTGTGCACTTTTAAAGTGCACAGACTCGCTGGGAAAATGCGTCGGGGCCGGACTGCAACAGCCAGCGTCGGGACTGTGGATTAGGGTTTGGATCGCGGGACAATGGATTATTGCGCGGGCATTTGGATTAACGTTATGGAGAATGGGCAGCAAGGACAGGTAAGTGTGTTAATTATTGTTTAGAATGGTAGGGAAGTGTATGAATGAATGTATGCCTATTTGAATGGACTTGGACTGGTGTGTGTTTATTGTTTAGAATGGTAGGGAAGCCTATTTGAAGTGTGTGTGTGTGTGTGTGTGTGTGTGTGTGTGTGTGTGTGTGTGTGTGTGTGTGTGTGTGTGTGTGTGTGTGTGAGAAAATGCCCCAGGTGCTCATGGTGGTGTGGTAGGGAATACCTCAGGCTTGAACCCTGTACCCTGTATGCAGGTGTTAAAGACTTGAGTTCCCTACCCACCACCATTTGTAAATAAATTGCAGATTTTGGCCTCATATTTGATCTGATCTGTTCCTCATAATATCTGTGGTTTGTAAATGTTCCAGTGCTTGATATTTGATGGTGTAGTAGTAGCATTGTTGCCTCACAGCTGCCGGTTCTCAGGTTTGATTCTTGGCTGGGGTTCCTTCTTTGTGGGGTCTGTATCTTCTCCCTGTGTTTGTGTGGGTTTGCTTTTGTGTCCTCCCATGTTACGAAGACATGTCTGCATTATTTCTTCCTGGGCCTCTGCTGAAAATTGTTTTTTTGTTCCAAGTCAGACTGTCCTGATTAACAAATGTTAAATAAAATTGACAGGTATTTGAATTTCAGACTTCAGGTTTCTGAATGTTTAATTTCTTACATATTTGATGGTGCAGTGGCAGTATTGTTGCCTCATAGCTACAGGATTTGTGGTTTGATTCTTGCCTGTGGTGCCTTCTTTGTGGAGTCTCCATCTTATCTCTGTGTTTGTGTGGATTTGCTCTGGTATCCTGCCATTTTACAAAGACGTGTCTACAGTATTTCTCCCTGGGCCTCTGCTGAAAATTGTTTTTGTTCCATCAGAAGTAAAATTGACAGGCATTTGAATTTCAGACTTCATAGTCTTCAGAAAATACATAGTAAAACAACTTTTTATTCTAGCAATAAATATATAGTAACACAACCTTTTATTATAGCAATTTTATATGTTTATAAGATGACTATTTGAAATTTTTCCTTATTTTTGGGACTGTAATACCCTGTTAGTGGCTTTGTCCAGGTTTTTTGTGCTAAGGTTGACAGCTATGGCAAGAACTGAATTCACTGAATATGTTTGAGGGCTGTATTCCCTCATTACTGGGTTTGTCCAGGTGTTTTGTGCTAAGGGGTTGACAGCTATGGTGAGAACTGAATTAATTAAATGATAGCCATTTAAGTTTCAGTCTTCCTCTCGTTCACAAAACAGCTGATTTGGCGTAGTGGTATGTTGCTCTTGACTGTTTTGCACAGTGACCTTGTCTGTAGAATTACGATGGTAACACAGCATTTTTCTTTCACAAAGCAGGTGATTTGGCATAGTGGTATGCTCTGACTCTTTTTTGCACAGGGACTTTGGCAGTAAAATGTATGGTGGTACCGTGGTAACACAGCATTTTATTCTAGCAGCTTTCCAAGATTATACAAGCAATGTTTAATGTGTCCCTGGTTTTTGCCCTTTTGACCCACCCCAATAAATTTTGCTTTTTCCAGACTTCTTGTGCTGCGAAGTTGAGATGCAGTTGAGTATTGAGCAGATTTTACAAGGAGCTGAGAGCTGCAGGGGAAGAGAAGTTTAGTGCTAATAGCACAACAGGCTGTGTGCTTGCTTTTGATGCAGAAGGTTGTTGGTTCTACTCCCATAAGGGGTGAATGCTGAAAGTTAAGATACTAATTATGAGCCTGTTATCAGTTTGCCATCCATTTCCTATTGCAATATTACTAGCTTATTTTTAATGTAATTTAGACAATTTATTCCACAGGGGCATCAGACACTTTATTGTTCGATGAAACCATGAAATGTAAAGGTGATTGCTAGCACCAACCTCTTCATTACAGATTTATTTAACGTGGAATTATTTAGATGGCTTTTTTACTACTTCAGAGATTGTGCATATTTACTGATAATGGTGGACTGTAGAATTGTGCATATTTACTGGTAATAGTGGACTGTAGAAGTTTGAGTAGACTTTTATGATGGAAATGTTCTGAATTGGACAGTTTTGTTTCATTGTTTACTGGAAAAATGTTCAAAGCAATAGGAAGGTGTATCAAAGAGCACATGCATGTTTCATATGCAAGGGGCCTATGATTTGAAAACAGTCCAGAATTAATTTTTATCTGCCACGAGTAAAATGTATTTTCTTTGAATGTGGATTTTAATGTTGTTTCACTGAATGTGAGTTTCAAGGGCAGAGAAGGTTTAATGCCAAGTTTGTTATGTCTTAGTGTTTGTGCTGTAAAATGCAAAAATAAAACTTTCAAATGAAGTTCAAATCATCATAGAAGTAAATCAGTATGCACATTAGTGTTTATGGTAAATGGAGTGAAATAGCAAATTAATGGATCATTGGAATGGCTGCAGGGAGGCTCCATTCGACCAGGGTTTTGTGAGGGGGAAGGGCAGCAAACTTAGACAGCCCCAGCTGAACCATACCTCCCAACTGTCCAGATTTTCAAAGAATGAAAAGATGTTTTGCTTCTTATTTTTGATTTATTCCTCATAAAAAAATGTGGTTTTCTGGCAAATCATTTAGGAATTAAGTCACTAAATAATGACACACCTAGTTTCAGACTTCATAACCTTCAGAAAAATGCATGCTAAAGTAAGACCTGTTCTATTAACTGTCCCAGTTTATAGAAGAGCATTTTTTAGTACTGTTTATATGTTCCCCCCAATATATTTGGCCTTGTCCAGATTTATGTCCCAGTTTATACAAGAGCAATTTTAGTACTGTTTATATGTTCCCCAATATATCTGGCCTTGTCCAGATTTATTGCATTAACAGGTTGAGAGGTACATGCAAATAAATTGCTTTATAGAATTAGGCATAGCCAAACCTCTGAACTGTCCCTGATTTTGACTCAAAATGTTGCTCTTCCCCTAATGATCCCTCTGCAAAATAGCAATTTTGGAAGAAAACATGGAGGGTTTATAATTAAGAAATAACTGTAATAATCAGATTACTTTTATTTCAGAAATGCATGTAGATTATTTTATTTTGTCAGCTGCTCAAGTTAGCAGTACTAATATTAAAGTGTCCCTTCTTTGACAGGTTCCCAGCTGTATTGTGTTGTATTTTATATTTTTTACATCACATTTTGGTCCATTTTTCATAAAATTGTGTTTTTTTGGCAAATTAGTGACAAATAATTAAAGACTGAAGTTAGAAAATAATGACAGACATTTGAGTTTCAGATTTCATACCATTCAGAAAATTCATACTAATGCAAGACCTCTATTAGCTTTCTAAGGTTATAAGAGCGATATTTTAAAAATTGTCCTTATTTTTGGGCCTTTGTCCCATTTCTTTGTATGGCTTTGTCCAGATTTCTTGCTCTGAGGTTGATAGGTATGACAAATGTGTCAGGGCCATCACAAGTCAGCCAGAGACATTTCAAACTGTGACATACTTGTTACACCCCACTCCCCATGTAGTGACTCTGGATGTGTCAAGCAAGGCAAGGAGTAGTTATGCAGTGTAAATGTGCAGAGAATCCCACCCATCCAAGGTAGACACAAGTACTAGAGTGGCTTTTCATCTGTCCTTGATTTTTGCAGAATGGTCTGGTTTCTGTCATATTTTTTGTACTGTTGATTTATGCTTATTACTCAAAGTGCATGTTGCTCTGTGTTTAAGTAGCAATACATTAATGACCATCAGGTAAGCTTGGCTGAGATTGCAAGATGCAAGTAAGCTTTAATAAGCATACTGTTAAAGAATTGCCAACATTGAAAGCCTTTCTGTTGCCATGTAGAGAATACTTAACTAGATAATGTATAAGCCTTGGGTATTGAAATGCATATGCCAGTATTTGTAATAAAGGACAGAATTACATTATTTTAAGAGTCTCATTACACTTTGAGACTTAGTCATCTCTGCAGGCTTTAACCATAAACCGAATGCCAATCGTGTGGTCTATAACCTGTACAGTAATCCTTTTAAGCAATGTATCTTGAGCTTATTTCTTGTTTGCTTTTCATTTTTTACTTTGATCATGTTTTCCCCATGAAACAAGTAGTTGTCAGGCAGCAGGTCTTTTTTTGGATAAGGAACATTTTTACAAGTGGGGGCATCAGAGATTTCTACTTTCAGCATGTTACTTTAATAAAGCTGAATATAAATTATAATTAGAACTGCAGTGCAAGAAGTGGTTTGAGTTAAGTGCTGCTTGTTTTTCTTATACTTGATTTTGACTGGCATTCCATTAATGTATTTCAAAAAAGTAAGTTATTTTTTCATGCCTCACAACCTTTTTTGTTTCCATCTAGATATTAAGCTGTCATGCAGCCAATGCATTGAAATATTTTTATTCTTCTACACTTCATTTTGTCTTGATTGGACTCTCATGACAACTGTTTGGCACCCAATGCAGTATATTTAGTTTTTGTGGTTTGCTACTACAGGTGTTTGTGTGTGTGGTAGGGAATACCTCAGGCTTGAATCTTGTACCTTGTATGCAGGTTTTAAAGACCTTAATTCCCTACCCACCACCATTTGTGAAAAAAAACTGCAGATTTTTGCCTCATGTTTGATCTGATCTGTTCCTCATAATATCTGTGGTTTGTAAATGTTGTAATGCTTGATATTTGATGGGGCAGTTGTAGCATTGTTGCCTCACAGCTGCAGGTTCTCAAGTTTTTTTCTTGGCTGGGGTGCCTTCTTTGTGGGGTCTTTATCTTCTCCCTGTGTTTGTGTGGGTTTGCTTTTGTGTCCTCCCATGTTACAAAGACATGTCTGCATTATTTCTTCTGGGCCTCTGCTGAATTTTTTTTTGTTCCAAGTCAGACTGTCCTGATTAACAAATGTTAAATAAAATTGACAGGCATTTGAATTTCAGACTTCAGGTTTCTGAATGTTTAAGTCTTTGCATATTTGATGGTGCAGTGGTAGTATTGTTGCCTCACAGCTATAGGTTTTCTGGTTTGATTCTTGGCTGGGGTGCCTTCTGTGTGGAGTCTGCATTTTTATTCTGTCAGCAGTAAAATTGACAGGCATTTGAATTTCAGACTTCATGTTCTTCAGAAAATACATAGTAACACAACCTTTTATTCTAGCAATTTTCTAAGTTTATAAGATGAATATTTGAAATTTGTCCCTATTTTTGGGACTGCATTCCCTCATTATTGGCTTCGTCCAGGTCTTTTGTGCTAAGGTTGACAGCTATGGCAAGAACTGAATTCACTGAATGTTTGAGGGCTGTATTCCCTCATTACTGGGTTTGTCCAGGTGTTTTGTACTAAGAGGTTGACAGCTATGGTGAGAACTGAATTCACTAAATGATAGCCATTTAAGTTTCAGTCTTCCTCTTTTACAAAGCAGCTGATTTGGCGTAGTGGTATGTTGCTCTGTTTTGCACAGGGAGCTTGGCAGTAAAATGTATAGTTCTAGCAACTTTCCAAGATTATACAAGCAATGTTTGTGTCCCTGGTTTTTGGGCTTTTGACCCCCCCCCCCCCAATACATTTTGGCTTTTTCCAGTTTTCCTGAGCTGCAAAGTTGAGTATTGAGTAGATTTTCCAAGGAGCTGAGAGCTGCAGGCGAACAGAAGTTTAGTGCTGCTTAAGTGAAGTTGGTTTGCCTTGTTAATAGCACAACAAGTTGTGTACTTGTCTTTGATGCAGAAGGCTGTGGGGTCTACTCCCACAAGGGGTGGATGCTGCTGTACTGAGAATGTTCTCCTTGGTGAAGATACTAACTATGAGTTCGTTTTCAGTTTGCCATCCATTTCCTCTTGCAATATTACTAGCTTATCATTTTTTTAATGTAATATAGGCAATTTATTCCTGAGGGGCAACAGGCACTTTATTTTTCGATGAAACCATGAAATATAAAGGTGTTTGCTAGCAGCAACCTCTTCATTAGTTACAGATTTCTTTAATGTGGAATTATTTAGATGACTTTTACTTCTTCAGAGATAGTACATATTTACTGATAATGGACTGTAGAATTGTGCATATTTACTGATAATGGACTGTAGAATTGTGCATATTTACTGATAATGGTGGACTGTAGAATTGTGCATATTTACTGATAATGGTGGACTGCGGAAGTCTGAGTAGACTTTTATGATAAATGTTCTGAACTGGGCAGTTTTGTCATTATGGGTGTATGCATTTTGTTTCATTGTTTACTGGAAAAATGTTCAAAACAAATTTAAAACGCCCTCTAACAACTGTAATATATATTGTACAAGGAATATAATTTAGTACAATGAGGAAGGTGTATCAAAGAGCACTTGTATGTTTCATATGCAAGGGGCCTATGATTTGAAAACAGCCCAAAATTAATCTTTATCTGCCACTGGCAAAATTTATTTTC